>NC_090743.1:62900002-62912502 GCF_036898095.1 Palaemon carinicauda
GGCATTGTAGACGTCCACGTGAAGTTCGCGAAGTAGGCTCGTTCTCTGATGATGGTCTTTATCCCGGTCACCATGGAATTAGGGGAAGTCCCGATACAACCATCTGCTGCAACAAAGATTTTTGCATAGGACGTGGATCCGTCCGGGCATGATACATTGAAGCCGTCCTTGTCGTATCATATCCACGAGCCGTTGTTCAGTCTGCAATTGAACTCATTATTGTCAAAGGGATAAATCTTATCCAGACAGTTTTCACTTGTATGGGAGAGAGCACCGTCTAGCACTATACCTAACTCGCATGAATCCATTAAGTTTTTATGGAATTTAAATGAGTCAGCTGTACATATTTTTCTATCCATTGCGTCTGAACAGTGAATTAATTGATTTAAGTCTTTAATGACCGTATAAGTTTCCTTGTCTAGGGAAATCAATACGTGTCCTGTCAAACTGGATATTACTGGATTTGAGTGATTCGTCATGAAAGTCGGAAATGTTGATATCCTGTAAGATTGCCAGGCATCAGAAGAATCAAAGGGAATTGTAATCATAATCTTGTTATTTTCAACGCTTACTGTAATTAGGCTGTAATAAAATTCTAACCTACGTTCGTCTAACAAAGGAACATAGCCTAGTTTCTCCCGTCCGTTCTCCAGAACTAACTTTAAGTATTTCATAGGCAACAAATGGGGCGACAGTACACCTTTAGTTGCTAACGTGATAGCTTCTACATAATCTTTGGATTTCTTAATGAAATGTGCAATTCTGTTATGTATGTGATCTATTTTTGAATCATAATACGTTAACGTTGCCAACAAATCCTGTACTTCCATAATCTGACTGATATTACTGGAATGTTCATTTACTAAATCCATAATTTGATTGATTGAAGCTAACTGATTCCTTAGTTCTGACATAATCAATTCATCTTCATGAGCCAAGAACTCAATTTTCTTATTTTGATTACTATTCTTAAGACGATTGGAAATTCCTAAACCTAAACTTGCAATAGACCCAAAGATGTTTAATGCAGCAAAAATAAACGGGTTTCGTCTTTCTTTATGTTCGTGCCCTACAGTCCACATCAAAAGGTCACGAGCCAAAGATTCTGTCTCGTCAGTCTTATTTTGCAAGTCATCAGATTGCATCTCTGCAACTTTTAGTGTCGATCCAAGCGAACTCTCTGTAGTCAAATGAAAATGTCTTCTATGCAACTCATCTAATGAGACAGCAAACCTTGAAATGGCGCTTTTTAAGCTAGTGACATCATTCTCTGGAAGAAAAATTGCTTGCATATGCACTTCTACAACTACGTTGCTTGATGTAATAAAAATGTCTTCTTGTCTTTCAACTATAGTGCCATATTGAAAATCTATACTTTTAGTTTTAGAGCTCGTCCCACACGAGAAAAATGTCTGAGCGAACAATATCACTCCCAACAACAAAAAATTCATCTTGGAAACCTGTAACGAGAAAAATATATGTAATTACTCCTGTATTAAGAAGAAAATTTTTAATCATACAAATAAAAATCTTTCCCTCACTTCTTTCCCTCTCTTTTTTTTTTTTTTTTTTTTTAAGTTCTTATGTGAGCCAATGGTACTATTCTCTCATCCGTGGGTTGGGATACGTTTTGAACTCTAAACCTATTGGCCGTTAATGTTTCCAAAATGTTAAATGGGCCTTCAAACTTAGGTGTTAGTTTATAATTGAGTCCTTTACGTACATTTACCTGTATATATACATTATCGCCCACGGTATATGTTTTAGTTGGCTTCGCTATTTTATCATGATTCCTTTTCATTATGATTTGTGATTCTTCTAAATTCTTTCGAAGGATATCATATCGACTTTTGCTTGCATTTATACATTCTTTTAAAGGATTTGATAGATTAGTTGTAGGCGTTAATACATGGAAAGGCGTTCTAACTGGGGTACCATACAATGCTTCATGCGGTGACATTCTAATTGATATATGATATGAATGATTCAGAGTACTCAGTACTGCAGGTATTCCAATATCCCAGTTGGGGTCTGATCCCCCTAGTGTTACTCTTAATATATTTAAAACCTTCCTATTTGCTCTTTCCACTAGCCCATTCGACTCTGGGTGATATATCATGGTATTTATTTTCTTTATGCTAAGGAATTCACACAATGAGGTAAGAAAGTGATGATTAAATTCACCACCCGAGTCTGAGATTATCATGTGTGGAATTCCATGTTTACAAATGTAACACTCGTAAAACTTCCTAGTGCATTCAATCGCAGTTTTAGTTTTAAGCGCTATTAGTTCTGTATATCGAGTTAAAGCATCTATAATTACTAAGAGGTGCTTATTTCCTCTGTCTGACTCGTAAAATCCTGTTAACAAATCTAAATGTATTCTTTCAAAGGGTTGATTGGGCACAGGATAAGCCCCTAGGCTGACAGGTGTTTTCGTATGCCCTTTGTTTTCCTGACATGTGCGACAATTAGCTATGTGTCTTTTTATATCTGTAAGCATTGTATGCCAATAAAACAATGATTTGGCTTTCTGTGACATTAATGAGAACCCCGGGTGTCCATGTAATGGATTTGCATGCAACCAATTCAGGACAGTGGAAATAAGTGAGATTGGTACCACTACCTGGTCGTTAGTTACATGTGATGTATTGCGGGTTTTCCTTGTCACGGTCCTACCCAGAATATTATCTTTGATTATATAATTCTGCTGCTTATACTTTACATATCCCCTTTCCTTATGATTTCCTTTCAAAACATTTATAATTGTTTCTATTTTCTGATCTTTTCTTTGCTCAGTCTGTAATAATTCAGCGCTCCAGCCTAAATCTTCTTGTTCAGATATCGTTTTAACAATAGGCATGGATGTTGATATATCTATTAATTCAGCTAAAGGCTCCGTACAAGATGACATGGGATTGCGTGATAATGCATCCGCAATGATATTTGCTTTCCCAGGTAAATACCCGATTCTTGCGCCAAAATCTTGAATGATCAAATGCCACCGAGTTCGTTTAGGGCTGTAGTTGAAGCCTTTAAAGAACTCGGTTAGTGGTTTATGGTCAGTAAGAACCTTAACGGGATAACCGTATATTATGAACTTAAAATGCACTAGTGAATTAACAATAGCTAGCCCTTCCTTGTCTATTACTGCATACTTACTTTCGGAAGTTCTCAGTTTTCGAGAATAAAAAGCTATCGGGAAAAATTGTTTATCATATTGCTGAAGCAATACCCCTCCTACTCCTAAGTCTGAGGCATCTGTTGCAATGAAGAATTCCTTACCGAAGTCAGGAAATTTTAAGATAGGAGAACTACACAGTTCATCTTTCAAGGTATTAAACGCCTGTTGATGATGCTCAGACCATATGAAATCTACGCCCTTCTTCGTAAGATCAGTTAAAGGAGCGGCTATTATTGAATAGTTGCGTATAAAACGCCTGTAATATCCACTACAACCCAGAAATTGCTGTATTCCCTTGACATTAGTAGGTATGGGAAAATTACGTATAGCCGACACCTTATCATGGACTACTTTAATACCTTGGCTTGACACCATGAAACCCAAATATATTAATTCTGTTTTGAAAAATTCACACTTACTAATCTTTACCCTTAAGTTATGTTGTCTTAATCTCTGTAGTACTAGTTCTAACTTACGTAGATGTTCTTCTAAGGTGTTGGAAAAGATTACAAGATCGTCCATATAGGCATGCAATATATCCCCTAACAAGTCTCCAAACACTATGTTAATCATTCTTGTAAATGTTATGGGAGCACAATGTAAACCAAAAGGCATCCGTAAAAATTCATAATGTCCCCTGGCTGTGCTGAAGGCTGTGTATGGGATACTATCTTCTTCTAACGATATCTGGTGAAAGCCTTTAAGTAAGTCCAAACTGGTAAAGTATTTATTCTGACCTAACAAAGACAAAATATCGTCAGTACATGGCACTGGGAATCGATCAGGGATCGTCTCCTCGTTTAGACGACGGAAGTCTACTCAGATACGCTATGTTCGATCTTTTTTCGGTACAACTATTAATGGAAAATTATAAGGGCTGTTTGATTTCCCAATGACTCCTTCTTCTAGCATTTTACCTACTTCATCATTTATTTCATTCTGGAATTTCATAGGGAGTTTGTACGAGGGTACATAGATAATTTTCTGCTTGTCCTTTAACCTTATTTGATGCTCGATCACATCTGTTTTTCTTAAGGATCCATCCGTAGTGGAAAAAACATCATGATATTTAGTTAAAAGTCCAAAAATTTTCTGCTGAATTTCTTCGTCTTGAATGTCTTTATTGATTTTATTTTTAATAGACCGCAAAAGGGATTCATCTGCAACTGATTGAGCGTGATTGATTTCAGCAACGGTAAGAATACGATGTTTATAAACTTCTACATCCAAGATATGTTGATTTTTGTGAATTACTAAAGTGTTATTTAAATGATTACAGACTTCAATATTACATCGTTGATGTGAGCCTACTGTATAAATAGCTTGTGTGACAGACAATCCGTTAGTTTTCAAAGTGTCGGAAAGGATTAATATTTCAGATCCCGGTAATGTTTTCTTTATTTGCACCATTAAATTCGAAGGTAGGTTTGGCTCAATATATTGCGTGCAAGATGATATTACGGGTGAACGAGAATTCTGCTGGGTTGCGTATATTATTTCTTTATTAGTGAGACAAGTTATTGGTTCTTCAACGTACGTTACGGTTACATTTGTCGTCTTCTTTTTATCCAAAACTGATTTTAAGGTATTAGAAGACTTACAGAATTTTCCTTTGATATACACGCCGTGCTTGGCAGGGGCTAAGATAATGTTTTTATTTCCCATAGATGGGTATCCTATAATTACAGCTGGATACATATCAATGTTTTGTACAACAACAAATGTATCGGCAAACGTGCGTTTACCGACTTTGAATTGAACATGAGTTATGCCTATGACATTTAATTCATTATTTCCTATACCCGAGAGTCTTACTCCGGATTTTTCTATCGGAAAGTTCGAAAACAACAAATGACGTGTCCTCAAATCCATGATATTACGTGGACTACCAGAGTCAAAAAATAACGTAAAGGATTTGTGTTCTAAATTTACAGCATATAAGGTTGGTCGTAACTCATTTTGGCTTATTATTGTATGAATTCGTTGCAAATCTACGGGAGCATGCACTGTTTTACTTAATTCGGCCGTGTGTTTCAAAGGAAAATCTATTGCCTCACAATGATCTGATAAAACATTAAATTGATTATTCAATACTATTGATGTTGACATTAATGACCTTGACCCAACATCACTCTCTTCCCCACTGGAGTTAATTATGTGGTATTTGCTTTGCTCTGCACATTCTGAAAATTAGTCTGACCTTGCGAGGTCTGGTTTGACGACCCAGGCTCAGCGTTATTCGAAGAAGTGTTTGTTTGTTTCGGATTCTGAACTACATTGACGTTTGGCTGTTTCTTCTTATTGTTAAAATGAGGATTTTTCTTTTTATTTCCATATGGAACTGACTGTGGAATTGACTGTGTATTTCTAGGATTCTGTTGTGTCTTACGCGAGTAGCACTGACTATATGAATGAGTCGAACTATTATGTATCGAACAGAATTTCGTTCTGCAGTCCGCGATTAAGTGACCTTGACGTTTGCAATTATAACACGTCATTCAAGCTACTTGACTATTATTAACTACGTTTACTTGTTGTGGCTTTGTTTCATTCTTTGCAAAAACTTGAGTTAACACGGGATCGAGGTCTGGACACTTAGCCATGTGTTTCTTTATCTGTTTATATACATCCAATTCCGTACTTGCAGGCGTTAACTTTTTATCAAAACACCGCACTAAAGCTTCAGGCAACATAAGTGTCATGCAAGTTAAATACATTAATCATAAAAAATCTTTCACGGAGATGTTATCTCTAGTAACCCAAGTGGAATTACCTAAAATATCTTGATATTCATTAAGCCTATCAGCTATGAGAGCTGCTCTCTCAATAACATTAAGCCGATTCATAGTGGCTTGATTAAGTGTATTTCTTAACGTTAATACTACATCCAAGGCTTCTTCACCCCCATAGACCGCGCGTAACCTAACTTTGAAATCATCCCAGGTAACTGCTTCTTGAAATGAAACACCTCTTAAATACGCACTCGTATCCCCCTTTGAAAAATCTATAAAACTTTTAGCTTCTTGTAATTGTACAAAAAGGTTTACGATTTGTTTGGCATTTAAATGGGTATCGACAGATGAAATCCATGACTCCACATTTTGAGGCAAGAACTCATTAACCCGACCCTGAAAAGGAAGGATTGCAGACCTGGCATCTACAAGCGTCACAATCGGGAGAGGATTAATCTGTCCTATGCCACTAGGTCCAGGGATGGGGCTCACAGGGGGCGTCATGACTACTGTATTTCTTTTCTTATCTCTTCGACCCCTTGCAATTCTATCAAAATATCTATATGAATACAGACGTCCACTGCGTAAACGCATAAGCACCCAATGATAAAGATTATAACAAAATTCCCCAAAACAATGCTACTAATCCCAAGACATTTCCCGAGAATATCTGAAAGAAAACGGAATTAGCACAAAGAGAGAAAAATTCTAGATGAGAATTCAGAGTTGAACACAGTTTCCTTTAATGAAAGGAAAATAAAAGATTAGCAAACCACTCACCCCGGTAATAATCGACTAACGACTCGTGATAACTACACTTCACTGCCCAAACTGAAATGAATATGAAAATTGTACTTAGCTTTATATGGTTCTGTGTGATGTCGTCATATCCTCTCTCTCTCTCTTGATGTTTGGGTGAATGTGTCGGTCCGATTCCCTCTCTCTCTCTTGATGTTTGGGTGAATGTTTCGGTCCAATTTCCGTTGAATGTTGTCGTGATTTTCACTTCGACAGATAATAACGTTCTTGGCCCGATGTTAAGGGCCGATAGCAAGACCTTGAAGAGGTAAGACTCCCAAAACCTTCCAGGAATCAACAAAATACAGCTACACTTTAACAATTTTATTACAAAAATAATTGTTTAATGCAAGGGAAATACATAATCAAACATCTACTCAACATACTAAAGAAACACGTGACTAAATAACCTCATGCGTTGCTAAAAAAACTAAGTCTGCACCGAACTCAAATTAAGTAAAATTAATTAATATTTCAATAAGTTGCCTCGGTAAACGGCATACCAAGGCTTTCTCACATAATTTAAAGGATAGCACTGATCCCCAATCACAAGGATCAACTAAATATACATGGATACAAATCTTACAAAACACTTGTAAAACCTATAGGGAAACTGACCTGGGTACTATAGGGGGGAGAGAGGGAGAAAAATTAATAGGACTTACTTCTGCTGAGGACGTTGGACCAAAGAGACCGAGCTGAGCTCCGCAGCCCTGACGAAAACTTTGTTTCCCGCCTTTCTCTGAATCTAAATTTATACATAGGATATTTTCGTCCTGGTACAATAAAATGACATTAAATTCCTGAATCATAAATTATAAATGCTCAATTTCTTTAACCTCCGCTCCTTCCGTACCAGGCGGTTGCTCTCTAGGTTCTAAAACAGTCTCGTATCAAACCATAGTCATTCGACTCAACGCCCGCGAGTTCTCCCAACCTTCCCTCCAATTTAACGTAACGTTGGTGGAGTTAAATGGCGGGATTTTCGAGGGATCAGTTCGAAAATTCCCGACATCCTCCACACCCCAAAATAAAGGAGCGATAAAACGTCGGTCAACTGGGCAAGGCTGAACTCGGGGTGGGGGGAGTAACTACTCCATGACTCTGTTAGGCCCGCTGTGTAGCGCTCCGCAACGACTCGAACAGAGTATACACAATGTACAACATACAGCAATGTTACCCCGGGGCAATAAACTCTTACAGGTGTACACAAAATAATCCAAATGTACCTATACAACAGTTCAAATTAGGCAATGGGCCTAAGACAATCATAAAGTTGCAAAAATAGCAATAGAAATGTACTCGTGAATAATACATATAAGGAGTCAAATGGAAAGACAATTAGGCAATGGGGCTAAGACAAATCAGCTTTTCATTCGTGTATGAAAACAGCAGAAAATAGCAGTAGAAATGTACACATACATAATACAGACAATTCAAATGGCAAAGCAAATAGGCAATGGGCCTAAGACAAATAAAAAAATAGCAATAGAAATGCATACATAACAGTTCAAATGTAAAGGCAATTAGGCAATGGGCCTAAGACAAATCAGAAAATAGTAAAAAATAGCAATGGAAATGTATACATAACAGTTCAAATGGAGAGGCATTTAGGCACCGGGCCTAAGACAAATCAGAAGATAGTAAAAAATAGCAATGGAAATGTATACATAACAGTTCAAATGGAGAGGCATTTAGGCAATGGGCCTAAGACAAATCAGAAAATAGCAATTGAAATGTATTCACACAATACATAAGTCAATCTGCCTTTACTCACATTAATAGATACATAAACAGATTCGATCACAAGGAATTTTGCCTTTAATCACATAAATTGAAATACTTTTATAGCGCTGCTACATACAGGCTATTACTTGATGGAGTACAAGAGGGAGGGGCCTGGTTCTGTACAACGCTCGGTCTGTAAGTACGAGAGACCATCCCGTCCCCGTTCTCCACACCCTACGCACTTCCAACTTCCGTCGATTCATGCACACCTTACAATCTGTTTCTCCACCCTCCCTACCTACCAGATAGGACACTCCCCTTTTTCACTCACTGTTTGCAGCTACGCCTTATATATCGTCACTTCTCAGCAGACTCTCCATCAGTTCTCGCTGCTTCGCGGCAGCCCTTCTCAAAGGGCGTGTGGAACGTCCTTGTGCGTTCGTCTGCTTTGATTCTGTTTCATTTTCACTCCTCTCACTAACTGCATAGTTCTCACCTTCATCGTCGTCGTCGACCGTTCCTGTGGCTGGTTGTTGAGTTGTTGTAGCCGGTGCCATTTCCTGGTTATCCCCAGACGTCTCCACGATCCCTGGCATTCCTGCTGTCGAACTGTACGCGCCCTCTTCTCCGACATCGCCGTCGTCGTCGTCGTCTTCTCCTCCATCATCATCCTCAGAGGGGGCTATTTCTAGGGGAACCAGGTGGCTGACAGCTCGCAGTGACTCGACACCCTCGAACAACACTTTGGCCGAACGCACGACTCCATCGTCGTCAGGATACGTCTCCACGACACGTCCAAGAGGCCACGTAGCTCTTTTTTTATTCTCTTGTTTAACTAGCACGATGTCTCCAGGGTGCAGCTTGGAGGGTTCCCCGGACTGACAGTCATGCCGGGCTCTCAAGGCACTCAAGTATTCCCTTCTCCACCGCTCTCTGAAGGCCTTTAAGGAGTCTGTCAGTCTTAGGTAGCGATCACGTAGCCTCCGAGAGGTGAAGGTCGCTTTGAGGTGGTCGTCTGGCAAGATCGGTGCCATAAGGTGGACTTGGTGTCCTCTTAGCAAATGGGAGGGGGTGAGGACTTCATCCTCGCGCTTGTCGCCGCTGTACATAAGCGGCCGATTATTCACCACTGCTTCTGCTTCTTTCACAAGGGTTAGTACGTGGGCGTCCGGCAGGTACTTCTTTGCGAGGGCTATGTGGAGGGTCCGTTTCGTTACCCCTATCAAACGCTCGAAGAACCCACCTTTCCAAGGTGCACGGGGCGTCTGAAACCGCCACTTTATGCCAGTTTTCCTCAAGAACTGCTGGACTTCATCTTCTTCGTAGAGTCCCTGAAGGAGGTGACTAGCAGTTTGGAAAGTCTGATGGTTATCGGACATGATGAGCTGCTGGGCACCATGTGTGGCACTAAACCGTCTTAGTGCTAACACGAATTCTTCCGCTTCCAGGGAGGGACAAAAATCAAGGTACACGGCTCTGCTAGCCATGCATGTTACGATTAGTATGTAGCCCGGCCGCGTCTCGGTCTGTATGGCTGCTGTGTGGTCCACTCCGACTGCTGTGAAGGGTTTTGTGAGAGTGATCCTTTCCTTCGGTAGGGGGGGGGTGGGCGGTGGTGGCTGTCTCATGAGAGGTTGGAAGGCCTGGATACATTCAGGACATTGTCGCACGGTTTGCTTCGCAATGGAACGTAGACCCACAACCCAACATTTCTGTCGAAAGATACCCATTAGTGTATTCACCCCACAATGCAAATGTAACCGATGTAAATAATTTAAATACATCCTGACTAAATGCCCTTTGGCTGGCAAGAGAATTAACTGATCAGTTTCTTCTACTTGGGACACTCGTCCCCTAGTGCAAATAAGACTATCTATTAAGACTAGATTCAATTGTCTGACAAAATTAGCAACTTCACGAGGGGGTCTGACTCCGCCCTCTAAGTAAGCATAAACTGTAGGCAAATAATGTTTTTGCTCTAATTGGACAACAATACTGAACGGATGCCGTTCTATCTTTGTAAACCTTTTGATTACTTCAACAACTCTCAACAAGAATTGGAAATCTACTTCCCTTTGCAGAATTTCCCATATCTTGCCTGGAGGGGAAGGATTCATTTCCTCTCTTAATTCCTGCACTGCCGCGACTGTTGTTTTTTCCTGGGTTGGATCTTCTTTCTTGTCAGGAACAGGCTTTCCCGTGGTCCTGAGGAATTCTGGACCGTTCCTCCACAGGGAGTTATCTAGCAGTTGTTGCGTCGTTGCACCTCTGGACAGGATATCAGCAGGGTTCTGTTTACTGGGGACATGCATCAAACTCAATTGACAAACCTGCTGAAGAAAAACAATCTCCGCCACTCGGTTAGATATAAAAACATTCTTGTGGTCCTTGGCCTCGGGAGATGCTACCCATGCCAACGTGACCTTACTGTCCGTCCATATGACTACCTCTCGAGGTTCTATCAGCTCCTTGAGGGTCTTAGCTAATCTGCTGCCTAGCAACAATGCTAGCAGTTCTAGCTTTGGAATTGTCAATTTGTTCATTCCCTTCGGAGTGATCCTCATCTTACTGGTGATTATGTTTACCTGATTGCAGTCGTCCCTAGTATATGCTACTGCGCCGTATGCCTTACTGCTGGCATTGATGAATATATGGAGTTCTAAACCTTTCTTACCTATTGTTCTTGGAAAAGTGATTTCGCTCACGGCTTTCAAATCACTCAACAACTCACTCGCTTCTCTAGCCTTTTCTCCTTTCAACACATCATCCCAACCCACGTCATTCTCCCATAGTTGTTGGAGGAAAAGTTTTCCTCTTACAAACAATGGGCTTATCAAACCTATCGGATCGTAAATTGAGACCAACATGGAAAGTACCCTATGCTTCGTAGGCACCCATCCCTCCCCCAACTCACAGATTTTCTTACTTTCTTTCACATACAATCGGTCTACGTCTCGGGTCCATCGCAACCCAAGCACGTTCACACTCACAGGCTCTCTCCACTCTTTTTCGCTATCAATGGCCAAGTGATTGGATGCCCACCCTTCTAAAGGCATACCCGCCCCTGTTAAGATGTTATTAACAGACTCATGCTCCTGCTTCATGCTCTCCAGATTCTCGAAAGTGGTTAGATAATTATCGACATAAAAAGACTTTACCAAATCTGGCCTACCTTCCCCTTTGAAATGATAATCTAACACTTGTTGTAACAAAAATGGACTTGCCGTGATGCCGAACACCACGACTCTAAAGGCGAAGGTAAGCGCTCGACCTGCTGCCTCGCGCCACAGAAATCGTGTGTATTTGGCATCACGAGGATACAACAAGACACGATGGAAGGCTTTGCTGATATCAGCTAACATGGCATATCTGTTCAACCTAAACCTTATGATTAAGTGATATGCCAATTCCACTAAATTGGGGCCAGGCAATAGGCACTCATTCAAGGACTTACCACCTTTCGATTTTGCGGAAGCATTGAACACAATTCTAAGGGGGGTGGTGCGTCTATCTTTCCTGATTCCAAAGTGCGGCATATAATAACCTTCCACTTTGGGTTCCTTTACTTCAGATATAAAACCCGCTTCAATATATTTATTTATCACTCCCTCGTATTGATCGAAATATTCCCTATCCTTCCTGAATTTAGTTTGCAACGACTCTAACTGTGCCATAGCGTTTCTATAGTTCGTATCTGGCCTAGCATCCGACCCGAATGGTAGGCTAACCTGATATCCCTCAGGTTTTTTCACAACACTTCGCGACACCTTTCCCATGGCTTCCGCCTCGCGAACGGTGTATTGCTCAGATGGGGCGATGCCAACACGGTCCAAACGCCACCATTCATCTACATCAAACTGATATGGTTCGTTCATGATTTTGCACACTCTGAGCGTTCTTACCTGTTCAACCTTTTCCCCTTGGAATAGCCACTGCGGCACCTTCCCGTATGGGGACATACCATTATGAGTCAGGAAAAGATTGATCCCATCCACTCTCTCAACACCTATAATAAAATAGCTAAAATAATCAGCCCCTACTAATATGTGTACATTTTT
>NC_090743.1:62920002-62947502 GCF_036898095.1 Palaemon carinicauda
CTAAATCTTGATCGTGTAGTGAAATAAAGAAAGAAATACAGAGGTCCATAGAAATAGAAGAGGGCTAATGACTTTTCACGAACACAACCCATTTTTTTCAAGAAGACAAATATTGTTGTTTTGTGGTGTTGGACTTGTACTCTTCTATGAAGTCAATTCTCTCCCTCGCAGCTCCAAATTTTCTTTGAGCCGAAAGGGGTGAGAAAATCATTAGCAGAAGGGTTTTCATTATCCAGGAGGATGAGAAGACAGTTGTCTGTTGAACAACCTGGAACAGCACTGAAGATGGTAGAGGGATCTGGAGTGGTGTGAGTTTCACAACAAGAGGGTACCAATTGCTCTTGGGCTACTTTGGAGCCACCAGAGCTGCTGTGCCCTTGAAAGTCCGCAGTTTATTCAATACTTTTAATAAGAGGTTGAATGAAGGATATAGATAGATGTGAAACCACTGGATTAAATCCGGAGACATCGCTTCCATTCCTGTCGCTTCTCGGTCCATGTTTGGTCATACATATTAGGGAAGTTTTTTGTTGAAGTTCGTCGCAAAGAGATCGATTTGCAGTCCTGGGACTTGCTCTAGAATGAAACAGAATGATTTTATGTCCAGAGACCATTCTGTTTCCTGATGTTTGGATCTTGACAGGGCGTTCGCCGTCACATTGTGAACTCCAAGGTGAACTGCTAAAAGATGGTATTTCTTCATTTTTGCTAAAGAGGGAATGATTAGGATTACATGGTTGATCTGAGGAGATCTGGAGCCCTGTCTGTTGACACAGTTTACTATTGTGTTGTTGTCGATGACCAATTTGACGTGTGATTTCGTCTTTGGGCATAGTCTTTTCAGAGTCAGAAACACTGCCATAGCCTCCAGAACACCGATGTGAAACTTCTGAAATGTGATCGACCACTGACCCTGCACTTTCTTTGGAGAGGAGTGTTCTCCCCAACATTTTCTGAGGCGTCTGTGTGAATAGTCATGGAAGGATGAGGGTACTGAAGAGGGACGACGTTCGATAGATTCTTAGCAGTGGACCATGGCCTGAGTTGCTTCCGCAGTAAGGCCAGGGTTTTGTGGCGAAGATCCCTCCAAGCATTGGATGCCTTTCTTCTCCAGACTCTGTAGGCATCTTTGAGCCTTGATTTCAGGATTGGATCCATCATGGTAGTGAACTGTAACGATCCCTAGACCGTTTCTTGTTGTCGTCTGGTGAGTACTTTTGAACGAAGTAGGCACCTGACCGAGTTTGCGATTTCCTTTCTCTTGCCTTGTGGTATGGAGAGGGTGTGTGACTGTAGGTTCCAGTGAAGTCCTAGCCACTGGAATTTCCGAGCTGGAGATAGCCTGGAGTTTTTCAGGTTGATTTGGAAGTCGAGGATTGTTGGAAGTTCATGACCTCCTGAGCTGTTTGAAGACATTCTGACTTCGTTGCAGGCCAGACTAACCAGTCATCCAGGTACACCATCACCCGAAGGCCCCTGTTCCGAATTTGTTGGAAAATGGCCTCGATTAGTTTCGTGAAAATCATTGGAGCTATATATACTGGGCCCAAAGGGCATACCTTTAAATACATAAGACTTTCTTGCCAGTTTGAAACCAAGGTAGGGGGAGAAGCGCCGACCTATCAGAAAATGCCAATAGACGTCTGTAAGATCTATGGAGACGGTGTAGTCCCCCTGGGGTAATAGGGTCCGTATTTGCGAGATAGTCAGCATCTGGAACTTGTCTTTCAGAATGAATTTGTTTAGTGGGGACAAGTCCAGAATAGTTCAAAGAGTGTTCGAGTCTTTCTTGGCCACACAGAATAGCCGCCCTTGAAAGTTCATGGATTTTGTGCAACGGATGACTCCCTTCCGGAGAAGGTCCTGAACGTAATCCTCCAAAAAGGAGGTTGTGGGTTGAAAGAACCTCTTGAACTGGGTTGGTTTCTGTCTCCATTTGCAGCCTAGACCTTTTAAGACTAAGCTGTGAGCCCAGGGATCGAACTCCCATTGATCCCTGAACTGGAGAAATTGTCCCCCTAACGAAAGCTCCTCATTGTTGCTGCAAAGGATCTGCAACTTTAAACGTCTTGTCTCTACTTCCTCGGCCTCTAGTTTAACTGCCTCTTCCAGACCTTCCCCTGTTACTGGAGCCCTTCTTATGAGCTTTGGCAGGGTGAAATGTGGTGGTAGCTCTCTCATACACCGGGTTGAAGGCTGGAGACTGTGAAACGTACTACTGTGGGACCATGTACACAATCTGAGGAATGGCGGCAACTGAGGCTGTCACGACTGGAAAGGATTTCCTTTCTCTGAAATGACTTCTGGGCTTCTTGCCCTTGGGTTGAGGTCCTTCATTGGGGGTAAATTTTCGTTTAGAGGAAAAACCCCACATGTCAATAAGGCTCTTATTCTCCTGAGTTGCTTTGTCCATGCCTTATTTAACCAGCTTCTCAGGAAAGAGATCCTTCCCCAAGATGTTGGAGTCAATCAGTTTCCTGGGTTCATGTCTGATCGTAGCAGCGGCTAGGGCGTGTTCTCTACATGCTCTCCTGGCTAGGACGAAAGCATGGAGATCCTTATGAAACATGATTAGGTGAGTTTTATCCAAGACAGGGAAGAGATCCGATTTGGAATAGTTTCCAATGAGCACCTCTAGATAAGATTGGAAGGATAAAGACACAGAAAATCTCTCTTTAGCTTCCAGTTCTCCCTTCAATAGGGATTTGGGAATCCTAGGCAGTTTCTCATTAAATTGTTTGCCTCCGACGTCTTTATCTAGTTTTCCAACAGTGAATGTATATTGGACGTCCTCTCAATTGTTCGAATCGCAACAAAGGGCTAGAGAGACAGGTTTACATTCCTCTAGATCTGGAAAGGGTCTGTTCTCACTTACCGCTTTTAATATGGCCTCCAAGCTTTTAGAGGCAAAGGGGAAGACAGTATCTTTGGGGCCACAAAAGTGGGGTATTAGTGAATTCAGCCGTCTTTAACTCCCTAACCAAACAGGATTGAGCCTTGGGCAGAGTTAGCTGAGAGAGAGAGAGAGAGAGAGAGTTGCCTCACAAACAAGGTTAGTACCCCTTCTTCAAATTACTACTTTGGTAACCTTACGCCGCTAGACCATGCCCCTCATGCTTCCAGTAGGCCAAACTGGAAGGTTCTGGAAATGATTAGGTCAATATATATAGACCCCCGGAATGCATAAGTAGCAGAGGAGACCAAGCCTATCTGTTTGAAAGAGTCAACATCCGCCTGCTCTCTCTCCTCTCAAGTGTGTGTCTTCTCAAACATGAAAAGTGTTTTTTATCAAATGTATATCGTGTATAGTGTTGTTAAAACGTTGGCGAAATTATTGGATGTTAATTCAAGTATAGTGTGTTAATGTAAGTACATTTTAACATATATTTTTTTTAACTGGCCGTGAGATTTAGGTTAAACAGTGAAGTGGATTAAAAATTTAGATTAACCATTCTTTAACCTCGTGTAAACCAAAAAGACGTAAGTGTAACAGTTACATATTTGTAAATTTCATTTTATGTTTATTCATTAGAGTGTTAGAGTGCTAACTCTTTTCATTAATTATCAAAATTGAATATTTTTATAAATTTGTTTCCAGTGAAAGAGGTGACTATATTGTTTTTTCAAAATGTCTTTCTTTTGTTTTAGCCTAAGGTTTAGTTCAGATTTAATATTTCGAGTGATTTATTTGCTGGTGTTAACTGTTGTGAATTGCTGTTAACATTTTGTAAAATATATTTATTTTTGTAAAGTGTGTATTATTTCAATAACTTATATTTTTTTTCAGTGCTTTGCTCGTATTCCATGACTAAGAACCGAAGTAAGAGATTGGTTTTTGAATAAAACTTTAGACTAAGACATAAGAAATTATACAATCACTTGTTTCACTGGAAATTGATTTATGACAAGATTTAATCTTGATAATTAATGACAATAGTTAACATTTTAACACTCTAATGAGTAAGTTTCTAAATAAAATTTACAAAATTGTAACTGATACACTTACGTATTTTGGCTCACCCGAGATTTCCAAACAGATAAGCAGAATAAATATACTTCACTGTTTTCACCTAATCTCACAGGGTCAGTTACAAAAATTTATGTTTTGCAAATACTTTCCTTAACACAATACACTTGGAATCACATACAATGGATTTATCAACGTTTGAACGCACTACACAGGATATAAGTTGGATAGAAATTGTTAATCACATTTGAGGGGGCACACTTGGCGCACTTGAGAGAAGAGGGAAGACGAACTTAGGCTCTTTCAAAGGAATAGGCTGGTTCTCTTCTGCTGCATATGATTTACTAGGGTCACATATATATTAACATAAGAACTTCTAGATGATTCTAGTAGATCATTTTCGTAGCTTGGGGTCAAGGCCTAGCGACATTGGGTTGCCAACTAAGAAAATTGAACAGGGGAACAAACCTTGCTCGCGAGGTAACTCTCTCTCAGCTAACTCCACCCACCTACCCTTCGAAACATTAAAAAAAAAAAGGATAAACTAACTATGAGGTTTTCAAGAACATTATAAACCACGTGGATATATAAACATGATGTAATACCTCGCAAACATGACGTAAGCCCTCGTGCTCCTACCTTGAGTGTGTAGTAAAGCATACCTAATCGTGGTTAAATAAAACTTCGTAATAAAATATGTGAAATAAAAAGTTAATTCTTAAAAATAACATAAATTTACATATACTGACTTGAATGAAAAATACAATTAAATGAACAACGGAAATCTTCCGTAATTTACATACAATTACTTAAACCTAAATGAGACGACCTCAACTTACGATCTGGCTATATACCTCTTAAATACACAAATGAAATACATGAAAAAAATATTTAAACAATACTAGGATCAGGTACTCAACTTTCCAGAAGAGGGCGAGGCTGAAGATTGAGATATAACGGCGATGTAAGCAGATAAGTAAAACACTTGGGAAAAATCCAACTAAGCGTAGGAGCTACAGGCGAAAGGATGAAGACGGATGTGACGTCATTTAACAATGGCGCCCGTTTGTTTACGTCTCGAGTACCAAAAGTAGCCACGAATGAGAGTAACTTTGGAATGGCTCCTCAGTTACTCAGCCACCTTCCCATATCAAAGCGTTAACTCTATATGGTGTGCAGATAGCTATGTGTTGTGTTAATACATGCGTCCCCTGCTGATATACGATATCCTAGAGGGAAACCTTTAGGGTACTCGCACCAGAAGTTAGAATTCTGTGATAACCTTTAGTTTAGTTCTCTGGGAATATCCACTGTAGTTAAATATACCCTAGGAAGCTACTGAAGGAACCTTCCATCAGGACGACATTGCTATCTCACCCGAAAATAGATTTTTCGCTTCGCTCAAAATCTGTTTTTTGGGCTCAGGCCATGTCGTTGTGATGGAAGTTCCTTCGAAGGTAGCTTCCCAGGTATATTTGACTACAGTGATATATCCCAGAGAATTTACCAAAGGTATCCAGAATTCTAACTCCTGGAGCGAATATCCCTTAAAATTTTACGAAGGGATATCGCGTAATATCAGAGGACGTATTCTTGACACGTCTCATGGCTATCTACGCCCCTAATAGAGCTTTCACTTCGAGGGGAAATAGAGGCAAGAATAAGGAGAGGCGTTACAGAGACATTGCTCTCGACGCTCCCTACTGCTCTGCAAATAGTGCGCCAATCCGCCACCGCGAGGCGCCACCAAGTCATTCTTTCTATCGTAGCTTCATTTGATCGGTGTTTTCCCCGTTCTCTCTTGCTATTTTGGAGTTTTTTGGACGCTATGATGTCTTCACCAGCCTCATCAACCTTTGGAAAGTTAAGTAATATCTTTATCTTGTGTAAATGTAAGCTCTTGCCAGTTTTGCTCTTCGATTGAGATCGTAATTAACGTAACAAGAGCTGTTGCCAGCCGGATGGCGTCATGGACGCGGTCGTTCTTTCTGTTCATTTAGTTAGCCAAACGATCCTTTCCCGGCATTATACGCTTTAATAACTTTAGCTATATAGAAATTTAGCTAGGGATTCTTATATTATGTCATTGTTGTCGTGGATTTGGCTATTTATGATCGAGCCTCACGAGTGCTAGGCTTCATAGCCTAGGCACCTACACACTTCATGCATGATATATCCTTCCTGGTAAAGTTTTATTGAAGCACAGGCAATATTTTACACATTTATGATATTACTTAATTATGCTTTCCTCTTCCAAGATAGTATACAGAGAGTTTCGGTGAACGATTCTCAATTCTCCTAGGCTACTAGCCTAGGGGCTTTTGTATACTTTCATATATGTCCCCGTTGCTCTTGTATTGTCTTTTAAGGGAAGACTGACACCTCCTATATCCTTTAAGTTGATAATAATCTCCTAAGAGATTTAAGAGCAATCCCCCTTCCCTCTGATTAGCCTAGGCTATTCTCAGTTTTCTTTGCTGTGAACAGAGTTCTGGCAAAGTTTTACTGAGACGTTCCGTTTTCTTTCTCCTAATCACTGACTCGGTTTTGAATTTAAAACGGGACATCAGAGTATCAGTCTGTGTTAGGCATCTTCCTGTCTTGGTGAAATGATTTCCCATGTCAGGTTAAGCTGCCCTTTCAGGAGGCTAGACCTCCCTAGACCATACTTGGGGGTTTTGTATGACAATTTCCCCTTCCTTGGCCTAGCAGACAGTCCTGTGCTGGTAGACCCTAGACCGAAGAAATGATTTCTTCACTGCCTAGGGTCTCTGGTACGAGATTCTGCTCTCCTGTGAGATGGTGTCCTACGGACGCCTTCTCCCTTGACTAACCCAACCTGGGGAAATGATTTCTCCTACCTGAGGTCACTTCATGAGACCAGAATCCTTTAGGTTAAGTAGTGTCTTCGGGCATTACCTTACCTGTAGAACACCTACCCCCTCCCCTCTATCTCTTTCGTGTTGAATGATCCAACACCCTCCTGGCCGTCGTTCTACATTGACCGTAGGGTTCTTGTAGGACTGGCCTGAGGTTCTCCGTCTGCCGCCGGCCAGGCTGGCTGCCGGCGGGTACCCTCATATTCTTTAGAGTGTTCTTCAGTCCTCCCTTGGACTGCCTTCCATAGCCCTTATGACTGGAATATGGTTGGGTGGAAGCCCGAATTCTATTCCCCCTTCCACTTGAACCCTCATTCTGGATGCAGGCTGGCAAGGCTGAGCCCTTGCCTTCCTCCATCCTCTCTTTCTCTCTTACTTTCGTATTGGGCCATGTCCATTGTCTGCCGGCCGGCAGTTGCCCTGCCGCCGCTTGTTGGGAACATCGTTGACCGACAACCCAAAGACAATGGACATTCAGGGACCAACTGCCAGCTGCTGAGCTGCCGGCCGGCAGCCGGCCACCCATACCTGGTCATCTTCCGCCGACTGCCGCTGGGTCCCCTTGATGGAAGGATCCTCGGCTGCCGGCCGGCAGAGCCACTGCCGGCTGGCAGAGCCGCCGCCGCCGGCAGAGGCTGCTGGCAGAGGTCGCCGGCAGCCGGCAGAGCCGTTGCCGGCGGTCTATCACACGATTTTATGAAGACAATTATTGCCTTCAATAGCCCAGAATAGGCCGGCATGTGCCGGCAGGCCTGACAGGACTGGCAACTTGTTACCAAACAGTCAGTGCTGTAGCCCAAAGTTTTTCCAACCTACAAGGTGCTTCATGGGCAGCCTATTGTGAGACCATCACATATAAGAGAGTGATTCTCTCTTCCTTTAATGGTTATGATCCATTATTGTCCTTAATCCCCAATATTGAAACTGGAAGATTGTGTTAAGAGACACTTTATATCATAGGATATCATCTTCCTCTAAAAATTCTGAAGAATTCTACTTTCAATATTGGAGGAGGTCATAACAATTGGCTGGACAAGAAACACATGTAGGTGTCTTTCCTATTCATAGCTTACCCTATCCAAGCTAATATAAAATATTATATGTATGCTGAAATTTGAGAATTTTACCGAATACTTATATGCTTTTCTTTCTTTACAGGAGGAGCATCTCAAGTACTGGGACCCATAGGTATGTACCGTTTGTGAAAAACTGGTAAGAGAGGCTTTTGATGATCAAAATTCCACTGAGTCAAGGGACACAGCAAGGGAAATGCTGCGTAAATGGGTTAGAGGTTTCCAGAAGAACACTTCTGGCCCATACCTTCCTAACGAAAAGATGAGGGCTTGTCTTTTCCCTAGGGCATCTTCGGATGTAGTTATTCCCCAGGCTCAACCTGAGATTCCCCTGGTTCAGATTCCGGTAGAATCTGAAGTTTCGGATAACTTAGAGAGCATCCAGTTAGAAGACAACATGTCAGTTGTCTCAGAGGAGACTGAGAACAATCTCCTAGTGGAGGAATTGGATCAGGCGGATGACGTTCCACCTGAGACAGAAACCGAGAAAGCCGAAACGATTTCGGTATCATCGGCCACAGTGAATGAGCCGGTGCCTTCGACCTCCTCCACAGCACCCTAACTAGATTCGATCACGAGTACGTTGCACTCGTTGCTGTCCATGGTGCAGGACATCCAAAATAAATCGTCCGAGAAGGAGGCCTCTCTTCGGACTGAGATGCATCAGCTAGTTACAACACGTTTGGCCCCGAAGAAGCTAAACATTAAAGATCTCCCCGCCTTCTCTGACGTTAACCCCTGGAGGTACGCAGAGCACATGCCCATGTCTGGGGGGAAGATCTTCCTCTCAGAAAAACTGGGCATTGTCCCAGTGGAGGAAATTGAGTTCTGGCCCAGCAAAGGGGCCTACCCGGATTGCTATGTCCGTCTCAGGACGGAACCTGCATCCAAAGAGGAAACAGAGCCGAAGGAAACTATTGTCCTTGAACTCTCTAAGGCTCAGGCCTTATATACCACCACCTTAAAAGAGAGGGCCTTTACTAGCTCTAAGGTGCCGGCTCTCAGCAAGAAGCACCCGTCCTTCATTGCTGATCCTAAACGTGCCTTTCCCTTTATGGACAAAGGGCTTAAGGCAGCCTTAAAGGCAGTTGAGGCAGGGAAACCGTGCCCTACATTGGAGGAGTGAAGACTTTTCTCCCTTGCCTTCCCATCAGACGATGCGGACTGGAAGGATGTACACAACACCTTCACATTTGGGAAGCTGGAGGCAGATATTGCCGGACGACAGTTTGGCGAAGACCTCCCCCAAGGTGTCGGACTTTCTCCTGCGTAGGGAACAGGAGACGAAAGAATATCTTGCTGCTTCCTTGTCTCTGCAGACTGGCCTGGAGACAATGGCAAGCATCCCAGATACCCCGGACATGTACATGGTCTTCGCCAAAGCCCATCTGGCGACAGTAACAAAAGACCTGTACAACTTTATTAAAGCCCGAAGGGCTTGCAGAGAGTTCGTGTTCGCCTCGGCTGCGGTGAGACACGAACCAAGGAAGCTGATAGCTTCTAACATCTGGGGAAAAGACCTCTTCCCAAGTGAAGTGGTCAAAGAGGTCGTGGACAAAGCCGCCACTGAGAACAGAAACCTTCTTTCTAGATGGGGCTTGTCCTCTAAAAGAAAATCTTCAGCTGATGAGTGTCCCCAGCCGAAGAATAGACCCAAACGACCTAAAGTGCCCTCTTGGCCTAAGCAACAGGAACAGCTTCCCGTGGCCACGGTGTCCCAGACGGTGGCACAATCACCCACCACTTTCCAACTGGTACCCCAAACACTGGCGACTCAGTCACCAGTGTTCACCCCAGTGTTTGAAAGGCAGTCTACGACCTTTCAGCCGAAGTCTTGAGGTTCCTCCAGACGCCCCTCCAGAGGTAAGGGCAACAAGGGTGGACGTGGCCAAGGTGGTAAATCCTCCACCCAGCACTCAAAGTGAGATGCTACCAGTAGGAGGGAGACTCTTCTTCTTCCGGGATCATTGGACCTTCGATCCCTGGGCCCACAGCCTAATCAAGAACGGACTAGGGTGGAGTTAGAGCTCAATTCTACCAACCTTCCCTCAATTCTTCCAACACTCAACCCCCATATTGGAAGAATATGTTCAGGAACTCTTGAGCAAAAGAGTTATACGGAAGGCGAAGTCTGTCAGATTCCAAGGAAGGCTATTTTGTGTTCCGAAGAAGGACTCGGAAAAGCTCAGAGTAATTCTGGACTTGTCACCACTCAACAAGTTCATAGTGAACTACAAGTTCAAAATGCTGACGCTTCAACACATCAGGACCCTGTTGCCCAAACGGGCATACACAGTCTCCATAGACATGACGGATGCGTACTGGCACGTTCCGATCAGCCGTCAAGTTTCCCCCTACCTGGGATTCAATCTACAAAGAAGACAGTATGTCTTCAGAGCCATGCCCTTCGGACTGAACATAGCTCCAAGGGTATTCACCAAGCTTGCGAATGCAGTCATTCATCAACTACGCCTAAAGGGAATCCAGGTGGTAGCCTACCTGGACGACTGGCTGGTGTGGGCAGCATCCGAAGAAGAGTGCAGGCAAGCCTCCAAGGAAGTGATCCAGTTCCTGGAACACTTGGGATTCAAGATCAACTTGGAAAAATCTCGACTGTCTCCAGCTCAAAAGTTTCAGTGGCTGGGCGTCCACTGGAACTTGCAGTCGCACTGCCTTTCCATTCCATCAAAGAAAAGGAAAGAGATTGCAGGATCTGTCAGAAGCCTTCTTCGGTCTGCAAGGATATCAAGAAGGCAACAGGAGAGAGTGTTGGGGTCTCTCCAGTTCGCCTCAGTGGCAGATCCAGTATTGAGAGCACAATTAAAACATGCATCAGGAGTCTGGAGAAAATACGCATCAAACGCTCGAAGAGATCTACAAAGACCGATACCAAATCTTACGCAAAGTCCCAGGACTGCAGATAGACCTCTTCGCAACGAACGACAACAAGAAGCTACCCCAGTACATAGCCCCGTACGAGGATCCTCTAGCGGAAGCAATGGATGCAATGTCCATAGATTGGAACAGATGGTCCAAGATCTACCTATTCCCTCCAACCAACCTTCTGCTGAAAGTCCTCGACAAACTGAGATCCTTTTGGGGGACGGCATCAATAGAGGCCCACAAGTGGCCCAACAGCGTTTGGTTCCCCTTGGTAACGGAACTACGCCTGAAACTGATCCCGTTGCTGGACCCAGTTCTGACTCAGCAAGTGCAGAAATTGACTGTCTCAGCTTCATCCGTGAAAACCCAGAACCTTCATCTCATGATTTTCTCGCCTTAGCGGTCAAGAAACGGTTTGGGGTTTCTAGGGACAGTATTAACTTCCTAGAAGAATACAAGTCAAAGTCAACAAGAAGACAATATGAGTTTTCCTGGAAGAAGTGGGTGGCCTTTGTCAAGGCGAAAAAACCTAAGGAGATTTCTAGGGACTTCTGTTTGTCCTTCTTCATCCATCTTCATGAACAAGGTTTAGCAGCTAATACGATTACTACATGTAAATCCGCCCTGGCCAGAGCAATACTTTACGCCTTCCAGGTAGACTTTTCCAACGAAATCTTCAACAAGATCCCTAAAGCCTGCGCTGAACTTTGGTCCGCAGCTCCTCCTAAGCCCATTTCATGGTCTTTGGACAAAGTTCTTCATTTAGCATCAACCCTGAACAATGAGGATTGCTCGCTGAAAGACTTGACTCAGAAGGTGATATTCTTATTTGCACTAGCCTCGGGAGCCAGAGTTAGCGAAATAGTGGCCCTCTCGAGGGATGATGGCCACATTCAGTTCACAGACAATGGAGAACTGAAGCTCTTTCCGGACCCGACGTTTCTCGCCAAGAACGAGCTGCCCACTAAGAGATGGGGTCCCTGGAGAATTTGCCCTCTGAAGGAAGAAGCATCCCTCTGCCCAGTGGAATGCCTAAAGGTCTATCTTCGTAGAACTTCTGACTTTAAGGAAGGTCAGCTTTTCAGGGGAGAGACTTCTAGTTCAACGTTATCCTTGAAACAGATAAAGGCGAAAATCACCTACTTCATTCGCAGAGCGGATCCAGACAGTACACCCGCAGGTCATGATCCGAGAAAAGTTGCCTCATCTCTGAATTTCTTCCAAACGATGTCGTTTGAAAGCCTTCGTGCTTATACTGGATGGAAGTCCTCGAGGGTCTTCTTCAAGCACTACGCGAAGCAATTACAAGAAATTAAATTTCATGTGGTGGCGGCAGGCAGTGTAATAAAACCCGCTGTTTGATTACTGCGAAGAATAGTGCACTATTCGGGACTTATAGTGAAGGGTGTACATGATAGACTCGTAAGGCATATCATGTTGAGTTTTGTGTTTAAGTGATAACACTATAGACTGTTCTCCCTACACAGGTGACATTAAGCATAATAAGCTGACACAAGTGCCAGGCATTCTTATATGCACAGTGTTCCTAGTAACAACAGAATGTATAGTGAAATTTTTATATTTCCCTTAGAGTGGCTAATGTTTTCCTTTTCAGGTAAACCCTATTTATTCCTGTTATTACTGTTTATGCTTTTATGCAGAATTATTCAGCATACATTGTATATAATTGATTACAACCATAATTTCTATTTTTGTAATAAACAATAGAACGAATATTTGCGTCTCTTTCGCCCCAAATATTTCAGTGTATGTATAAGTCAGAGCATCCTTGACTCTCTTGATATTTAAGCAATCATCGGAACTAAGATTCATATTGTTCCAGGCAAACAGGTAAGATCTTATCGTACTAGACTGTTCATTTTACTGTTTAATTTTTCCTACACGTATATAAACCTGTCCGTCTCTTCATCGACAGACCCGGGAGGTACAGTAACCTGCCCAGACCAATACCATCCTAGTACAGACTATGCTTTATGTATATGATGACACTAATATACAAACTGTTTGCTAGATTGTTCCTTGAACTCACAATCATCAGGTTTTTTTCCTCGAGTCTACCAGACTCTTCCCTGTAGGGGGCAGGAAGCACTGACATATTTCATGATCAGCTGATTGATGTATAACGGTAACATCAAGTGTCTCTAGGTCTAAAGACCAAAGAGGAAAGATTTAGCTTAAGATGAACGGCACTATTGAAAATCCACAGATACATTCGCTCCAGGAGTTAGAATTCTGGATACCTTTGGTAAATTCTCTGGGATATATCACTGTAGTCAAATATACCTAGGAAGCTACCTTCGAAGGAACTTCCATCAGGACGACATGGCTACCTCACCCAAAAATAGATTTTTCGCTTCGCTCAAAATCCGTTTATTAGAGAACATTGTTCCTAAATTTCTTAATGATTCCATCTCATTAATCCTTTTTCATTCGATGATATTGCATCTGCCATCGCATATTCCGTTCTCATCATCTCTGCCTTTCTTCTATTTGTCTTGAGCTTAACCTCATGTGATATTTCATTCATTCTAGTATGTAGGTTTTGCAAGTCCTGTAGTGTTCTACTAATAAGGACAGCGTCTTCAGCATACTCTAGGTTTGATAATTTCCTGTTACCAATCCAGTCCAATCCTTCTCTACCATCCCCAACTCCTCTATGCATTACCAAATCCATAGGGAGGAAAAACAACATAGGTGACAACACATTCCCTCTGAGTACACTAATGGTCAATGGAAATTCAATTGATAGGACTCCATTAACATTAACTTTGCACTTGCTATGCTCATGAACAGACTTAATCAAATTTACATATTTAAGAGGAACTTCATAATAACGCAGGACTCTCCTCTAAATTGGCCGGTGCACACTATCAAAGGCTTTTTCATAGTCCACAAATGGCATCAGAAGTGGATTTCTATATTCTAAATATTGCTGTACCACATGTCTTAAAATGAAAATTTGTACAGTACAACTACTTTTCCTGAATCCTGCTTGTTTATCTCTCAGCCTTTCTTCAATCTGTCTCACTAGTCTCTTTAGAATGAGCATATTATATATTTTCATGACAACTGATCTAAATGTGATGGCTCTGTAATTATTGAAGTCAGTCAGATCTTCTTTTGCCATTTTCACCAACACTCCCAACTCCCATTCATCAGGTTTTGCCTCTTCACGCCACATTCTACAAAATAATCTTATAAGTATTCTGGGGGTCACTTCATTTTCGGCCAATATCATCTCAGCAGCTACTCCATAATATCCAAGGGCTTTCTATCTCTATAGCTTTTTAATGATAGGTTTGACTTCAAACACACTGAATTCATTCATGGGCACATGAAGGTCTTCCTCACCTTCAGGTATATCGATCAAATCATTCCCTTGATATTTCCCTTTTTCATGACCTCACTAAAGCGTTTCACCCAACATTGCTTTTCTTCATCTTCTGTTGATATAACAGAGCCATCTCTGTTTTTGATGGGTATGCGCTTCTTCTTTGCTCTAGTAGAGATTTCACTAATAATTCTATGAGCGATTCTTATACTATAGACACTCCCTGAATTCATAGCTTTGTTAGCCTTATCTGCTTTCTTGTCTAAACGTTCTCTCCAGTCATTCCAGGCTATTCTTTTGACTTCCCTATCAATACTGGAATACTTAGCATGTTCTACCTTGTAATTTTCATTCCTTCCTCTAAAACTTTCAGCTATAAATTTCCGTCTTTGTCTCCTTTTCATATTATCCCAAGTATCATTTGATATCCATGGTTTTCTCCTTGTAACTGCATGTCCCAATATTTCACTACTAACTGACTGATATATGTTCTTTTTGGGCTCAAGCCATGTCGTCCTGATGGAAGTTCCTAAAGGGTAGCTTCCTTGGGTATATATAACTACGGCGATATTCCCAGAGAATTTACCTTAAGGTACCCAGAATTCTAACTCCTGGAGTGAATATCCCTAATAAAAGAACCAGGGATATCGCGAAATATCAGAGGACGTATTCTTGACACGCCACATGGCAATCTGCACCCCGAACAGAGTTAACACTTCGAAGGGGTCAATTGGCAAGAAAACAAAAACGAGAAAGAAAAAGGAGAGCCGCTCGCAAGGTATCTCTCCTCTCCCGTTTCGTAAGCGTGCATTGCGCCGCTCACGGCGCCATCTGTATTCCTTTTTGCGTAGCTCAACAACTTGGTGTTTTTTCCCTGTGTTTCTCGCAATTCTTGGATTTAATCAACTAATAATGCTTTCTCCAACTTCTTCTGCTTCTGATAAGTTGAGTATTATCTCTTTTATGTATAAATGTAAGCTCTTGGTAATTTTAAAAGTGATTGATAGTGATATCGTTGTTACAAGAGCTGTTGCCTACCGGAGGCGTCCTGGACGCTGTCGCTCGCTAGGTATGAGTTATTTAGTTAGCCAGAGCGACGTTCCCGGCTGTTTCGCTTTAATAATTCTAGCTGTTTAGCATTACATAGGATTTCTTTATATGATGCTTTTAGTATTTTTGTCTTGGCGAAGGATTCGCCGATTCTGGCCTATGCTAGACCTTGTAGCCTAGTCGTTTGGCCCTAGTACTTTCCTGCATGATATTCAGATTTCCGAGTGTTTTAAAATTTTATTGAAGCTTTAGGCAGTTTTATACATTTAAGATTATGTTGATTTTCTTCCAAGATAGTATACGAGTGAGTTTCGGTGATTTAGGTAATCGATTCTCTTTGCGCCTAGGCTAAGTTGTCTATGGGGCCTTAGTATACTTTCTTACACTCCCCGGTTGCTCTCTTCTCTTCGGAGAAGGTGTGCAATCCCTTTCCCTCTGTTTAAGCCTTAGGCTTAACCCTAGTGGTTTATCTGAATTGACTTTAGATACAACTATATTAGGGTGTTTCTGTTCCTTCCTGTTTCCAGTAAGTCTGGCTTCAGAGAGGGGGCAGGACATCAGAGTTCTTAGTCTGAGTCTGTTTATGTCTAGCTTGTGGTTGAGATTCCCTTGCTAGACTGACAACAGACATAGGAGGCTTAGCCTCCTTAGTTCACTTTCGAAGGTTTCTGTACGAGATGATTCCTTCTTCTTGTGATCTAGCAGACTAGTCCAGTGTTGCTGTTCTCGGTGTAGAGGATAAGATCCTTTTTTCTGTGAATAGCAACGCCTTCCTTGCTTTGGTTCCGTGGGGGTTGGCAAGTATTGCTGGCCTCCCTCCTCGGATCTCCCCTAGGCTAAGATGAGTTTTCTTGGCTGCGGGTGATTCATTACTAGAGCAAGGTTGGCAGGACCCTCTTCTCCCTTTCCCCCTCTTTCCTTTGTAATGGCCTAGCCATTGCATTCCTGTCCGTCATTCTATATCTGTACCTAGCATAGGTTAGGATGTGGGGTTGACTCAGTCCCTTGCCAAGGGTCTTCTGCTTTGAGTGCTTCCCGGACCTCTCTTGGTCTCTCATCCATGTTTGTCTGTAAAGCCAGATGGCATTGGTCAGGAAGCCTGAAGTTATATTCTCCCCTTCCTTATGTGCACTCTTTCGGGATGCCGGGCTACGAGGTAGTACAGTCTCTTATCCCGGCATCCATTCTGTTTTCTTCTAGTGTTGTACCCTAGCCGGCTGCCGGCCTGAGTGGCCGGCGGCCGGGCAGTCGGAGTTCTCTGGTTCTTTTGCTGCCGGCCGGCATCGGTTGTATACCTTTGCCGGCCGGCTATTTATCACACCATTGCCTGCTGGTCGCTACGATTGGTGGCCGGCAGCCGGGTGCTATCTTGTGTAGTTGCCGGCCGGCAGTCATTGCCGGCTGGCACATGCATTTGAACCAGCGTTCTGCCGCCTTATAGCTCTTAAGTAGTATACTTTAGAACTAGTTAAGATGTGTGCCGGCTGACATGTGCCGGCCGGCACATTACCTTCTATACTGTAGCCAGTATTTCTCAGTATAGTATATACTGTAGGGAGAAAACTATAGTATAGTATTTGTTACAACACTGTGTTTTTCTAACACTTTTGTGTTATCTTGCACAGCCCTTTGGTGTAGCTTTACAGATAAAGAAAGTGAGTTCTTTCTTGTCTACTATCCGGCATTTTAAAATCATCTTTGGGTGTGAGCTACACCTGTTTCCTCTGGAAATTATTCATTGGTTGCTCTAGGATAGATTAACCATACGATTTTATTATCTGGAAGGTTGCAGCAATTGACTGTGCGGGAAACACAAGTGTGTGTCTTTCCTTTCTGGTTTAATTATGGTAAGCTATGTATATCCAGTGATACGTAGTTCACTTGATACTCATGGAATTTTCTTCTCTTTACAGGAGGACCATCCGAAGTGTGGAAGCGTTTTCTGCAACGTCCGCAGCAAGAACTTCTGCGGACATGATTTGTGTAGGAGGCACGCAGCATGCGCAGTCTCCAAAGGTGATCTCCGGTATTGGGACCCGCAGGTATGTACCGTGTGCACAAACCTGATGGCTGAGGCTTTTGATTCCCCTAAGACGGCGGAGTCAAGGGACGCAGCAAGGGAGAAGCTTCGTACCTGGGTAAGGGGTTTTCAGAAGAACACCTCTGGACCCTATCTTCCAAGTGAGAAGATGAGGGCTTACCTTTTCCCCAGAGCGTCAGCTGAGGCACTGATTCCCCAGCCTCAAGTGGAGATACCAGTAGTTCAGATCCCTGTGGTTGCTGAAGTCGCGGACGCCCTGCAGGACATCCAATTGGACGACAGGATGTCGGAGGTGTCTGAGCGTCTGGAAGATGACCTTCTGGCAGAAGACCAGGATGAAGAGCAGGCTCCAAACAATGAAGAGGAAGAGGTCGACGAGGTGTCGGCTACCCCGGTTCAGGCCCCTGAACCTATTCCCTCAACATCGTCCTCTCTCCCAGAAGAGCTGGGAAAGACCCTTTCCTCCATCGTTGGAATGATCCAACAGATGCAGAGGGAGAATAATGAGAAGGCGGCTGCAATGGAGCTGGAGATGCGGAGACTTGCAGCATCACGTGGGCCCCAGAAGAAGCTCAGTGTGAAAGACCTTCCCTTGTGCTCAGATGCTAACCCTTGGAAGCATGCTGAGCACATGCCTATGACGACCGGAAAAATCGTCATTTCGGAGAAGTTGGGCTCAGTTCCCCTTGAGGAGGTGGAATTCTGGCCCAGCAAGGGGTCGTATCCGGACTGTTATGTCCGTCTAAGGAAGGAACCAGCCTCAAAGGAGGAGACAGCGCCGAAGGAGGTCATAGTTTTGGACCATGCTAAGGCTCAAGCTTTGCTATCGTGCTCGATGAAAGAGAGGGGCTTCACAAACTCAAAGGTACCTGCTTTGAGTAAGAAGCACCCTTCCTTTGTGTCCTCTCCTTCTAGAGCCTTCCCCTTTATGCAGAAAGGGTTTGCGGCTGTGCTGAAAGCAGTCGAGGCTGGTAAGCCATGCCCCTCCTTGGAGGAGTGTAAACCTTTGTCTTTGGCCCTACCCATGGACCACAAGGACTGGAAGGACGTCCATCTTACCTTCTCAGTCGGGAAGTTGGAGGCTGATATTGCCGGACGTCAGTTCGGTGAGAACCTCCCCAAGCTGTCTGACTTTCTTTTGCGAAGGGAGCTCGAGACGAAAGAAAGATTGGCTGCCTCAATGTCTCATCAAACGACTCTTGAGACAATGGCAAGTGACCCCAAGGTTCATGAGATGTTCATGGTAGTGGCTAAGACACATCTAGCCACAGTGACGAAGGACCTTTACAGCTTCGTCAAAGTGAGGAGGGCTTGTAGGGAGTTCGTGTTCGCCTCGGCTGCGGTGAGGCACGAGCCAAGGAAACTAATCTCCTCCAACATTTGGGGCTAAGACTTCTTCCCTAGTGAAGCGGTCAAGGAGGTTGTAGATAAGGCCGCCACGGAGAATAGAAACCTTCTCCAGAAGTGGGGCCTATCTCTCAAGAGAAAGTCTTCCCCGGATGAGGGTTCCCAACCAAAGAGGAAGACTAAGAAGACTAGGCTACCCTCTCGGCCAGCCAAGCCATTCAGACAGCAGCAGCAACAGCAATTGCCTATGCCTACAGTGCCCCAGATGGTGGCACAAACCCCGACCACGTTCCAGTGGGTACCCCAAGCCGTGTCGACGCAGTCTCCGGCATTTAACCCAGCGTTCTAAGGGCAGTCAACTACCTTTCGAGCGAAGCCTAGAGGAGCAGCCAGAGGCTCGTCTAGACGCCCCTCAAGGGGGAGGGGATTCAGGGGTGGTCGCGGTCAGGGAGGCAAGGCCTCAGGACAGCAGTCAAAGTGAGATGATACTGGTAGGAGAGAGACTTCAGAATTTTCGGGATCGGTGGACCTTCGATCCCTGGGCCCACAGCCTACTCAAGAATGGACTGGGTTGGAGCTGGTACAGCACTCCACCCCCGTGCCCTCGATTTTTCCAACACTCCACCCCCGTTCTGGAGGAGTACATTCAAGAACTGTTGGAGAAAAAAGTGATCCGAAGGGTAAAGTCCATCAAATTCCAAGGGAGGCTGTTTTGTGTTCCCAAGAAGAACTCAGAAAAACTCAGAGTCATTCTGGACTTGTCGCCACTCAACAAGTTTATAGTGAACTGCAAGTTCAAGATGCTAACACTGCAACACATAAGGACCTTACTGCCCAAGAGGGCATTTACCGTCTCCATAGATTTGTCAGACGCCTATTGGCACGTTCCAATCAATCGCCATCTCTCCCCCTACCTAGGGTTCAAGCTACATCGAAGACTCTACGCCTTCAGAGCCATGCCATTCGGGCTAAACATAGCCCCAAGGATCTTCACGAAGCTTGCGAGCGTAGCTCTCAAACAATTACGCCTAAAGGGAATCCAGGTGGTAGCCTACCTGGACGACTGGCTGGTGTGGGCAGCATCCAAGACAGAATGTTTGCAAGCTTCCCTAGAGGTGATCCAGTTCCTAGAGTATCTAGGCTTCAAGATCAAAAGAAAAAAGTCTCGACTTTCTCCATCTCAAAAGTTCCAGTGGTTGGGAATCCACTGGGACCTAGTGTCACACCGATTCTCCATCCCAGCGAAGAAGAGGAAGGAGATAGCTGGTTCTGTCAAGAGACTTCTGGATTCCGAAAGGATATCAAGATGCGAACAGGAGAGAGTGCTGGGTTCTCTCCAGTTTGCTTTGGTAACAGACCCGGTGCTAAGAGCACAGCTAAAGGATGCAACCGGAGTTTGGAGAAGTTATGCATCAAACGCGCGAAGAGATCTGATAAGACCAGTTCCGCTTCGTCTACGTACACTTCTCAGGCCTTGGTCCCAAGTCAGGCAACTAAAGAAGTCGGTACTTCTTCAGCCACCTCCCCCCTCGTTGACTATTCACACAGACGCCTCGAAGGAGGGGTGGGGAGGTCATTCTCATCGGAAGAAGGCCCAAGGGACTTGGTCCAATCTATTCAAGACATTTCACATAAACTTTCTGGAAGCTATGGCAGTACTCCTTACCTTGAAGAAAGTCTCCCCGCATCGCTCGATCCACATAAGGTTGGTGCTGGACAGCGAGGTGATTGTGAGATGCTTGAATCGACAAGGATCGAGGTCACCACCAGGTGATGTTGGCCATCTTTCGACTGGTGGAAAAGAAGAAGTGGTACCTGTCGGCAGTTCACCTTCAAGGAGTCCGCAATGTGACAGCGGACGCTCTATCCAGGTTCACACCGATAGAGTCGGAATGGTCAATAGACGCAGGATCATTCTCCTTCATCTTTAGTCAAGTCCCAGAACTGCAGATAGACCTCTTTGCGACGAAAGACAACAAGAAGTTACCCCTTTACGTGTCCCCGTACGAGGACCCCTTGGCGGAAGCAGTGGACGCGTTGTCCCTCGACTGGAACAGATGGTCCAGGATTTACCTGTTCCCTCCTCACAACCTTCTGTTGAGGGTCCTCAACAAACTGAGATCTTTCAAGGGAGTAGCGGCAATAGTGGCTCACAAGTGGCCGAACAGCGTGTGGTTCCCTCTGGCATTGGAACTACGGCTGAAGTTTCTACCATTACCAGATCCAGTTCTGACCCAGCGAGTCCAGAAGTCGACTGTCTGCGCTTCATCACAGAAAACCCGGACCCTGCAGCTCATGATTTTCTCTCCCTAGCGGTGAAAAAACGTTTCGGGATTTCGAAAGACAGTATAGACTTCCTAGAGGAATATAAGTGCAAATCTACTAGAAGGTAATATGAGTCATCTTGGAGGAAATGGGTGGCCTTTGTCAAGGCGAAGAATCCGCAAAAGATCTCGACGGACTTCTGCTTATCTTTCTTCATCCACCTCCATGGTCAAGGGTTAGCAGCTAACACAATTTCAACGTGTAAATCTGCCTTGACAAGACCCATTTTATATGCCTTCCAGGTCGACCTCGCTAACGAGATTTTTAATAAAATTCCGAAAGCCTGTGCTAGGCTCAGACCTTCAGCACCTCCAAAGCCCATTTCATGGTATTTAGATAAAGTTCTTCATTTCGCTTCACTGTTGAACAATGAGGAGTGTGCGTTAAAGGATTTGACCCAAAAAGTTATTTTCCTATTTGCACTCGCGTCGGTGGCCAGGGTTAGTGAAATTGTAGCCCTCTCGAGAGAGGAGGGTCGTGTTCAGTTCTTGGATGGGGGAGAACTGAACCTGTTTCCGGATCCTACGTTTCTCGCCAAGAACGAGTTACCCACCAACAGGTGGGGTCCCTGGAGAATCTGCCCTCTGAAAGAAGATGCATCTCTATGTCCAGTAGAATGCCTAAAGGTCTATCTTCGTAGAACTTCAGATATCAGGGGTGGTCAACTATTCAGGGGAGAAACATCAGGCTCAAATTTATCACTGAAACAACTTAGGGCGAAAATCACATATTTTATTTGCAGAGCGGATCCAGACAGTACACCCGCAGGTCACGATCCGAGGAAAGTTGCCTCATCCTTAAATTTATTTAATTGTATGAATTTTGAACATCTTCGTTCATACACTGGCTGGAAGTCTTCCAGAGTGTTCTTTCGTCACTATGCGAAGCAAGTGGAGCAACTAAAGAGGTCTGTGGTAGCAGTGGGTTGTGTCGTTAACCCTGCTGTTTAACTCTGCGAGGAACAGTGGATTTAATTGGGACGATTAATTCCGGGGTGAGTGTGTAGTTACAAACTGTTCTACAAACTAAGTGCGAGGGCACGGGGTTGCCCACGTTGACTGTTCCACTTTTAAAGGTGAACCTAGCATAAGTGCAGGCATGTGTGCCGAGCGTTTCCAATGCTAATGTAACTGATTAGTAATACAGACTTTTACAATTTTGATACCTCGGTATGTTAAAAGTGGCGCTAATGTTTTTCTTTCAGATAAACAAGTTTCTGTTTACTATCATGCTTATGCTTAATTTTTGGTTATCCTCCTCTATATATATATATATATATATATATATATATATATATATATATATATATATATATATATATATAATTGTTGTTTAACCTGTTTTATTTATTGTTTGTCAATAAACTAGTTCTTGTGAACCTTGCGTCTCCTTCACCTGTGTCAATTTATTTGAAATAATTTAGCATTACGTACTATGTATATTTATCTGGGATAATTCTAATAGATTGTTCCTTTATGCAAGCATTTTTTGCATTGGTTTATGCTTTCCCTTGGCGGGAGGACTCCATGCCCTAAGGGGACGGTGGCGGATATGCAAGTTTTCCTCCTACTTGGATATAAACCTTTGTCCAATCCAGTATTGAACGGAGAACTGGTCGATATTTCATATTGACGCAGTGGTTCTTTACATACTATGCTTTACATGATATAGGGTGAGACCACTATATTGGCTTGTCTGTTATTCATACATAGGTATATGTACTCTTCGAGACTTTTCCAGAGTCTAGTAGGACTCTTCCCTGTAGGGGGCAGGAAGCACTAACATGGTTTATGGTTAGTTGAAAAGATGTATGACAGTAACATCTTAGGTCTCTAGGTCTAGTTGGCTGGGAAATACCTTTGGGGAGTACGGCACGTTTTGAGAATCCACAGATACAGTAATGCTCTGGTATACTTCCATCAGGACGACATGGCTTGAGCCCAAAAAACGGATTTGAGCGAAGCGAAAAATCTATTTTTGGGTGAGATGGCCATGTCGTCCTGATGGACCTGCCCTTCCCTTTCTTTTAAAGGGCTGTAGGTCCCCTCCCTACATACAGTATCTGTAGCACCTTGTGTATCGCTACAAGGAATACAGATGGGGCCGTGAGCGGCGCAATGCACGCTTACGAAACGGGAGAGGAGAGATACCTTGCGAGCAGCTCTCCTTTTTCTTTCTCGTTTTCGTTTTCTTGCCAATTGACCCCTTCGAAGTGTTAACTCTGTTCGGGGTGCAGATTGCCATGTGGCGTGTCAAGAATACGTCCTCTGATATTTCGCGATATCCCTGGTTCTTTTATTAGGGATATTCGCTCCAGGAGTTAGAATTCTGGGTACCTTAAGGTAAATTCTCTGGGAATATCGCCGTAGTTATATATACCCAAGGAAGCTACCCTTTAGGAACTTCCATCAGGACGACATGGCCATCTCACCCAAAAATAGATTTTTCGCTTCGCTCAAAATCCGTTTAATATCACACCATCCTTCATTAATTATCTGTGATTCGTCTATTAAACTCTCTTAGATTGCAAATCAATTCCTATATTCAATTGCAAAGGTTTTTCTGTGCTCATCTTCTAGAAGCTTAGTTGTATCAAACCTAAGTATTCTATCCACATTTCTATTAGGTGCTTTTAGCTTTAATTTCAGGGTGGCAATGAGAAGCTGGTGATCATTACCAATATCTGGGTGCTTTTAGTTTTAATTTCAGGGTGGCAATGAGAAACTGGTGATCATTACCAATATATAGTTTTACACACACACACACACACACACACACACACACACACATATATATATATATATATATATATATATACATATTCTTAGAAGCTGGTATAGTGTAGAGTAAATACAGTACTTTATTAATGATTTTATTTATATTTTATATTGTTTTCAATTGTGCATTGAAGAGATGATACCCACCCTGTAAAATGAGCTCCTCTCATGTAGATGTAAGTATTTTATGTAAATTACGTAAGACTTTCGTCGTGGATTTCATTGTATTCTTTATTGAAGTTAGTATATGTAAATTTACGTTATTTTTAAGAATTAACTTTTGATTTCATGTATGTTGTTACGAAGTCTTACGTAATCTATTTGAGAGTGTTGTGGGATTTGTGCGAGATATGAACAAGGGCTTAGGTAATGTTCATTCATATTTTATGAAGTATTGCATCATGCTTGAGAGAGAATGTTCAGTAACATATGCTTTAGAAATTTCGCGAAAGGCCTGGTGATAGGATGTTATCTTTATTTTATTTCGGGGACAAAGGGTGGGTGGAGCTAGCTGACTGTGAGAGTCGTCTGGCATGGCGTGAGTAGCGTTCAGGAGAGTAATACTTGCAACTATGACGCCTTTTGCCCACCCCCACCACGCTTCCCAAACCTCTGGAATGTTTCAGGAAGCAGTTAGATTTCATATAAAAAGGAGACACCAAGGTTACAGATTCAGATAGAGATAGAGAACTGCAGCCTGAGAACAGCCTCCTTCCCCTCTCCCTCTCTCACTCTAGCATGTAACCAAGAGTATTGTTTTTGAAAGTGTTCAGTACATTTAGTGTGTCCTCTCCTGGTGACTCTGTGCCTCAACGCAAATTGTGTGTCGAAATGATAGGCAAGACAAATTGGTGATTTTGAATACATTGTATTAGGGCGAGTGTTGGCACTGTATAAAGTTTTTGTAATTGGCCCTGTAGAAAGGTCAAGATTTTGTATTGTGATCTGGCTATCTATGTTTCATTAAGCGTCAAACTTGAATATTGTATTATTCAGATTTAATTTCAATCTTTTGTATAATTTGCATTGCATTATTTCTTTTCTTAGTCTAGGTTTTATTCAGATATAATAGTTCAAGTCAAGTTAATATGTAATTTTCAGATCGTAACATTTTTTGTCCTAATATAGTTTTGTTCAGATTTAATATTTTCCAGTGACTTATTTTGTTATTATGTAAATTCTTTGTGTTGTATATATATATATATATATATATATATATATATATATATATATATATATATATATATATAAATATATGTATATATATATATATATATATATATATATATATATATATATATATATATATATATATATATATATATATATATATATATATATATATATATATATATATATATATATATATATATATGTATATATATATATATATATATATATATATATATATATATATATATATATATATATATATATATATATATATATATATATATATACATATATATATATATATATATATATATATATATATATATATATATATATATATATATATACATATATATATATATATATATATATATATATATAATATATATATATATATATATATATATATATATATATATATATTGTGGAGATTTTTTAAGTGTTGAGTGGGAACTTGTTAGTCCAGGAAAGTCCCCCTACGTCAGTTCCTAAAAGATTAACAGGGGAGATAAGGAGCAATATCGCTCAGGGCACAAACACCCTGTTAATAACTTTACTGACGTAGTTCAGTAACCATCACTCTTAAATGCAAAAAGGGAACTGTACTCTGTCCAGAGGCCTGAAAACTCCACACGTGAAATAAAAGTAATTTTATGACCTCTAGCTCTGTCAGGTCTAGGGTCATCTACACTCTCAGGTTCTGTTTTGGCTCTGTCCCAGGGACCCCAGTGAGATGCTGGACAGGAATCTTACGTTAAGTAATAATTGAGACAATGGCAAAAACTAGGAGCATTGATGTAAAGTAAAGTAAAGGTTAAAGATATGGATCTTTACCTTTGAAGCAGATAGTTTCAATACTAAGTCACTCGCTAACACACTTAATTCAAGTTAATTACTCTTTTTCAAAATATCGGGTATACTATCCCGAGATTAAATATTCACAATAGACAATCAAATAAATGGAGGAGTAGAAATACGACGAGGTTTAATTAACCTAATCTTGATTTATTATACAAATTTACAATTATACAAATTCCTATGATAAATTGTAGAGAACATTTAAATAACAAATTAACCTGGTTACACAGTTCTTTCCTTAAACTCGTGGTCGGTACAAAAAGGTCATGATAATTACAAATCTCTCTTCCTAATAAAAGTTTGAGCTTTACACATTCGACAATTTGGCTGGTGCGTGGGGATTTAAGTGATACAGCGAGGTGCTGTATGCTTAATTATTCTGATTAATTACGTTAATGCTTCACAAGTCAACGGTAAAAGATCCGGTAAAAGCGCACTCTTGTAGAGGCTAAAATATAAAATTTCCCTCATGCGGAGGTAAAACAAAATCTCCTTGCTAAAAGGACAAAACAAAACAAAAAATCTTATGAAAAGAACAAATTAATCTACACTTACAAACGGACAAAGATCGATATATTCCCTCACGTGGAGGTAACACAAAAATATCCCTATCACGTAGGACAAAAGTTGTCTATTGTTGAGGCTAGGCACTTTCTTTATGTAAAGGACACACTAATTTTTCCCTGACAGGGGACGAAGCTAAATCTCCTCTCACAGAGAACAAACACAAAAACTTCTTATGGTGTGCCAATTCGCTCTGTAGGACAAGGACACGTGCTAGGTATACGGGGAACGTTAGTTAGAAAAGTTAGGGAAGTTAAATGACACAAAGGAAGGTAGACATAGGTACAAAATGTTACAAATTAGAGGTTAAATTAGCAAAATTAGTTGATAGAACAAGTACACCGGTGCTCTCGTTGAGCAGTAAACACGGACGTCTGAATAGCACTAAACCTTAGTTCAAGAAATATAGAACTCTCTAGTTATAAGCGGAATCTGCCACAACACGTGGATGAACGGATTCGAAACAAAGCGAAGTTCCTATGACAAATTGTAGAGAACATTCTTTCCTTAAACTCGTGGTCGGTACAAAAAGATCATGATAACTACAAATTTCTCTTCCCAAGTAAAGTCTGGGCTTTACAAATTCGACAAACTGGCTGGTGCGTGGGGATTTAAGTGATATAGCAAGGTACTGTATGCTTAATCAATCGGATTAATTACGTTAATGCTTCACAAGTCAAGGTAAAAGATCCGGTTCGAAGGACCACTCGTGTGGAGATTTTTTAAGTGTTGAGTGGGAACTTGTTAGTCCAGGAAAGTCTCTCTACGTCAGTTCCTAAAAGATCAACATGGGAGAATAAGGAGCGTTATCGCCCAGGGCACAAACACCCTGTTAATAATTGTACTCTGTCCAGAGGCCTAGAAACTCCACACGTGAAATAAAAGTAATTTGATGGCCTACTCTAGCTCTGTCAGGTCTAGGGTCATCTACACTCTTAGGTTCTGTTTGGGCTCCGTCCCAGGGACCTCAGTGAGATGCTGGACAGGAATCTTACGTTAAGTAATTATTGAGACAATGGCAAAAGATGGGAGCAGTGATGGGAAGTAAAGTAAAAGTTAAAGATATGGATCTTTACCTTCAAAGCAGATAGTTTCAAACTAAATCACTTTAACACACTTAATTTAAGTTACTTACTCCTTTCAAAATATCGGGTATACTGTCCCGAGATTAAATATTCACAATAGACAATCAAATAAATGGAGGAGTAGAA
>NC_090743.1:62972502-62977502 GCF_036898095.1 Palaemon carinicauda
CTGGGCTGAGAGAGGTAGCCGAGCTCCCTGATTGGCTGAGGCGTGCGCCAAGACGGGCTCAAGTCAGGCAGCCCATTCCTACGCTCGGCCAGACGATTTCTTCATTTGTAGGAGTGTCAAGATCGGGGTTGTCATCATTCTGGGGGTCCTGTTCTTGGTTCCTAGCGTTGATGCGACGACAGGATGGCAGGAGAAACATCTCTTGAGTCGTATTCAATGCTTGTTTCTCTTTCTGGATGAACAGGGCTTCCAATATTCGTAAGCGCCTGCTGTCTGGGGCGCAGCCGATAATTTTGGTATTAGCGACGATGTCTGCCCGACTAATTTGGGTGTTATGTCGCTGTAGAGCGTGATTCCTTATAGCACCTTGTTGGAGGTGACACGAAATCCTCTTCGAAAGCTTCATTGTAGTCATACCGATGTATTTGCCGGGGCATCCTCGGACTGGGCATTGATAAGAGTAGACTACATTCGTCTTCCTCAGAGGGTCGTTATCAGGGGCCGCTGGATTATTCCTCATAATCAAGCTGCGGGTTTTTTCAGTCTGGTAATAGATGATGAGTTTCACTTTCGTGGTCTCGTCGGTAGGTGACACGTTGTTGGTGATGATATCTTTGATGGCCTTCTCATCCCGCTGATATTCTGCGTGCATGAAGCCTTTCTAGTAAAGTTTAATATCACTAGATCCGTTGGTGGAGGTGTCGGACCTATCTATAGTGTTGTCGGACCCCTGGCTGGCACCGTCGGACCCTTCTATCGCAGAGGACCCATACCACTTGTCAATAGCTGCCTTCACTTCACGTTGGACTTGCTTGTTGCTATAGCCATTATTGATGAGGACCTGTGCGGCCCTTTCCAGCTCCTTGTGGGTGTCTGTCCATGACGAGCAGTGTGACAAGGCCCTGCGTACAAAGGCCTTGATGGTCGAGGCCCTGTAGCGGGAAGGGCATTCACTCTCGCCATTCAGACAGATGCCGAGATTTGTAGGCTTGCTGTAGAAAGTGGTGTTAAATCCCTCGTTGGTAGATGAAATCAAGACGTCCAGGAACGGGAGGCTGTTGTTGACGCCCATCAGGGAGGTCGGCTACCTCTCTCAGCCCAGTCCACTGAGCGAGAGAGGAGCTTGCCTGACTTTTTGGCTGGCTCGGCGCACGTCCTGACCAATCAGGATTCAGGATTCCTTCCTGGGAGGCCGAGCCGAGCTCGTCGTACCTCAGCCACCCGAGCCTATAACCTCCGCTCGACCAATCAAAATTCGAGGCCCCTTTCTACGAACCAGCGCTGGGATATATAAGGCCCCAGATCCAGCCAGAGCCTCGTTCATCCTCTTCACTAACAAGCTAGTGGAAGGATCGACTTTAACCAGCGAGTAACTGAAATCTTCACTGCAATTCCCGTAGAGTTGTTTCAGTGTTCGCGATTTTTCAAGAATTAACTTTTCTTGATTTTAGTTTTCTTTTATTTCATCATTGAGACGACACCTGCAGTACACATCGTTCGACAGCTGAAGACTACCATCGCGGTCTGCAATGGCAGACAGGGGTTCATCCCCTATCCCCACCTCCTCCCCTCGAACAAGAGTGGAGAAGGGAAGGATCAAGAAACCTAGAGGCCTTACTTTGAGGAGCCATGCAAAGCGCCCTCAATCACCTGCAACGGAACCAGTCCCTGGAACTTCGAGGGACCACCCAGTGCAGACCCCGGACCACCTACCAGCAACCCAAGAAGAAGCTGAGACTGAGAGTATCCCCTCTCAAGACCCACCTTCACAAACAGCAGCAACTGGAGACTCCAAGTTTAGGCTTACTCCAGGACCCAGCATAACATCCTATGCTGCCATAGTTGCCATAGAAGCCAGCAATCCTCGCCTTAATATGACCATACGTCCCAATCGCAGGGGACAACTGGTCATAACAGCAAAAGATGACCAGACGAAGACCTACTTAGAGCAACAAGAAAACGTCCTTAAACTGGATATCAATGAGAGACCTACCACCATCATCGTTGTCTATGACCTCAACCTTCCACTGGAACCAGTGCTCCAACATCCTTCTATCATCACTGTCTAGAGATGTGAGGGGAAAGCCGGAGGTAGATCCCACAAATCGGAGGCTGTCCATAAGGGAGCTCGCCCTCCTCACCTATCCTTCGGCCTTTGGGGCACCTTCCGCACCGAAGAGTACTTCAAGGAGCCACTTCGATGCTTCCGGTGTCAAATGTTTGGACACCATAAATCCCGCTGCACAGGTCGGGAGATCTGTGGGGTCTGCAGCAGCAGACAGCACCCCACCGCCTACTGTATTGCCAGGCACAAAGCAGGGCACAAAACCATCGCCAGCTGCCCTAACTGTGGAGGATCCCATCATGCTTGACATGATAGATGCCCCCATAGACTTCAAAGAATAGCAGACCGCCAAGGAGCTGACCGCCACTACAACTTCCATCCACGTCAACAGCGTCGAACGCAGCCACCTCCAACTAAACAAAACCCTACACCTTCCAACCACACCTCCCAACAAAATCCTAACCCTTCCAAACATGCCATTCCTGAACCTTTCTCTCCACCAACTCCCCCTCCAGCACCTAAACCTCAACGTCCTCCTAAACCTCCTTCCAAAGAAAAAAGATCCCCAACCCATATTCCCCGCACCCCCTCACCTTTAAAACTTACCTCTCCAACCAATTCTCCTAACGTCACCCAGCCAAAACAACCAGAACCCAACCCATCCTCCTCTGCACCTACCACTCACACACCTAACATTTCCCACTCCCTAAAGGAATTTCCCAACCTACCTACCACCGCCACAAGCAAATCTAGCGCCTCACGCCCCTCCAAACAACCTTTCAACAGAGACATCAGTGAGTACGACCTCTCTGCTTGTCCCATGGGTGCTCTGCTGGCAGCCATCAGCAACATCCTTCGTAACTTCTTGCGATCCCGCAAAATAAAATTCACTCAGGAGTCATTGGATGACTTCGTGTTTGACAACGCCGCCAAGGAACTAGAAGCTCATTTCCCTTCATAATTCCTACTGCAAATGGACCTCACTTGCAACAACCAAAACACTCAGGTAAAAGTGCTCCAATGGAATATTTGTGGACTTCGAAACAAACTTGCATTTCTTCAATCTCAAACTTCAGTGCAAAACCCTGACATTATCATACTGCAAGAAACTCTGCTTAATGAGAACATACCATTCACGTCCCCAGGATACAAAGTATACACAACGTATCAATCACCAACGACAAGAGGACTGACTACCCTCATTATAAGCAGTATCCCCTCCAAACTACTACCAAGCATAGACTGTGGGACCGAGGTAGAGACGCTAAGTATCCAGATATCTCTCCTAACCACAATGCTAACAGTCCACAACATATACAAATCCCCAGCAAAAAATATCGATGCCGAGGCACTCTTTGCAGAAGCCTCCAACGAAGACTCAATTATTGCAGGTGACTTTAATGCTCATCATCAGTTCCTGAACTCAATATCAGAAACAAATCAAACTGGCTGACACTTGCATGCCCTACTGCAAGAATATCCTGATGTAGCACTGCTCAACAACGTCACAGAAGCCACCTATCTAAAAGGAGGTCGTCTAGATCTTACCTTCTTATCCAGTGCCATACAAAGAGGAGCTAAATGGCAACTACATCCTGTACTAATCAGTGATCACTTTGCCATAGAAGTAACACTCGAATTGCAGAAATACCCACCTCCTCCTCCGCCCCCAAAAAGGTGGAACCCAGAGTTTGCTAACCGGGAAAAATTCAAAACAGCCATGACAGAGTGGGCTTTGGAATATATCAAACACCCGCATAATGATATCTCCACCCTATCTACCGACTTCAGCAAACAACTAAAGGTAGCAGCCAGTGTATCCATGCCACAAAAAAAGTACTCTGAGAAGAAACATGCTGATGCCTGGTACTATAACAGCCGCATCAAAGAAATGAATGCTAGAATAAACAGGACCAGGAAACTTCTCAGAAGACGCAGAACAGATGAACTACATAATCTACTTATAGAAATCATCAAGCATTCTGTACAAGTATCACTGGAAGTAAAACTAGACAAATGGTACTCATGGTGCAACGAGGTCAACTTCAGCACATCCCTAGCCAAAATATGGGGCTGGTTTAACAAAGTCTCTGGGAAATATAATACACCCAGAGTTACACACCCAGACCCATTAGCTGAAGCCAAGAGGATTGCTAACAACTTTGCGGACAGAGCAAAAAGCATCAATCTACCTCTGCCAACCATCAAAAGGCAGAGAACTCTGCTCCCAATCAGGAACAACATCATAGAAGCCGCCTGTAACATGGTAGATGACACTGATCACCCCTATACCATGGAAGAACTAAACACGGCCCTATCAAAAGGCAGGAAGGACACTGCCCCTGGAGCCGATCTCATCACATACAGCATGCTGAGGAACATGGGAAACCATGCCAAATTAGTCTACCTGTATCCGATAAACAGGACACATACAGAAAGACTACGTCCAACCACATGGAACCAGCAGGACACTAAACCTATTCCAAAACCTAAGGAGCCAAATACCTACAGACCTATAGCTTTGATAAGCTGCATAGAGAAAGTAGCTGAGAGAAGGGTACTCAATAGACTGCAGTGGAAAATAGGCCAACTACATCATCGCCTATATGCCTACAGAAATGGCATAGGCACTCAAGAATGCATCACAGATATCCTCTCAACAATTAACGACAAAAAAGCTTTTGTCATATTCCTTGATCTCGAGAAAGCCTTTGAGTTAGCTAGCTCACCAGCTATACTCTTCACACTTGTTTAAAAAAGAGTGAAAGGACACTTACTGGCCTGGACTCGAAACTACACACAAAATCGAGAGGCCAGGGTCACTTTCCAAGGAACACCACAAGGAGGCATACTCAGCCCCTACCTGTTCAATCTACTGATGGAGAACTTTGCCACTCTAAAACTCCCAAAAGGAGTGGAGATATTCATATATGCA
>NC_090743.1:63092405-63129905 GCF_036898095.1 Palaemon carinicauda
TGTATATATATATATATATATATATACATATATATATTTATATATATATATATATATATACATATATATATATATATATATATACATATACACCCACACACACATATATATATATATATATATGTATATATATATATATATATATATATTGTTTTTATTTTTCAATTATGTTTAAAAATATCGTAAGTCTGGCAGAGATGAAAGGTATTGGTTGAGGGTAGGTGAACGAAAACTACGAGCTACGAGAAAGCCAGCCAGATGTATAGAAGTTACAATGCATGTGTTTATTTAGTCACAGTTCGTAAGAACATTGTGTTTTCACAACGTTCTCGTGAACTTTATGGTAAGGCCAATGTTGCCTAAGGTCATAGAAAGAACAAAAAGTAGGCAGACAAGAACAATAAAGAACACAGAAGACAGGGAAACATGAATAGGAGTACAAAGCTGGAACATTCTAACTAAAACTCTGTCAACAGAGAGAGGCCGCTGGAAACTCATGGCACCTTTACACCAAGGGTGTTAGAAAACTTAGGATTTAAATGCCTCGTTTAGTGAGCCTTCATGTAGGAATAAACAATAAAAGTTCAAAGTAAGGTTATCATGATAGTGATATCTTGATTTTTTAAGAAAAAAATCATTGGAAATCTTTTCCACACATGGGTACATTTTTCTCATTTATTGTTAGATTTTAGAGAAAGATATCATTGAAAAGAGGAATAAAAATTCCACATGTTTGTAAAACAGAATTTCGATTTTCCTTTTTCTCCTATATCATGATTATTTTACGCCTAGACGAAGTAAATTAAGAAGGAATCATAAAAAAAAAAGATGAAAGGAAAATTTGTCACAGAATTAATCGATTTATAAAGAAGTTATGATGGTATTATTTTCAATACAATTGGTGTCATATTAGTTTTAAAAAAATGTACCTAATTTTTCTGTTTTTAAATCATGATTTTTACTAATAAATCAAAACATTTTTGATCATTTCTATACGATGAAGGTGTTAGATGTCTAAAACATATATATGAATTGTGTATTATGAACAATCAGAAAAAAATCATGATTTTTACTAATAAATCATAAAATTTTGATCAAGTGACTTAAAATTTTTATATGATGAAGGTGTTAGATGTCTAAAACATATATAAAAATTGTGTATTATGAAAAATCAGAAAAAAAAATCATGGAATAGCAGACGGTCCATCTAATCAGCATTAAGAAAAACTATCGTGTAAATAAACAATATTTCATTCAGTTTTCACCTTAATCAGCATTGAAAAGAAAATATTCCGTAAATAAATAAAATTTTATTCAGTATTTACCTTAATCAGTATTACAAAAAACATAGTTTGTCTGGAAAAATGATAAAAGGTTTATATGTCGTAAATAAAAAACAAACAAAAACAATTATATCTTCTTTTTATGGAGCATGAAGAATGTGGTCTGATTCAGAGGTAAGCGAAGCAGAGGCTTTATATTTGGTGCCAATAAACTTAAGGTTCGATGAAGGTCAAGGTGATACTAGGAGGCCAGAAGTTCAAACAGAAATTCAGCTTTGTAGTATACTGAAAACTTCATTTTTGACCCGCAACTTCACCAAAGTAACCTTTGTGTAGAGGAAGGTCAAAATCAAAGTTAGACTAAGGATTAAAGAATTAAGGGTAATTTTATACTACATACACTGTTGGGGAAACTTCAGTTTATACCATGCCGTGACCAGCTGTGTAATAGTTCCCTTGTTATCACAAAGGTAGATTGCTGATGTCCCAGTTGGTCGGTATATCTCTTATGTTTTCTTCTTCATCACAACTTTTACAATCTTCAAGAGATTTTATTCACACTTGGTAAAAAGGTGCAGCATCATGTAGTGAGATGTGTCTGCATAATATTTTCTTCGAGAGAAAATTCCCCACTTAGATACCATATTACAGTAACAGAGAAAACATTGCTTTCCCGTGAAATACAGTATCCAGTTTTAGGCATAAGAATAAAAAAAGAAAAATAAACTGTAGGGAAATATATATATGAAAATAGAAAAGGTGTTCCATACTTCTATTTACTAAAAGCCAAATCGATTTCCTTCTAATTTAGTGCACCATACATATTGTATCTTATTGTATTTCAATTCAATTGCTGTCAGGTTAAGTAGTTATCAGTGAAATGAGCATATATATATATATATATATATACACACACAAACACACACACACACACACACACACATATATATATATATATATATGTGTGTGTGTGTGTGTGTGTGTGTGTCTGAACTTTTATGCAAAGGTAGATAGATAGATATTCCAGCAATATAGATATCTTTCCATAATGGCAATAAATAAGTCATTATCATTAATGACATAATACTTTCTATAAGAGAGAGAGAGAGAGAGAGAGAGAGAGAGAGAGAGAGAGAGAGACAGAGAGAGAGAGAGAGAATGATTAATACATTATAAACTAATTGAACAAAGTTACTCCTGAAAGTCTGTAATTATCTTAAATTTCATTTACCGAAGAACAAAAAGACAACGAAAAAAGTTTCTTGGAAACCATAAAATTTATTCTTTTCCCACGAGTAATTACTACAATTTCACTCACCTTTCAAGTAATTGACCCCCATTTTCTTCGATAATTCACAGAATTAAGAAGTCGCATCTGGAATCGTAAAATATTGAATATTTTCTACTTTCTTCATATATCGACACACTCTGTGGAAGCTTTTGATTTTGTGAAAAATCCAGCAGTAATGAAAGCCCTTCAATTTATCCCTTTTTTTCTTAGATAATTTCAAGAATAAAAGTTATCTCTGTTTTAAAATTCTGAAATCGTAAATTATCGAAATTCTTGTTGTTTCTTCTTAAAATGACACACTCTGAGAAAGGTTTTGATTCTGTTAAAAATTCAGCAGTACTGAAAGCCTGAAACCCCAAAGAATAGATGAATCTTAGTCAGAACATTTGAAGATATCTATAGGGATATTTGCGTCATTATCTGACAATACAACGAATTATGGGAAGTTTGATCTTATATTACTTTACGAAGAAATTTTCTCGTCATTAACATGCTAATGATTATTCCATTGCTACTGAGACACTCAAAACCATGTGATCTGACATAAAGGTTATCTTTAGACTTATTTACTATTGTTTCCAAAAGCCGTGTAATAGTTTTTTTTTTTTTTTTTTTTTTTTTTTTTTTTTTCAAAGAAGAAAACACCCTATGGGCAACCCAACAGTCAATTCATGATATTGCCCATAGGGTGTTTTCTTCTTTGAAAGCCACCAATTGGTTTCCCTTTTTCAAACAAGATAATTTTACAGTGCTCAAGAAACTCTCACAAAACAGGAATATTGTTATTTGCAGACCAGATAAAGGTAAAGGCGTTGTTATTCTTAACCACAGTGACTATATCCAGAAAATGAATAATGTTTTATCAGATTCCAGTAAATTTTTAGAAATTGGTGATTTCCAATATAGCCTAATTTTTAAAGTTGAAGATAAAATAAACCGCACATTAAAACTACTCAAAGATAAAGGTATGTTGTCCGAACAGTCTTATCAATCATTATATAGTTCAGGATCTTCTTTTAGTGTTCTGTATGGACTTCCTAAGGTCCATAAGACTAATGTACCAAATTCAATTCAAATTCAAATTCAAAAAATTTATTGACAAAAAGTGGTCAAAAGGAGCTGTTAGTCTTGCTAGAAAGCCCACTCTATCTTTAATTTACATAAATTAACTTTAATATACATAAATGAACAAAAGCTAAATACAAAGGTAAACCCTAGTAATAATTTACATGACCCAAAAAATACAATTAGTAACAGTTTTTACAAATGAAAACACCTACATGAATAATTTCACATTTACCCAAAGTACATTAGCACAAACCTTATATATTTATTTCACAGACTGAAATTACATATAAATTAATCATAGTTATAATTTGATAAAGCAATGACAATTACGATTCTGGGCCCGACGGTGCGGGCCGACAACAAGACCACGAAGAGGCCAGCCTCCCAAAATCGTCCAAGACTCAAGAAAATATGCACACACTTCACAAATTCATCACAAAAACAATCATTCAACAAGGAAACGACACCAAAACCCGCCGCAACAAAACCGGACCCGCCGCGATGCCAAACACCACGACTCCAAAGGCGAAGGTGCGCTCGACCTGCTACCTCTCGCCACAGAAATCGCATGTATTTGGAACCACGAGGAGTCCCTGTTATAATAAATTTGAAAGCTACATTACACATTACAAAATAACCAAAACATTTTTTACATAAAATACATTTTACAGACAGTTTTCACATAAAAGGAGAACTATTATTTAATGTACAGAGAACAACCACTTCCATTTCAAATTCTATATTACTGCAGCAAACACAAAACATTATACAAATAAAAAGTAATATAGTAACTTCACAATTTTAGTACCTCATATCAGTTTTTTTAAATTTATTTGCAATATTCTTGTACAAATTATTATTAATGAAAAAACACACCATTTGTTCAAAATTATCATCAAGATTCCTAAATTCTGCCAAAGAACTACATTCCATAATGTAATGTTGCAGTGTGTGTGAGTTTGCAGCGTCACATAATTTACAAGGGGTACCCTCTCCACTCTTATATTCCCAATAGTATTTATAGCCTAGTTTAAGTCTCATAACAATTCCATCATATTTAGCTGAAGACTTTCCATAAGTAAAACATGTGTTGTTACTTACATAATCATAATGAGACATACTGTTACTGCCGTTACTCATGATTGCCCTAGCAATCTCAATATTCCAACCTTCCCTTACTCTTGCCATGTGTGACTTTATTTTCCTCATACTAACTAAAGTGGCGTAATCTATAGATTCTTTATTGCACCCCTGTTTTGCTAATTCATCAGCAACATCGTTAAAATATATACCACAATGTGAGGGTATCCAGACGAATTTTACACTGTATCCTGATCCTTTTATGACAGAAATGTACTCGTTGCATTTGGTAACTATTTCCTCATCTGAAGGTAATTTGGCATTTAAAGCCAAAAGAGCACTCTGACTGTCAACAAAACATATTATAGATTTTTCTTTATGAATTCCAAATTTCAAACACTCATATATGGCAAACAGCTCAGCAGTGGTAGATGAGCTATGATCGCCAATACGCTTAGATATTCTCTCCTCTGTACTATAACCAAATTAAAAAAATTCTCTAATTACAACACCAAGACCAGCTCGACATCCGGTAACAGAACCATCACAATAAGCATGAATCACCGTATCCTTTGGGTACCGAGATATCTTTTCCAAAAACAGCTGTCTAAGTTCAAGGGGATTGCTGTCCCTTTTTCTCAAGTCAAGTTGCTCTATACTTATATCTACTTTCTCAGTAATCCAAGGTTTTATTAGACGTGAACTTGGCAAAGGTACACAGAAATCAAAAACATTATAGTCATTCAATATTTTACAAAGCTTTCGTGAATATTCATTCAGTGTGAAGAATCCTGGAACGCCTTTCACATATCTTTTTATAATAATTTTGAAATGCCTATCATTCTGTCTAATCAGTCTTATCATTGAGGAGACTGCCAACTCTCTTATTCTTTGAGTAACACGAGGGAAATTCAGCTCCATTCGCATTATTTCAATCCTTGCAGTTCTAGGGCAACCTAATATTACCCTCATAGCTTCGTTTTGCAACAATTCCAAGGGGCGAAGATCTTTATCTGAAAAACTACATAAAACTGGAGCCGAGTAGTCTATGATACTTCTAATATTGGCAAGATATACAGACCTTAATATTGGAATACCAACACCGTTACCACGATTTGATAAAACACGTAATGGCTTAAGCCGAGATGTACAGATGTTCTTCACATAGGTAATTTGATCCATTATTTTACCAAAACCAATATACATACCCAAATATTTATAAATTGTTACTCTTTCTAGTTTTTCTCCATTCAGCCAGAATTCTTTATCACTTACTATTCGTGATTGATATTTTGTCTTACTCTCATTTACCACAAGACCTAAAGATATACAAAGATCTGACATTTCAGTCAACACGATACTCAAAGTCTCCTCTGATTTGCATTGTATGAGAATGTCATCCGCATAAATGATTACTTGTGAATTTCCATGAAATTTATAACTTGCAATTTCGTCCATCAATATATTAAAAATCATGGGGCTAAGCATACCCCCTTGTGGAGTACCAAGTTCAAAATACTTTTCAGTGGACTCGTAACCCTGAAACATAACAGTTCCCCTTCTGTTACTCAAATATTGTGAAATCCACATCAGTAGCTTGCCCTTTATACCCTTTTTAACAAGACACTCCAATATTACATTCTTATTGGCTTTATCAAAGGCTCCCTTTAAATCTAAAAACATTCTACAGTTGACACCAGCAGTACTAAGGCTTTTTAATACGCAATCAGAGGTACTCTTGTTCCTCAAAAAACCATAAAGATTCGGAGAAAGGAGCCCGTCAACTTTATACAACAACCTATTTAAAACCATACGTTCCATTATTTTTGATAAGCAAGAAGTCAATGAGATAGGTCTGTAATCATTATTTCCCTTAGGTACAGGTATCATGAGGGCAATTGTCCATTTAATAGGTAAGCGACCATTACTGTATGATAAATTGAACACTGCTAAAAGAGGACTGTCCTCCATTGCTATAAGACAGTTTATAATATCGTATGTTATGCCATCTTTACCTGGAGCTGTTGACTTCCCCTTCTTAACACTATTCAACATTTCATCCCTGGTGAAAGGAATACAGGTGTCATCCATTAAGTTCTTCTGCATACAAACTAGTCTACGTCTTTGTTTCTGTAACTTCCTAAGGCTTTCCTGTATATCTCGAGGTAGAGAATCTAAGTTCGACGCATACGACCATTTGGCGGCTAATGCCTCTGCATTTTCTCTGGCATTAGGATGTGCATTTGTCTTTCTTTTTACCCCCCTTACTTTATTGACACCATCCCAAATTTGACGTAAGGATTTTGAAAATGAGATGTCGCGTAAAAAACCTTCCCAATACTTACTTCTAATCTCTTGCCTCTTTTTTGTAGCATGTTCAGCCACTGTAACCATCGTTTCTCTGAATTGCATATTCTGGTCTTTAGACCATTCCCTATGGCATTTTCGTAGCAACTTGTTCCAGCCTTTCACTATTTTGTCATTATGATACCTAGGTTTATGATTACTGGCAGAATTAGGTTTTTTCTGTGGTTTGTAAAGTATGGATTCTATTACTGTTAGCAGATCCTCAAGGAAAACATTTTCATCCTCAATACCTAGCAGTTTATACTCTTTGTACCAGTCACTTACTTTTTCTATAAAATCATCTTTCTGCCTGTCAAGCAATACGTATCTAGTTCCATTGTTAATAAGTGAAATCTTTTCTAAATAAAAACTAATTCTAAGAGCAAAATGATCACTTAGTAAAGTGGTTACAACAGAGAAATCTGTCTGTACTCCGGCATGTTGAAAAGTATAGCATAATCAAGCCTGCACTAATGTACCCCTCAGGCCTATTTTAGCGGCTTATAACTCGCCAAATTATCACTTAGCCAAATTCCTAGTTCCTCTCCTTAGTCATTTAACGAATAATCAATTTACTCTTCAAAACTCCGCCAAGTTCATTCCCGAAATACTTGAACAACATAGTAACTCAATTATGGTTAGCTTGGATGTAGAATCTTTGTTTACTAACGTGCCCCTTCATGAAACAATAGAAATTATACTCAACAAGCTTTTTCCTACCGAAAATACCTTATTCAACGGCTTTGATTCAAACAGTTTCAGAAAACTCCTTGAACTTTCAGTAATAGATATTCATTTTGTTTTTAATACCAAATTATTCAAACAGGTTGATGGAATGGCAATGGGGTCGCCCTTGGGTCCTACATTTGCCAATATATTCATGTGCCACTTGGAGGAAATATACCTTGGACAATGTCCGGAAGCATTTCGTCCTAGTTTCTATAAGAGATACGTTGACGACACTTTTTTGCTATTTAGAGAAAAATCCCATGCTGACAGGTTTTTAGAATATGTAAATAGAATTCACCCAAACATTAAGTTTACCATGGAAATAGAAAAAGATAACCAGTTGCCATTCCTTGACATAAACATTTCACGTTCAAATAGAGGATTTCTTACAGGTATTTTTAGAAAAGAGACATACACTGGTTTGGGTCTTAATTTTTTTAGCAGTTGTTCGAAATCATTCAAGATTAACTCTATTCAAACCCTTTTATTTAGAGCATATTCCTTATGTTCGGACTGGCATAATTTTCATAAAGAAATTTCATTTTTAAAAACATATTTTACATACAATTGTTATCCTTCACACCTCTATGACAAAATTGTTAATAAATTTCTTAATGGTATTTTTCAGCTTAAATATAAATGTCCTGAAGTTCCCAAAAAACTAATGTATGTATCATTGCCTTATGTTAAAAATGCTCTTTTCAGAAACGAGCTCACCACAGCCCTCAGCACTCTGTACCCATATGTGAATTTTAAGTTTATATTAAAAAACCCTTTAAATATTGGCAAACTTTTCAGGTTCAAAGACACCCTCCCAGAGTTGATGCGGTCCTTCGTTGTTTACAAGTATACTTGTCCAAAATGTAATTTTGGAAACTATATCGGGTCTACCCGACGATTACTGAAGGTCCGCATCGATTCCCATAGGGGTGTCAGTCATCGCACTGGTTCCGTATTAAAATCCCAAGAATTTTCCTCTATAAGAAATCATTCAAACCCATGTAAAACTCATATACAATACAACCATTTCGAAATTCTTTCCCAAACATCCGATTGCTTTTCGCTCCTTCTCCTAGAATCTCTCTATATAAAGAAACTGTCCCCTTCCTTAAATAATCAAACCACCTCCACACCATTACATATTGCCTAACTACCATTACCTATCATCCCTTGTTGATCTATTTTTTGTTCGTAGTTAAAGCATTTTCTTCAAGAATTTTCTCAAATATTCCTATAGTTTTCAGCCACATCTCTTGACAGTAAGTTCGACCATTCATTTACATATATGTATATTTTTTTATTCCATTTTGATCACAAGTATTTTTATCATCATAATTGTAAAGGACCTCTGTTAGCCACATGTTTTTATATATCGTCTAGGTTCCTGTATTTTAATTCTTTTAACCGTTTTTTAATATTTTTTATACCAAAGCAATTTTAAGCAAAAATGTATGATTCATTTCTAATGTAAACATAATTTCATGTTTTATGTAGCCCTGATGATGGGAATGGATTCCCGAAACGTTGGTGTTGAATAAATATGTAAGATGATCCGAAGTCTTCTTGCTGTCCGAATGGGTTAGTCACTGTCTATATAAGCTTGCCGACCAGGGTTCGATTCCCGGCCGGAGCCAAGCTCTTGTCTTTGTGAGATTTCGCCTGGGGCTCTGATCCCGAGGTCGTTAAGAGAATCCAGACATTAATATATCAAAATATATATGGCTTATTTGATATATATATATATATATATATATATATATATGCATGTATGTGTGTGTTCATACATACATAAGATTAATTATATTTCAACCTATAGTTTTATATATTTATTTACGTTATAAGTACCAGTACCTATTTTTGTTACTTAAAAGGTATGTGACAAATATCATTGCGACTTTGTCATTGGAATTATACCAGACTTCAATTAATGAACCAATCAACCTTACTTTGAGAAATCCATTAACATTGTCTACATGCCAAGATGATATACTCCTATCAAAGTATTCATCAGCTTTGCTTTTCCAAAATAATGTTATCACCAATAGCTGGAAACCATATATTTTTGAGGGATTAAAAAAAAAAAAAACAAGAAATGGATACTTATACATTTTACTCATCATCACTCTCAAGGAAAAAAATTTTTTCTATTTCTACTAACGTTTTAATATAATTTTTTTTATTTTATTTTATTTTTCAGTCGCAAATCTAAAATTTGTAGGAGTCCGAGTAGAATATCTCTCAGTGCGATTCCACACCCCTGTTTTAAACCTCTTCTATTATGTTTGATAATTTGTGTTAACCATTTAATCATTATCTACCACCAAAAAAATTTTTATTGCTCTTCCAGCTCATTTTATATGTGCAGTACACAGTTTTTCCTAACAGGGATTTACTCAGTAGCCTAATAAAAATGGGAATGAAGGAAAGAAGGCAAGAGGGAAGGGGGGGGGGGATGAGTACTAGGATGGCCTTAGGTGCAAACACCGGAGGGTTGGGGGAACCTCTGCGTCACAGTAACGTGATTAAGTAACACTTTTTCGAAACACTCTGAAGGAAGGGAGGAAGTTCCTTTTTTTTCCAAGAGTAAACGGGTTAATTAAGCACATCTGTCAATTCATTGTACCACCAAAAATTAGGCCAATATTTGAAACATTCATTGCTGTAGTTTCATGGAAATTCATAAACCGGTTTGTTAGATATTTGGGAAAAAAACTATTACACAGCCTCTGGAAACGATAGTAGTAGGCTTAGTGTGTAATGAGAATGTTTTTATTTCTATTTTAAAATGGTGATTCAATTAGGTCTTTTTTTCTCTTTTTAAACAAGATAATGACAAATCTTTACTTTTTCATCCATTGGTCCTCTCTGTATCAAAACTAATTAATGTAATCTATGGAGCTCTCTGTTCGTCTTTCTCTCTGGTCCAGTACCTTTAAAAGTAAAAAATGTCAAAAAATAAAATAAAACAAACAAATGATACGGAATAAAAAAAACACATCTTACACACAACGCCAACAAACTTCACATATTTTCTTTGATGTTAACAATATATCTTTGCAACATCCAGAATGTATAGATTTTTTAAACACTGTAATGTTCACGTATGTTGGTATATGTTATCAGTTCTTCTAGTTTACGATACAAACTTGAAGTTTTGGAAGTTATCATTAGAAGGAATTTTCTTCTGAGATACAGAAGTTGATTCACTAACTTCGGAGTTTGCAGTAATGGCAGGATTCAGATCACAAAAAGCAACACAAAATCGCCACAGTTTAAAAAATACAAACTTTGAAGGCTGAAGATTCGTGGGAGTTAATGCCAGATGTGTATCATCATCCTCAACAACTTTGGTGAAGAAAATACTGATGTTAAAATTGCAGGCAATAGTTAGAGAGTTGTGATGGGCCCAGAGAGAGTTGTGAACTCAAAGGCAGGATGCAATCAACTGAGTTGTTTATTAAGGAACACTCTTCTTTATATACAAAACCTCAAGGCAACAGGACATAACATGTTCGAGAGACAGACAATATTACAAAGCAAAACCGGAGACATGATCATTCAGGTTCTTTTTAGTGCGAGGGAAGAGCGCAGATACAAGCATAATATATACAAAATAATTATGTACAATTGTGTGACACACGCTTGGTACATGGCTCCCCCCCCCTAAAAATGACATACTGTACATGTTAAATAGGGCGGCCTGATCTAGAGAGGCGAACTATAGGCGGGTCATCTGGCAGAAGATATGCAGGTTTTAGACGATCAATGGAGACCCAGTCTTTTTGCCCCGAATGTTTAGTAGGAATGCTTTCGGACTGCGTCGGATCACAAGGAAAGGGCCCGTGTAAGGCGGCGTTAGTGGTTGCTTGCTAGTGTCGTTGCGCAGGAAGACGTGAGTTGTAGAGTGCAAGTCCGTTGGTATGCGATGCTTCGCTGGGGGCTTTTAAGTCTGGCGGCACGGAGTAAATTTTCCCACGACGTGACGTATGCGCTGGAGATCGTCGGAGGATGTTGTAGTAGGAAAAAATTCGGCAGGGACAACCAACGGGTCGCCATATACCATTTCAGCTGCCGAGACGTCAAGGGCGTCTTTAGGAGTGGTCCTTAGTCCAAGGAGGACCCAGGGAAGTTGAGTAAACCAGTTGCAATCCTTGCATTGGGACATCAAAACTGCTTTGAGGGTGCGATGAAAACGTTCAACCATTCCATTGGCAGCGGGGTTGTATAGCCGTTGTCTGATGTAGGGTGATGCCCAGGAGATTTGCTAATGACGTCCACAATTGAGAGGTGAAAGTGGTTTCCCTGTCAGAAGTAATATGCTCAGGGATACCGAATCTTAAAATCCATCCAGAGAGTAAGGCAGTTGTACATGAGGCGGACGTTGAAGTTTCCATGGGAATGGCTTCAGGCCAACGAGTGAAGCAGTCGATGACGGTAAACAGGTAACGATGTCCTTGTGATGTGTGTAGGGGGCCTAAAACGTCGACGTGAATGTGTGCGAAACGACTCTGAGGTTGAGGAAAGGTGCCCACTCCTGAATCCGTGTGTCGATGTACTTTGGAAGTTTGGCAAGAAGTACAGGCGCGGACCCAATCCTTAGCATCTTTAGAAATGCCGTGCCAAATGAACTTTGCCTTCAGCAGCTGTGCAGTAGAACAGCACAAGGGATGTGAAAGGCCGTGGATGAAATCAAACACCTGTCGGCGCATGGGAGTAGGAATCCAAGGTCGCGGTCTACCAGTACTGACGTCACAGAGGAGGGTGGTGTTGGAGTCTTCTAGGGGAAAGTCTTCCCAACGGAGGGACGTGCAGGATGTCCTACAAGTTGGATACTCTGAATCCTGTCGTTGGGCTTCAGCCAGGGCGTTGTAATACAATCCCAGTTGAACGGCAGCCAACATGTTTCTTGACAAGGCATTGGCAACGGGATTCATTTTCCCAGTGACGTATTGGAGGGTGCAATTATATTCAGCCACGGCGGAGAGATATCGGCGTTGCAGGGTGGACCAGGCGTCAGACTGTCGAGTGAAGGCGTGCACCAGAGGCATGTGGTCTGTGCGAATAACGAAGGGCGTACCTTCTAAGAAATGGCGAAAGTGACGGACAGGCAAGTGCACCGCCAGAAATTCTCGATCGAAGGTAGAATAACCCAATTCTGCCTTGGACAGTTTTCTGCTGAAAAAGGCAATGGGCGGGGCGAGCCTTCTACCACCTGTGGCGGCAATGGCTGGCAGAAAACGGTGATAATAGTTGATCATACCCAAGAATTCCTGCAGAGCTTTGACGGTCGAGGGCGCGGGGAAGTTCTGAACGGCTGCTTCCTTCTCAGGGAGGGGATGGATTCCTTCAGGAATGATACGGTGCCATAAGAACGACACTTCGTTGGCTCCAAAGGTACACTTGTCGTACCGGATAACAAGGCTGTTTTGTTGCAGGGGGTCGAGCACGATGCGCAGGTGACTGAGGTGTTCCTCCTTAGATGAGGAGAACACAAGTATGTCATCAACATAACATACACAGAAAGGGAAGTCCTCTAAGATGCCATCCATGAGACGTTGAAACGTTGCCCCAGCATTACGAAGGCCAAAATAGGAGTAATTGAAGGTGTATGTACCAAACGGAGTGGTGATGGTGGTCTTAGGGATGTCTTCTGGGTTCATAGGCACCTGATAATACCGCTTCAGGAGGTCGAGCGTTGAGAAAACCTTCGCTTTGTGCTGGTAGGAGGTCACGTCGGCAATGTTTGGGAGGGGGTAGTGATCCGGTTCTGTTTCCTTGTTCAGGCGCCAATAATCCCCGCACGGACGGAGGGAGCTGTCTTTCTTCAGAACGATGTGTAAGGGTGACGACTATGGGCTGGAGGCCTTTTGGCAAAGGCCCATTTCCTCCATTTCGGCGAACGTCTGTTTGGCGGCTGCCAATCGTCCCGGTGACAGACGTCTGAATTTTGCGAAGACTGGGGGTCCTGTCGTCTTAATATGCTGATAAATACCGTGCTTGGCAGGAACCGTGGGCGTCTGGCGAAGTTCTGGACGGAAAACTTCCGGGTACGACGTGAGGAGGAGGGCGTAGGCATCCGTGGGTGCGCTGATGTGGAGAGCGAGGTTAGAGAGGGTGGGTTGAAGAGGTGTCGACAAGTACGAGTCTGCGTTGACCAATCGTCGGTGGGCGACATCGACCAGAACGTGGAAATGAGAGAGGAAATCCGCATTGAGGATTGGTATTGTGACGTCAGCAACGAGAAAATTTCAATTGAATTTACCATTTCCAAACGATAATGTGAGGTTCTCGTAACCGTAGGTGGGTATCGCAGATCCGTTGGCAGCTACTAAGCGGACGTCGGCAGATGTAGACAGACTACGTCGTGCCTTGAAGAGTTTCCTTGGCAAAAGAGAACGACAAGCACCCGTGTCTACCAAAAATTGCACGCCTGTTCCTGCATCCTGTAAAAAGAAAAGATTAGAAATATGGGAGGCCACCGCCACAAACGATGGCCTACTTACACGTTTTTTGGCCACTGACAATCCTTGGCACATTTCTTCGCGGTTGCCCTGAATCTGAAGTGGTAGTAGCAAAACTGCAGCGGATGGGATGTAGTAAGTGGCTGTAGAAGTCGTTAGTTGGGGTGCGAGCGATTGGTGGGTGGTGGGCGGCTTTGTCGCCGCTTCGGCACGTCACGGGGTAGGCGTGTATGTCCTACGGTATTCATGTCAGCTTCGGTTGACGTTGAATAGGCATCCTTGTCGTCAGGGGTGGAGGTGTTGATGGAGGTCTTGAAGTGGCTGTCCATAAGTGCGTCGGCTTTGGTCATCAAGTCCTTTATGTGTAAACTATTGACATCGGGTATGGCAGCGCGTACAGGTTCGGGTAAACGGCGTATCCAAATGGCACCAAGTAGGTTCTCCTTACGAGGAGAGCTGTCTGCGGCAGGTTGAAGGCGAGCGATACTGGTCATCTCCCTGAGGGCAAGCGAAGCCCTTTGGTCCCCCAACGGTTGTTACGAGAGCTGAAAAAGCTTTGCTATACGGGCGGCTGGCGACGGCGAGTACTGCTGCAGAAGGTATTTTTTGAGGGCGTCATACGCTATTGGGGTGTCTCCTTGTTCACGAAGCCAGTCGGATATTTCTGGGAAGGTGTTCTCGGGTATCGCCGCGAGAACACAATCCGCTTTGGTGGTTAAGCGAGTCACGCCCCTGATACGAAACTGGACTTCTGCGCGCTGAAACCAAGCAAACGCCTTTCCGCTGGCAAACGATGAAAGTTTGAATGGAGCGGCTGCAGCACCAACTGCCGTAGAGTCCATCATAGTACCAACGATGAAGGGGCGAGAGGGTGGGGGTGGAAGGCGGTGGGAGCGAGTCAACTTCCGGGGTCAACAATGTGACGGGCCGAGAGAGGGTTTTGAACTCAAAGGCAGGATGCAATCAACTGAGTTGTTTATTAAGGAACACTCTCCTTTATATAAAAAAACCTAAAGGCAACAGGACATAACATGTTCAAGAGACAGACAATATTACAGAGCAAAACCGGAGACATGATCATTCAGGTTCTTTTTAGTGCGAGGGAAGAGCGCAGATACAAGCATAATATATACAAAATAATTATGTACAATTGTGTGACACACGGTTGGTACAGAGTTTAATTATAGCCGGAAATCTCCAACTTTGATGACAACTTTATATTTGTTTGCGTCTTGTCATATGAGGACCGCTTTTTAGCCATGATTCAGTTTAATTATCAACAACAACAAATACAGTCGTTTCTAGTCCACAGCAAGACATAGACCTCAGACCTGTCCTTATTCATGACTGGGGTTTGGCCATTTTCATCACCACGCTGGCAACTGCGGATTGGTGCTGGTGGGAGATTTCGTCTGATCGCTCAAAGAAATTCATACTCACACTGCCTTGGGTTAGTGTTCTCTTGCTTGAGGGTTCTGTACCCTCAGGCACACTATTTTATCCGTTTCCTTATTCCCTTTCCTCACTGGCCTATTTTGCGTTGCTGGAATCCTTGGGCTTATGATATCCTGCTTTTCCAACTAGGACTGTAGCTGAGCTACTACTACTACTACTACTACTACTACTACTACTACTACTATTATTATTATTATTATTATTATTATTATTATTATTATTATTATTATTATTATTATTATTATTATTATTATTATTAGCTAAGCTACAACCCTAATTGGAAAAGTAAGATGCTAAAAGGCTAAAGGCTAGCACAAGGAAAAATAAGTCACTAAGGTAAGGAAATAAGTAAACTACATGAGAAGTAATGATCATTTTAAATAAAATATCTAGAGAACAGTAACAACGTTAAAAAAGATCTTTCATATATAAACTAAGCAGAGACTTATGTCTAAAAACATTCGCTGCAAATGTGAACTTTTTAGTTTTTACTACTACTACTACTACTACTACTACTACTACTACTACTACTACTACTACTACTACTAATAATAATAATAATAATAATAATAATAATAATAATAATAATAATATCGCATACGCATGAAAGCAGAAATAACGGAACCCAGTGTGAATTTAGCATTCATTTGACTTTACTTCGCATAAATCATTGGCTTAATCATAACTCATGCATTCAAATTAGGTGTTTTTATAATGATTTTTTTAATTTCCTCGATTCACTGATTCCTCAAGAGAACTGTTAAATGCAATGGCTTAGGAATTTTATATCGACTGAAAAGAGGCTATGCTGCAGTGGCATGAAATTAGCTTTATTGGGCATAACTTGCAATAATTACACACACACACACACACACACACACACACACACACATATATATATATATATATATATATATATATATATATATATATATATATATATATATATATATATCATCTCCTCCTCCTACACCTTTTGACTTAGAGGCTCTCGGTTTGATTTCGCCAGTTGTTTTTATCTTTAGCTTCTGATTCCATACCTCTCCATTCATCATCTCCTTTGCTCTTCATAGTCCTCAGCCATGTAGACCTGGGTCTTCCAACTCTTCTAGTCCCTTGTGGAGCCCAGTTGAAATTTTGGTGAACTAACCTCTCTTGGGGAATGCAAAAAGCTTGCCCAAACCCTCTCCATCTACCCCTCAACATGATCTCCTCCACATATGGCACTCGGGTAATCTCTCTTATAGTTTCATTTGTAATCCTGTCCTACCATTCAACTCCCAATATCCTTCTCAGGGTTTCGTTTTCAAATCTGTCTAATCTGTTGGAGATTGTTTCATTGTAATATCATGACTCATGTCCATACAGTAACAGCTGTCTCACTAAACTGATATATAGTCTGATTTTATATGTAATTTCATGTGATTTGATTTCCAAATTTTAATCAACATAGCCATTATCTGTTTTTTTTTTTTTTTTAATCTTTCACGTAACTCTAATTCTATAGACCCCGTACTGGATATCATAGTTCCTAATTACTTAAATGAACATTTGGTCAATGTAGCTTCTCCCTTTTCTGAATACTGCTTGTTCATCTCTCAGGTTTCTATCTTTCTCTCCAGTCTCTTTAAAATAAGCATACTATATATTTTCATAACAACTGCCGTAAGTGTTAAGCCGTAGTAATTATTGCAATCAGTCAGGTCTCCTTGTTTTACTATTTCCACCAACACTACAAACTCCCATTCCTCAGGTTTTGCCTCTTCATGCCACATACTATAAAGTAGTCTGGGAGTCACTTCATTTTCTGCTAGTATCATCTCGGCTGTTATTCCATCGTATCCAGGGGCTTTCCCTTTCTCTAGTTTTTTAGGAGAGTTTCGACTTCAAACATGCTGAATTCATTTATGGGAACATCTAGGTTTTCATCAGCTTCAGGTATATCAATCAAATTATTTTCTTCATATGTCCTATTCATAACCTCACTAAAGCGTTCCATCCAACGTGGTCTTTCTTCATATGCTGTTGCTATAACAGAGCCATCTCTCTATTTGATGGGTATATGTTTTTTCTTCTTTGCCCCAGTCGAGATTTCATTAATAATTCTATGAACAATTCTTACACCATAGCCACTTTCTGAATTTATAGCTTAGTCAGACTCATATGATTTCTGTCTTATTATGCCAGTCATTCCTGGCTTTTCTTTTGACTTCACTGTCAATACTGGAATACTTAGCATGCTCTACCTTATAATTTTCATACTTTCCTTGAAAACCAATTTCTGTCTTTGTCTCCTTTTTATAGTATCACAAGTATCATTTGATATCCATGGCTTTGTCTTTGAAACTGTGTGTCCCAAGACTTTACTACCAACTGTCTAATATATGTTCCTGATATCACACTATTCTTCATTAATTGTCTGTTCTTTGTCTCTTAAAGTGTCTAAGACTGCAAATCGATTCCTACATTCAATTGCAAATGTTTCTCTGTGCTCTTCTTCTAAATGCTGGGAACACACACACACACACACACACACGCAAACACACACACACACACACACACGCACACACACACACGCACACACAAACATATATATATATATATATATATATATATATATATATATATATATATATATATATATATATATATATATATATATATATATTTACAACGGTAGCGTAAGCAGTCGTTTGTAGGTCACTGCAGGAAAAAGGCCTCGGACACATCCTTATTGATGTCTGGTGTTTGGAAAATTTTCATCACCATCAATGCTGATTGGTGATGGTGAGAGATTTTAGTGTGATCGTTCACAGCAAACCAATTTAGAATGGGTGGCCTTCACTAGTACAGCTTTTGTGATCATGGTGATACACAAACCTTTCCCCCACCTTTAGGTATCCCTAGTCAGAAATGGTATATATATATATATATATATATATATATATATATATATATATATATATATATATATATATATATATATATATATATATATATATATATATATATATATATATATAGATCGAAATAACTTGCAATGGAACAAGAAAATTACACACAAAAGTATAAAAGCAAAAATCCTGATACGCAAGTACCTTGAATTCTTTATAGTTTATTCAAAGTTTTTACTGCTCTTAAAATATTTTACTTGAATTGTTCATTACTTCTCTCGTGGTTTGTTCATTTCCTCCTATCTTATCCTCACTGGAATATTTTTCTCTGTTGGAGTCCTTGGGCTAAAAACATTCTGCTTTTTCCAATTAGGGTTGTAGCTTAGCTAATAATAATAATAATAATAATAATAATAATAATAATAATAATAATAATAATAATAATAATAACAGACTGAAAAATAAAAAAAAAGTTGGGGACTGTTCAACGTCAGACTATGTACTGGTAGTTAGAAGATTAGCGGTAACGATCGTTACGAATATGTTAAGAAACAGAAGCAGTTGAGTCATTTGTAGTTGGAGATGGTTGTTTCATGAAAAGTGACTCAAGGAAGGTGGGAAATCGTTGTTAAGTAATTGAGCAATACTATAAGAATTATAATAATCAATTGGGTACATCGATGCATAAGTGTAATTACGAATGGAGGAAAATTCCTTTCTATTAAATGTAAATCTGGAGCTAATTAAACTAATTAAAGTAATAAAAGTAATCAAAGTTGACAAAAAATTTTTTTTACTGTCCTAAGTTATTTAACATAGATAAATGTAAACAAAAAAGGTACGATTATACCAACTCTTACTGGATATCTAAGTGACTCTCTCTCTCTCTCTCTCTCTCTCTCTCTCTCTCTCTCTCTCTCTCTCTCTCTCTCTCTCTCTCTCTCTCTCTCAAGAATCTTGCAAACAAAACAAGACATATATGTAAAAAAAAGAAAACATATCAACATTGTTCTCTAGTGATGGGTAGTGCCATAGCATCTGTACCATGATCTTCCACTGTCTTGGAGTAGAGTTTTCTTGCTTGAGGGTACACTTGAGTACAATACTCTGTCTTATTTCTCTTCCTCTTGACTTTTTTTTTTAAGTTTTTGTTCTTTATACGTGGAACATTTATTTAAGCGTTGTTAATGTTCTTTAAATATCTTATGTTGATTGTTTATTACTTCTCTTGTAGTTTATTTATTTCCTTATTTCCATTTCTCACTGAGTTATGTTTTCTTGTTAGAGCTCCTGGGCTTATAGGATCTTGATTTTCCAACTAGGGCATGGAGCGAGGTGTACCAGGGACTCATGTGTCCAACTGTACTTCAAATAAACTAAATCCAACGTCAGAGAAGCAATGAGTGAAAGTAACAGCTAGACGAGCGCATAAACTGACCAACATATCTCCATAATTTCCCACAGGATCTATTTTTCCGTCTTTAAATGTCAATCTCGAATTTAATAGTTTTCATACACCATTTCCTTGGACTCTTACGGTTCCTGCTAATCCATTACCGAGGGATATGAAACTATAGATATTTTGTGGTCATAAAACCCCGTTTCCTATAACCTTCCTTCTGGTAGACTCCCCTTAACCTCGATGACATTGGTTTACGTCGAAACATTCAAACTAGGAAGCACCCATAACAAGAAGTGTAGTAACACTCGTACATCGTAAGGCTTCACTAATAGGAGATATGAGAGTTAGGTGAAGTTTATTCATCTGTTATGCTTTACTGGACTGTACAGTTGGACGCAAGAATTCTTAATCACACCCTCACTTCGCGGCGAGTAACATAACAGATAGTGTAGGGAGAGATGGCAGAGAAGGAGGGCAGGGCTATATGAAGGAACTCACAATGCAGTAAGGGTGTGACAGAGTGAACTTTCTCTGTCACTCTCTCTCTCTCTCTCTCTCTCTCTCTCTCTCTCTCTCTCTCTCTCTCTCTCTCTCTGGTAAAGGTGAGAAAACCATAAAATAATATCCAATTATGTTAATATAACCATTACTCTTTATTTATTTTACTTCTCTTTATAATATGATGCCCCGAAAATGGGTGACGTCTCTTTGTCGTTTGCGTATTGGCCACACTCGGTTGACACATGAGTTTCTGCTGAAGGGCCAACACCAACCGTATTGTGACAACTGTTTAGTACCTCTAACAGTAAGGCATTTGTTGACCGAATGCCCCAATTATAACATCTTGCGGAATAGATATTTGTTTGAGGCTCGAGGTGAGGGTGGCAGGTTCATCCTTGCCAAGATTCTTGGAAATGATGTGTCCTACCATGCAAGTGACATTTTTAGATTTCTTTCAGAAGCAGGTCTTCTGAAAAAATATTTAACTTTTATGACATTCAATTTTTATGATTTTAATTGAATATCTTTAATTTTTTATTTTATTTCATTTTTTACTTTTGTATACATAAATTAAATGTTACCGGCGTCAATGACCTTAGATGTCAGGATGCCTGAAAACTTTAAATCATTCATTCATTCATTCATTCATTCCTCTTTCTATAATAAGTAAAACACTCATATTAGAAATTAACAATTGTTTTACCGATAATTAATCCAAGAATATAACCTTATCTTTTCGTGTGATGGCGTAGATTAATTCTATAAGTGATCCTACTGAAGAAATTAACGTTTCTTAAAAGTTCTTTCTTTGTTCCAAATAAAGTCATATTCTATTAATTCACCAATGCTGGTTTAACCAGTAAAAAAGTCATCTGTATTGAAAAGCCCCAATTTTTTATTTTATTTTGGAAGGTAAGGGAAATTAGCAAATCTTTGCCAAGTACTTTCAAAAGTGACTCGCTTTTATTTTGAAGTAGATGATTTATAAAGATTTAATACAAAAGAGAGAGAGAGAGAGAGAGGAGAGAGAGGAGAGAGAGAGAGGAGAGAGAGAGAGAGAGAGAGAGAGAGAGAGAGAGAGATTATTGATAGCTATCCTCTACCCAACCTACTGGCTAACATCCAAACCCGTGAAGTATAATATAAAAAGGAAAGAAAAATGACTATCAGAAAACCTTTGACATCCTCTGATTTGTGACGATTCCTGTTCCAGACGCGTCTCAGGTTGGTCATGATTCTCTGTTGAGATGAGAGAAGTCTCTCCATTGTCTCGTTTCCCACCAAAGAGAACTTCGTTGATCAAACTTGGATAACTTAAAGTTATCAGTGATTATTCTCTCTCTCTCTCTCTCTCTCTCTCTCTCTCTCTCTCTCTCTCTCTCTCTCTCTCCTCTCTCTCTCTCTCTCTCTTCTCTCTGCTTCCAAACGTAGTTTACAGAATATTTCCCAGAATTTCTAGGGATCCCAACTTCTTGTCTTTCTTCTGCTCTGTCTTTTATTTTTTTTATTGAGAAAAAATCTCCCTTATTTCTTAATAGTTGATTCTCCATCTCTCATAAATTGTTTATTCATTCATGTTTTGTATGTAATATTTTCATTTATAATCAAACATTTCTCTAATATGCTTTTAGTTTGTAAATCCTCATATTTTTCTTATTGCACCAAGCTAAAAAAAAATTGAAAATTTAAAAATATTTAGACTGGAATCCACAAATGATATTTCCCTGACTATCCCTTTAGAAATAAACGTGTTTATAACAACAATGACAAAGTCAAAATGAAAAGCAAAACGAATAGAGTCCAAGGAAGGTCAAGACTATGACAGAAAGCCGGGTTGGAAAATCTGGCTACAGACATTTTTGAGAAATATTTCTATTCATCTTTTGATGATTACGCATTTTTCTATCAGCTGTTATTTAACACTGAAAGGATTTATTCGTTGCAGAGGAAGGCGGAAGGTATTCTTTACAAAATGTAAAATCTTTCTTTATTCAGAACTCTTTATTTTATTCATCTTTTGACTTCCTCATATAACTTTCATTCAGCTTTTAATTGGGGTAAGAAGCTTTTTGGCATCTGGTTCCAATATACTTAAATCTCACTTCCCTATTTGATTGCAACATATAAATGTAAATGTGAAAGCCATTTATGGCTCTGTAATATCTACGGGAACTGGCATTAATCTTGAAAGTCTTCTAACTAACTCTCTATCCTAACAAACTAATAAATGATATTAAGGTTGTGGTGGCTAATGTGGTAACGTCCCTGACTGGTGAACACCAGACTTGGTTTCGAGTCCTTCTCAAATTCATTAGTTCCTTTGGTCGCTGCAAATTCACCATCCTTGTGAGCTGAAGAGGGGGCCGTGTTGGGGTAACCTATAGGTCCATCTGCTGGGTCATCGCCAGCTATTCCCTGGCCCTCCTCGGTCCTAGCTTGGGTGGAGAGGGGCCGTGGGCGCTGATTGGTCAGTCTCTAGGGCATTGTCCTGTTTACTAGGGCAATGTCACTGTCTTTTGCCTCTGCCATTCATGCCATTCGCAACATTTAAAACCTTTAAGACAACAAAAAGAATATAACCAGAGAGCCAAAAGCATCTATTAGTTAAGCTACTTTGGGTTTTTCTTTAAATATCTCATCATTTACATTTCTTGCATCAATTCGCCTTAGATAAACCTAGTCCAAGAAAAGTGAGACTCAAACTTTAAACTTTAGAAAAGGTAAATGAGAAAAAAAGGAACAAGGAATTCTCTAACACAGGAAAAGTCTTGATGAAAGATGAAAGACTTGCATGAAATGTTAGTGATAAACAGCATCCCAGAAAGGCTTACAATAGTCTTTTCAAAGGAACGTCTCTGGGAGGTGATAAACTTTGAGGAAGGATGTCTCACAGTTTCTGGGTGCGAATTAAATCACGGAGAGAGAGAGAGAGAGAGAGAGAGAGAGAGAGAGAGAGAGAGAGAGAGAGAGAGAGAGAGAGAGAGAGAGTGTGTGTCTAAGAAAGATTGCTCTGAAGCAACAGGATTGTTGCAACAGTGGTGAGAAATGGCGTCTGGTTGTCTCATTCCACGTCAGTGTTGCTTGTCTTTTTCATTCTCTCACCCAAGACAAAAAAAAAGAGGTAAATGCTCCCCTCTCTCTCTCTCTCTCTCTCTCTCTCTCTCTCTCTCTCTCTCTCTCTCTCTCTCTCTCTCTCGCTTTCTCTCTCCTGTTTAATGTCTCAAGATATAGCACAGATATCATATTTCATTTTTTTCTCTAAATTTCTTGCTACCATTTTACATTTTCTGGCGTTTCTATAAAAAAAAAAAAAAAAAACATTTCTTTACTTCTTGAGTAATCTTTAACTGCTTTCTTAATTATTTTGTACGTCATTGTCATGATGCTATTACCTTTACAATGCAGCACATAATGTACTAATAATGAACAACAGCCATCACTAATTTCATGGGGTCACAACTGTACAAAAAAAAAAAAAATTACAAACGTCCACGCTTCTTCTAAAAATGCTGCTTAGAGAGTGGAATAAGAAGGATCTTAGAGGGTTATAAACATTGAGTTATATACATTGTTCATCATTTATTCTTAATATGTTTTATGTTCATTTGAGTTATATACATTGTTCATCATTTATTCTTAATATGTTTTATGTTCATTTCAGATTGACCGTGGTCATTGTTCAATAATAAAGACATTTGAATAAATGGACCAAGCTCTTATTTATGACCACGGCTAGAGATGCATTCAGGATAACAGATATTGTGAATGACTAAATCCTAAGAACTAATCAAAATACCAGCAGTAGGATGCACAATACCAGGCTGTGATTACGTCACGGACGACCTTGAGGCCGCCATCGTAGTTGCACGTAAAACTGCTCACTGCACCACACATGATCCTGGACAAGCTGCCAAAGTAGAAAGAGTTAAAAGACCCACAATATCGACATCGGGAATAAGTGAAGAATGGGCATATTTTCAATCACGATGGTCTGACTATGTAGACGCAACTAAAATTGAGGGCTGTTATCGCGTGGTAGAGCTTCTAGAATGCTGTGGAGAACAACTTCAAAAAGACTTAACACGATCAGCTGGTGGCAGTCTTACTAAGAAGTGATGGGAGCAATAAAAAAACTGATAGTTCAAGAGGAAAACACCATGGTAGCTCGAGTGACTCTACACAACATGCGTCAAGACCGTGATGAGCCTGTACGCCATTTATGAGCACGACTTATAGGACAGGCTAGTGTTTTCAAATTCCTAATAAAATGTCCAGGATGCAACGTTGATGTAAATTATACTGACACAATAGTGAGAGACGTATTAGCACGCGGCATATGTGACCCTGAAATACAATTAGATCTACTTGGTGATAAGAATCAGGACATGTCATTAGAAGAAGTTGCACAGTTTGTCGAAGCTAAAGAGTCTGGTAAACGATCTGCCTCCCGACTATTAGACTCTCATGAGGTCCAAGCAGCAGCCCGTAGTTCATACAGAAGGCAAAACAAACCACTGTCAAAGATAAAAACGAAGTTTGCTTATACTGTGGCAAGAAAGGACATGGTAAAAACACTCCTACATGTGCAAGAAAATCAGAATGTCTAGCTTACGGTCATAGATGTGAACACTGCAACCAAGAAATCACTTCGAGAGTGTTTGCCGTAGTAAGGGCAAACCAAAAGTGAAACCCAGTGCTCACAATGCCAATGACCACGAGAAAACGGTGTTCAACACCTTGTGCAGCGTATCATCAATCTCTAAACAACACACTGACAAGACATTGGCTTTGGACGACCATCTTATGACAACTTATCTGATACTTGGATAAAGAGACCTTCCAAATCTCAACCTTTCATAAATCTGACAATCAAGACATCACCTGAGGATTATGAAGCCTTTGGTTTCCAACTTCAAGCTGGTACACATGCTGTTCGTATATCTGCAATGGCAGACATTGGATGCCAAAGCTGTCTCGCAGGTATCAAAGTCATCCACAGACTTGGCATCAAGCAAAGTGACCTCATTCCTGTAACTGTGAAAATGCATGCTGCAAATAACAGAGGCATTGAAATCCTCAGTGCCACAATCCTTTGTATCTCAGGAACAGATGAGCAGGGGAACCTTGTTGAGACTAGGCAAATGACATATGTCACCAACAACTCGGATAAGCTCTTCATCAGTAGGGAAGCCAGCATCTCCCTTGGCATGGTATCGGATAGTTTTCCGACTATTGGTGAAATCTATGACACACAATCGGAAACTCCGGATGCCACCAACAATGAAGTAGGAAGCGTTAGTGGACTAGCCAATCAATGTGACTGCCCAAAATGTCAACTACCACCTCCGCCGCCTACAGAATTACCGTTCAGTGCAACCGAGTGCAACCGGTCTCAACTAAAGTACTACCTCTTGGAGTACTAGGAATCAAGTACATTCAAAGTATGTGACCACCAAACATTACCACTAATGGATGGACCCCCAATGAAGTTGATGATCGATCCGAATGCTGATCCTGTTGCTTTTCACACACCAGTGCCAGTGCCGTTACACTGGTAAGAGGAAGTTAAAGCTGGACTTGACCAGGACGTCTGCCTTGGTCTCCTTGAACCTGTCCCAATCAGAAAACAGTAACTTGGTGCCATTGGATGGTTGTATGTGCTAAGAAAAATGGCACACCTCGATAAAACAGTTGATTTTCAGCCTCTCAATGTGCACGCTATGAGAGAAATGCATCATACGCCTTTTCCATTTCACCAAGCAAGGTCAGTACCACTAGGAAAAAAGAAAACCGTCTTTGATGCCTGAAACAGATACCACAGTGTACCGATTCAAGAATCTGACCGTCACTTAACTACATTCATCACTCCTTGGGGACGCTATCGTTATAAAACAGCGCCTCACGGGTATATTGCTTCTGGCGACGGATATACTCGACGGTATGATGAAATAGTTGCCGAGATACCCAACAAAACTAAATGTGTCGATGATGTTCTTCTTTGGTCTGACTCAATAGAGGAGAGTTTTTTCCAAGCTGTACAATGGCTCGACATATGTGGAAGATACGGCAAAACACTCAACCCTGACAAATTTCGTTTCGCAGAAGACACAGCTGAATTCGCTGGATTCGAAATAACCCCAGACACATTTCGCCCATGTGCAAGATATCTTAGTGCAATTATGGACTTTCCAACCCCAAGAAATATCACCGATGTCAGATCTTGGTTTGGTTTAGTAAACCAAGTATCGTATGCTTTCAGCATGACCGACAAAATGTTACCATTCAGACAGTTATTGAAACTAGGAATACCATTCACCTGGAATGACAATATTAATGCACTCTTTGAGGAGTCTAAAAGTACCATTATCAACGAAATTGAAGAAGGCGTGGGAATCTTTGACAAGACAAAACCTACCTGTCTCGCCACCGATTGGTCAAAATCAGGAATTGGATTCTGGTTGTTTCAAAAACATTGCGACTGTCCTGACAACCGACCATTTTGTTGTCGCACTGGTTGGAAGATCACCTTGTTGGAAGTAGATTCACACATGCAGCTGAGTCTCGATATGCACCAGTTGAAGGTGAAGCGTTGGCAGTCGTCGATGCTCTTGATAAGGCAAGATACTTTGTTCTTGGCTGTGAAGATCTTGTAATCGCAGTTGACCATAAACCACTTTTGAAAATATTTGGTGACAGATCATTGGAGGACATATCAAATTCTCGTCTCAGAAACTTGAAGGAAAAGTCCCTCCGCTATCGATTTCGCATGATTCATATCCCAGGGGTCAAGCATCTCGCTGCGGATGGAATATCGTGCCACCCAACTGGAAAATCTGAAAAGCTATCGCTTCAAGATGACATTGCATCAGTTGACAGTGTAACTTCCGTGAAAAATGTTCCCCTACACAAATTGCATCAGCATATTCTGTTTCCACTGACAATGATATTGATACTTGTATCACCACATCAGCAGTATGCTCACTTGACTCACTTAATGTGAGAGCAGTCACCTGGGACATGGTTCGCACTGCCACAAGTAGTGACGATAACATGTATGAACTGCTCAGCCTTATAGAATGTGGAGTACCAGAGTCTTGCCAAGAATTTCCTGCACATCTTCGAGAGTATTTTCAATTCCGCGAGCATCTCTACACTATTGATGGTGTGATACTATACAAGAAGCGTATAGTTACTCTTCCAACCCTTCGTCAGGAAATTCTCACATATCTTCATTCAGCACATCAAGGAATTACCTCTATGGTATCGCGAGCAGAGTCATCTGTGTTTTGGCCAGGGATAACACCCGATATAACAGCACTTCGAGCTGGATGCAACCACTGCAATCGCATCGCTCCTTCGAATCCTATCGCTCCGCCTACACCCCTTATATCTCCAGACTACCTGTTCTAATGTGTTTGTGCAGATTATTTTCACTACCAGGGAATTGGATATTTAGTTATAGTTGAACGATACTCGAATTGGTCAATAGTTGAACGAGGGTCTTATAACTTCACTACGCCGAACATTTGTGACATTTGGATTCCGGATGATTTGACATCTGATGGAGGACCTGAATTTACAGCGACGGCAACTAGGCAGTTTTTAAAGGATTGGGGAGTCCATCACCGCCTTTCCTCTGTGGCCTTCACACATAGTAATTGCAGAGCTGAAATAGGCGTCAAAATTGTCAAGCGCTTTATAGCGGACAACACGGGCAGTAACGATGATCTCAACACTGATGAATTCCAACGTGCGATGCTCCAATACAGGAACACACCTGACAGAGATACCAAGCTATCTCCTGCAATATGTGTATTTGGTCGTCCCATCAGAGACTTCATACCTGTACCACCCGGCAGGTACCGCCCCCACGACACGTGGAAGGAAACAACTTGATGCAAGAGAGGAGGCCCTAAGACATCGACACCTTAAACAGGGAGAGCGCTTATCAGAGCACACTAAGAGACTACCTCCACTATCCGTAGGAGACCGGGTTCGCATCCAAAATCAAACAGGATATCACCCCCTGAAATGGGACAAAACCGGTGTCATCATAGAAGTCTGCCAATTCGACCAATACGTCGTCAAAGTTGATGGCTCTGGTAGGGTCACGCTAAGGAACCGGAAGTTTTTGAGACAATACGTGCCTGTCAGGAGTATTCCAAAAGTCCGTACAATTAGAGATGACGATAATCGGAATCAGATTGTACCTATTGCCAATCCTTCGACCACTAAAACATCTGAGACCATTGCGAAGGACAACATTCCGACAACCCAAAATCCGGACACACATGGTACTCTTCCACTGACCACTTTGCCGTTACCAAGTGGTACTACCTCTGACATTCATTTTGACGTTGCTGCTCCAGAATGCTATCCCCACGTCCTCGGTAACACTGCGAATCATCAAGCTGTGATTCCGCCTCCCAATGATAGCACAAACTCTCCATCGCAGTTAACTCCTGCCATGCCAAATTTGGAGCAACGCAAGTCCAGTCGTACTCGTCGACCGCCAACATGGCACTGTGATTTCGAGATGAACTAGCTATAGTGTCATCATGATTAACACATGACAATAATTGTTTTTCAAGTTTCCGTTCCTTCACATGCTAACAGGAGTTTAGTGTTCATGAACCTATAATTTGGACGTTTAATTGCCACCCAATGTTTTAACATCAGTTTTTAACCGACCTCCACGAGAGACATTTTAAAGGGCCGTTTAAAAACTTGGGGGGAGATAGAGGGTTATAAACATTGAGTTATATACATTGTACATCATTTATTCTTAATATGTTTCATTTTCATTTCAGATTGACCGTGGTCATTGTTCAATAACAAAGACATTTGAATAAATGGACCAAGCTCTTATTTAGATCTGGGCTGGTGGGGGCTAAAGTGACAGAAAATGCAAAAGAAATTACTAGCAGAATGCCCATGGACACTAGCGGGTGGCATATGAGCACTGTGTGACGAATTTCGGCACATCACGTGCTATAGTTGCCACAAGTATTCCGGGCGAAATAAGCCACACCCCCTGATGACGTCATAACCAATCACGTTTTACCTCCCGATAGCAGCGATCACAATACACCCCGTTACAAATTTAAAACTATACTTACCTATAATCACTTGAGGGGATGTGTTGTGATCGCTTTTAACGCAGTACGTAACATCATTGGCTATGACTTCATAAGGGGTTGTGGCTTAATTCACCCGGAATCTCTGTGGCAACTATAGTCTTGTCAAAACTTATCAACTAAAATATGCTTAGAGCGGGAAATTGCTGTTAGCAAACCAATCCTCGTAAGCCAACAAAGTCTTTAATCTTCTAATCAAGTGATCAAAAGTATTCTTACTAATTTTGAAAAGTGCTATTAAGCAAACAGTAATATTTTTTATCATCAACACTTCGTAAAACTGATAAAAAAAAAAAAAAAATGATCACGTGCTTACAAGCTCAGTGTTGCCAACAGCGTTACCTGCTACAAAGTAGGCTGCCAGGCGTCTCGTTGGCTTCCCATGAAGTGTACTGGAAATAATAAAGCCAACTGTACTACTGTACCTTATTTGGTTACTAAATGCAATCTCAGACAAGTGTCTCGACCTGAACCAAGTGATGGCGTAACAGTACTTAATGCGCTTTGAGCACTAAGCACTTTTCAGGTGGCAAAACATCGTATCAAAATTTTTTTTTTCTTTAATGATTTAATTGTATTAAAAAACCGTAAATATTTCTTTATATATATATATATATATATATATATATATATATATATATATATATATATATATATATATATATATATATATATACATATATATATATATAAAAAATATCTAAAAGTTTAGTAATGATTAGCGAGAATAAAATTCTGCGAAAATGTTTTCACTTAATTAAGAAAACTAATTTCCGATTGTCGAAAATTATTCTGGTTATCATAATTAAAAAAAAAAAAAAAAAAGTGTTCAAAGGTCTATTGAAACCAAACTACAAACCCGTATGAAAAGCAAACCAAGATGTATTTGCAGTCTGAAAAAAACACAGAACTTTTACTTCAAATATGATATATTTTCTTTACTTATGCTAACTGGAAATGATGAAAACAGAATAATGAACCTCTTACTTCCGTTTTTAGTCAGGGGATACGAGCAAAGCACTAAGAAAATAATTGGTGGTCGAAGTAATACACACTTTACAAAAATAAATAAATTCTGTAAGGAATTAACAATTCAAAATTAACACCAAAATTAAATCACTCGAGATATTAAATCTGAACTAAACCTTAGACTAAGACAAAAAGAAACACACTTCATAAAATCATACAATCACTTGTTTCACATAAAATTAATTTATAAAAAAATATATAATTTTGACAATTAACGAAAAAATGACACTTTAACACTAATAGAAAAATAAGTCAGAATTACACTTACATATACTTATCTGTTATTATTATGTCCATGGGCTCACACAAGGTTACCAAACGGTTAAGCAAAATAAATACACTTCATTGTTTACCTAATCTAACAGGGCCAGTTACAAATGTTTTTATTTTAAAATTTATTTACATTAACACACTACACTATTAACTTAGACGCAATAATATCACCATTGTTTGAACAACACTATACACGGTATATGTTGGAGAGAAGTATCTAATCCCGTTTCAGTGGAAAACACTTCTCGTTTGCGGCTTGAAAGAGGGCTGGAGGACGTTGGCTCTTTCAAGGGGTTAGTCTGGATCTCTTCTGCTTCTGATGCATTGCTAGGCCCTTATTATTGACTTGATTCATTCTATATATATATATATATATATATATATATATATATATATATATATATATATATATATATATATATATTATATATATATATATATATATATATATATATATATATATATATATACTGTATATGTGTATACACCTATATATATCTATACATATGCAAATATATATATACTGTGTATAAATACATACATATATATATATATATATATATATATATATATATATATATATATATATATATATATATATATATATATATATATATATATATATATATACACGCATATACATATATATATAAAAACATATAAAATTTTGTGTACATTTAAAATCATATATATATATATATATATATATATATATATATATATATATATATATATATATATATACATATATATATATATATATATATATATATATATATATATATATATATATATATATATATATATATATATATATATATATATGTATATATATATATATATATATATATATATATATATATATATATATATATATATATATATATATATATATATATATATATATATATATATATATATACACGCATATACAAATATATAAAAATATATAAATTTGTGTGTACATTTAGAATCATATATATATATATATATATATATATATATATATATATATATATATATATATATATATATATATATATATATACAGATACATATAAATATATATATATATATATATATATATATATATATATATATATATATATATATATATATATATATATATGTATATATGCATATAAATATGTACATGTATATATATATATATATATATATATATATATATATATATATATATATATATATATATATATGTATATATATATATATATATATATATATATATATATATATATATATATATATATATATATATATATATATATATATATATATATATATATATGTGTGTGTGTGTGTGTGTGTGTGTGTGTGTGGGTGGGTGTGGGTGTGTGTGTACGTGTGTGTGTACGCGTGTTTGAGTGTGTGTGATAATTTTACCACTACCACTGAAATACTGTAATTCTAATTGAGTTTCACTAAACAATGTCCTATTTATGATGGCGGTAAATTAAATAACATGGTAACTTTGTAACATCGACTATACATCATTGTTCAGTGGTTGGAGGCTGGGGAATAGTAACTATCTCACTATATATCAATACTATATACATTAAAAATAAATTTTGATAATATATATAAATACTATATCTTAATACTATATCTAAATACTACATCCTAATACTATATCTTAACTATACCTAGATGGAAAAGTAAGAAGCTATATGCCCAAGGGTTCCTACAGGTAAAAATAGCCCAGTGAGGAAAGAAAACAAGAAAATAAATAAACTACAATAGAAGTAATGAACAATCAAAATAAAATATTTTAAAAACAGTAAGAACAATACATTAGATCATTCTCGTATAAACTGTAAAAATTACACAGAAAAAAAGAGATGGGGAATGAGATTGAATAGTGTGCCTGTTGAATAAACCTAACTAGCATTCACCTTGCCTCTTCGTTAGAATTTAACAGTTATGTTGCCATATTGCTGTTCGTTTATTACCAGTGCGGGAGAGAGCGACAGATAAAAGAAACAAAGCAATATGAGAGAGTATGAAACACGTGCGTTATACGAAATGAGAATAATTATTTTAAGGAAACCGCATTTATTAAAAAAAGAAAGGAGAAAGAAACGGAAATAATTCTCCTTTGTGTAAAGTTCGAGATTTGCGTAATGTCAGGATCTCATAAAAAAAAAAATCCAAATTTTCTTGAAGTTCATCAAATGAAGTTCTAAAACTTTAAGAAGTTTTCTATATACGTTTAATGGATTCCATTGTTCTTAAAGATATGTAAAAAAATGTTTTTTTTTTTTTTTTTGCTAGTATTATTATTTTTTTTTTCATCTATATTTTGCAAAACTCGTATCTCTTATAATAAATCATATTAAAAGGAAAACCTAACTAAGAATATTTTGATTTTTCGGGGGTTATATCTTGATCGTTTTTTTTTTTTTTTAACCATTGATTCTTTTCTCAACAATTATGTTTTTAAATAATTTGATCTAACAATGAAAAAAAAGGATTCCGTAGAGTTGATTCACATACATATTGCAAGTGTTAATATCTTATAATTCAAATTATTTCATAGACTCGTATAAATTCAAGAATAATTAGTTCGTCTCCGTATTTCAATTGAAATGAGTCAACGATATGTGATTTAAAATCTTCTATGGATTCATATATATATTCAAGAATAATTAGTTCATTTCAGCAGTTCAATTCAAATTTGTCCGATATTTATTGCACGTTATTAAAAAAAGGAAAATATTGGTGTCCAAGTCTGAATCTATACATTTCAGTTTCCCAATGACGTAAAGCAATTAGTCATTTTTGTGAATATCATCTATTAATAGACATGATCCTTCTCTAATACGACTTTTAGGAAAATTATAATCTTTCTTTTATAGATATTTTAAGGAATATCTAATCAAAGGGGATTAATCAGTTCTGGATTTCGAAAAATAATTTTTCATTATCTATGCTTCTCTTTTTAGTGAATTTTGTTTATTTCATATTCGTCCAATTAATATATTTCTGGAGTCAGGTACAGATAATTAGATTTGCTTTTGTGAGTTGAACTTTTTAAGGTGATAAACTAATTAGGTCCTCCATTCAGGTATCAAATAATAATAATAATAATAATAATAAGAAGAAGAAGAAGAAGAAGAAGAAGAAGAAGAAGAAGAAGAAGAAGAAGAAGAAGAAGAAGAAGAAGAAGAAGAAGAAGAAGAAGAAGAAGAAGAAGAAGGAGAAGAAGAAGAAGATTATATTACGCTACCAATCAAATTTATTATTTGGATTTATTACAATAATAATGATAATAATGATGATATTAATAACAATAATAATAATAATAATAATAATAATAATAATAATAATAATAATAATAATATTACATAACGAAGCAAATGAACTATTTAAATTAATATTACTTATTTCCAAATAATCCATCAGGAATACGAATGAAATAACTTCTAGTTTTGACATGATACCATCCAAAATCTTAGATAATCAAATTACTTGTTTATTTACAGGAAATCCAAAGAAAACAAACACGTAGATGTTTGTTTACATCTTCCCCAAACATTCTGTACTGTGATACTCCGTGATTCATCGAATTCCATTTCTCCGCAGTTTCATAACCTCATATTGGAGAACGAAAATGTACACAGACGCAATAGACTATTGTCACCATCAATTTCTGTACTAATATATTTACTGTATTATTCTGTTGGCCATTACTCTTCGTCATTACTACCCACAATTCTTGTCTACCATTACTTTCCGCAATTACTATCAGCCATTGCTGCCTGCCATTACTCTCCACCAGTCCTATGTGCCATTACTCTTCTCCATTACTGGAAGGAATTCATTGTTTGGGAAGCTTTGGATCAACTCTATTTGACAGAACTCAATGTTTTACACCAAATTATATGATCAAAAGGAGACAATCAAATGAAAAGGAGGTCCCAATTTGTTTTTGGATTCAGTTCATTGGTAATTTCCATAAGATTGCATAAAAGTCCTTATGAGGAAAGAACTTGAAAGTCAATGGAATCCTTTTGGTGGAGAGTCCTTGTTATGTTCATGATAGATCTCCATATCCGAAACTGATCTCTTTCTTAAGAAGCAAACTGTCCCTCAGGAAACAAAATCTGTCTCCAATTGCAATGGGAGACATTCAATTTTGTTCGTGAACAAATTTCTATTATACTCTTAAATAAGACAACGAGCTAAGATAGGGAAGTAGGTGCGTCTTTGTGTTTTTAATGGACTGGAACAATGCTGGAATGATTAGAGCTTTTCCTGGAACTACGTAATTTTTAAAAGAATTCGTGATGGATAGTACTCCCTATAACAGGGATTTCACAACATGCAAAAGAATTTCGGATTTCTATAATATGTGTTTTTCGTATTTTCAATCATATCATAAAATCTTGAAAAACGCAAAAGTCAAAAGTGATTCAACGTCTATTACACCTTTATATCACACCTTTTTTTTAGGGTTAATTGACTTTAAACACCTAAATCCATTCCTATCATTCTTAACTTCGAATCTCTTCACATTTTTCCCTCAACTTTCAACATTTCCTCTTCAGTAATTAGGATGTTGCCTCAACATTCTCTGACCAGATCTTCACTTCAAATTTTTTTACATTTTCCTCTAACTTTAAACATTTGTTCTTCACTAAATAGCATGTGGCCTCAACATTCTCTGACAAGATCTAAATCTTTTCACTACTTGTTAAAGTATCTTTAATTTTACGATTCATTTTCGGTCTTCTAATAATTTATAAAAAATCAAATGAAATTCCCAACACAATTTTTACATTATATTTAACAGAGCAAAATCAAAACTGTTCACCTGAAAGGAGTTTCTATTCCTTACAACAAGAGGAATAAAACTTTGCTTTACTCTTATGACCGTTTCTTGTAAAAAAGCCACTGAAAGAAATAAGGAGAGAAACGATGTTCTCTAAACTTTTTTCAGAGTATGGAAATTTTCAACGTTTCTTCCTTTGGGATTTAAGATAAAGAACTTGGCACTGGATCTATGATTAACTAAGAATATGCCTTTATTATCACAATAGAGTAATATGAAATAGATTGAATTCAGCTTGGATATCATATTTTATTGAATATTTGGTAGAACTGATCAACCCTACAAAATATCAGTTTTAGCGAAAAATAGTGAATGCTTTAATGAGAGAGAGAGAGAGAGAGAGAGAGAGAGAGAGAGAGAGAGAGAGAGAGAGAGAGAGAGAGAGAGAGAGAGAGAGAGAGAGAGAGAATCTATCCCTTTCTTTCACTCGGAAAAATTTAGATTTTCTCAATTCAAATTCTAATTAGAACTCTCTCTCTCTCTCTCTCTCTCTCTCTCTCTCTCTCTCTCTCTCTCTCTCTCTCTCTCTCTCTCTCTATATATATATATATATATATATATATATATATATATATATATATATATATATGTATATATATATATATATATATATATATATATATATATATATATATATATATATATATATATATATATATATATATATATATATATATATATATATATATATATATATCTTAAAAAGAAAGATATATCATTTTATACATCTAGTAACCTTCGAGAAAGTAACGAAAAGGTCTTGCAAATAAACCAATTCTGGAAAATCCTTTTATATCCCCTTAATTGCAATTTCTGCAATTTCCTGCAAGATCTGTTTTCTCCTCTTTTACGGTCAGTTTTGGGTTTATTTGTTTTCGTACACCATTTGCATGGTGTCGTAAATGCGTTATATAACGCATTTAGAACTATTCTTTTTTATATTTTATATATTTATATTTTATATTTATATTTTATAACTTTTTTTTTTTTGTTTAATAGCCATCAGATATTTAGTCTTCGCATTTTCTTTTACTTTTGGGAATAATAATAATAATAATAATAATAATAATAATAATAATAATAATAATAATAATAATAATAATAATAATAATAATAACGATAAGGATAACGATGATAACGATATCAATAATAATAATAATAATAATAATAATAATAATAATAATAATAATAATAATAATAATAATAATATCAAATTAATTTTTAAACTAAGTCTTGTTTGTAGACCATTTATTAAAAAGTTTATTATTTCCTTCAAATTACATATATCAAAATAACTATTCTTATCTTCTTAGATGATAAAGTATTTTGTCTACAGTCTTTATCCTCACGGATACTTATTATATCAATATCCAGTAAAAATTAGACGCAAAACATATCTTATATCCATCTTACAGTGAAAGCTCTTGTATGCTAATGTTTCATTAAAATGGGTTACATTTCGTATGTCTTATTCATCACTTTAAATGGTTTATTCCAAGGTGATTAATTGCAATAATAATTGGGGTGTTTCTTATTTATCTGGTTATCTTAGCTATTAATCTCTCTCTCTCTCTCTCTCTCTCTCTCTCTCTCTCTCTCTCTCTCTCTCTCTCTCTCTCTAATCAGAAGGGATTTTCCGATTCAAATTTTCAAAGAATTTTTTTCTCTCTCTCTCTCTCTCTCTCTCTCTCTCTCTCTC
>NC_090743.1:63132405-63152405 GCF_036898095.1 Palaemon carinicauda
AAGAGAGGCGGTACCATACTTAATGATTATAGAGTACAAAAACAATTATTCCCCGGACATATGATTAATGCAAATCATATTCTACAAAATATATAAACATAATCGTAACAGCTCCCCCGTGCTAAAAGGCGACTGAGAGGTTTCACGATGATCATCCATTTATGATGGATGGGAGGGATGCTTGAAGATGCCTAAACGCGAGACAATGCATGTGACACTTTATTTTCGGCTCCAGGAATATGCTTCACTTTCACGTTGAATTCCTGGATAATGAAAGACCACCGGAGCAGTTTCTTGTTATGGAGTTTGGCTCTTTCAAGTAAGGCCAGTGGCAAGTGGTCTGTTAAGACTGTCACAGGAGTATTTCCATGCAGATATACGCCGAAATGTAGAAGTGCAGCTACAACACCATAGAGCTTTTGCTCTACAGTAGACCAACGCTGCTGAGTTGGGGAGAACTTCCTGGAAAAGTATGAAACAGGAAGCAATGGGGATTCGTCAGATGGCTCTTCAACCTTTGACTGCGGAAGCACAGCACCAATACCTGTGGTGCAAGCCTCAACCTTCATATAAAAAGGCTTGTACACATTTGGGCATTTTAGGATTGGATGAGAGGTTAACATTAGTTTCAACTGATTAAAAGAGTTCTGGCATTCTGGTGACCATATGAAATTTGCTTTAGCTGATTTAAGTTCATAGAGAGGTTTTGCAACGATAGCAAAATTTTTACAAAATTTACTGTAATAAGCAGACATCCCAAGGAAAGTCTGTACTTGCCTACGGTTAGATGGAACTGGGTATTCTAAGATTGCTTTTATGTTTCTACCATTTACATGACCTAAATAGTCAACTTTGCCATTGCCAAAACAAGATTTCGAAAGATTAATGGTCAGATTGTTTGAATGAAGTTTTTGGAACAATCTTTCCACTGTTGCAAAATGTTTTTCCCAGCTGCTTGTTGCAACAACCAAGTCGTCCAAGTAGGCATAAAATCTTCAAAATCTCTGATCAACTCATTCATTACACGGTGGAAGGTTGCAGGTGCATTACACATGCCAAAGGGAAGAATATACTGAAACAAGCCAAAAGGAGTAATGAATGCACTGATTTCTCTAGCATTTTCAGTTAACTGAATCTGATAGTATCCCTTTAAGAGGTCTATTTAAGTTCAATAATTGCAATTTTCTATATTGTCTAAGATATCTTGTATTCTAGGAAGTGGGTAAGAGTCCTTCTCTGTGAAACTATTCACTTTTCTATAATCTGTGCACATCCTTACTTTCCCATTAGGTTTGGCAACTAAAATACAAGGCGAAGCCCAAGGTGAGAAACTAGGGGAAGCTAATTCCTTGTTTAATAAATATTCAACTTCAATTTTCATTAACTGTAGTTTTTCACCCACAACACGATAGTACTGATGTCGAATAGGAAAGGTATTAGGGAGAAGCTTTATATCATGTAAAACAATGTTACACTTACCAGGAATATCTCAATACACACTTTCATATTTACGTAACAGGCTCTGTAATTGTGTTCTCTGCTCACAAGTCACGTGTTCAAAATACTTATCAAAGGATGCAAGAATATCAAAGTTGGAAAAATCTTTCCATGAAGTATTCATGTCTAAGTGGCTCTCTTTTTCAGCGTAGTCTTCAGTACTTCCTTCACAAGGTTGCACACTTACTTCAGAGGGTTGCACACTGCTACCAACTAACACTGGGGAAATCTTATGGTAAGATTTAATTAGGTTGGCATAAACTAGTTAGGTAGACTTCTTCCTGTCAGGAGTAGATACAATATAATTAACTTTATCACTTTTGATAACTTATATGGTCCAGAGAACTTATGTTTTAATGGATATCCCGGAATTGGAAAATATACTAGAACATTGTCACCAACTTTAAAATTTCGCACCTTAGCTTTTTGGTTATAATTTTCATTCATTTTCCCTTGTGAAACTTTAAGATTATTGAAGGCAAATTTATGAATTTTGTCAAATTTGTCTTTCATGTTTTGCAAATACTTAGAAACTGTTATAGGAGTGACTACTTCAACTACACCAGTTAAATTTCCTTTAACAACTCTTAGCACATCTCTAGTTTTTCTACCGAAAAGCATCTCAAACGGAGAAACTCCAAGGGATTCGTTTGGAACACTGCGTATCACAAACATCAAGAGAGGGTTTCATCCCAGTCTCTTGCAGATTCCAAGGCATAATTTCCAAGAAGGCTTTTCAATGTCTGATGTGCCCTTTCCAACACACCCTGTGACTGTGGATGATAAGCTGAAGAAAATGATTGTTTAATATGCAGCTCTTTCAAGACCGATTGGAAAACATCACTTTTGAAATTTGTAATTCCTTAGGAAAACCTAAGACAGTAAACGCTTTAATTACACTTTCTACAATATTTTTGGCAGCTATATTAGGTAAAGGAATGGCAATTTGAAATCTTGTGGTGGGACACATTACAGTCAGCAGATACTGATTACCTTTACGAGTTTTGGGCAAAGGACCCACACAATCTATAACAACTTTACTGAATGGTTCATGTGGAATGGCAATAGTTTTAATGGTGCCTGTGGTATCACCTCGTTGGGCTTTCCCGCTATCTGACAGATATGACAACACTGTAAAAAGCTTTTTACATAATTTTTTTCATTCCTGGCCAGTAGAAATTAAAAGACAATCTCTGATAAGTTTTACTTACCCCGAAATGAGAATCGGCACAATGAGCAATTTCAAGAATCTTACTTCTTAGTGAAAATGGAACTATAACCTGGTCACAGTCTGCCCAAGATTCTTTCGCCGACAATTTAGAAGGTCAAAACAAGCGCATCAGTATTCCCTTCTCGATGTAGTAGCAAGGAACTTTGTCAATATCTGATTTCTGAACAGCCTTTTCATATAAATTACTCAAACTACAGTCTTCCTGCTGTAATTTAACAAAATTATCTTTAGAAAGGTTTAACATATCAGGTAAGTTTGAATGATTAATAGAAACATTTGGTACATTCTTAGGTTGCTCATCAGTAGATTTCTTTGAGCGAGTTACTACACAAATTGAATCCTTAGGCTTAGTACCTTGTGACTCTTGTCTATCACATATGCTATCAGGATCATAAATTATCAAATTGCACATTACTTTACTACCCGCTAAATCATTACCGAGGACAATATCTACATTAACAGGAAATTCATTGTCTGTGACAGCAACTTTTACAGTTTCATTAATATAAGGGCAATCAAGATTTACTTCAGCAAGGGGCAATACTTTACGACTTGAAAAGTCTGAAGCAACTACATGTTCATTAGTAAATTTAAGATCAGGAACAAGACTCATATGTATTATGGAATGAGCAGCCCCTGTATCTCTTAGTATAGATACTTTTTTTTGAATTGAGAAGGCCATGACAAACAAATTCTTTGAAATAATCTATCTGATCAACAGCACAATGCAAACTAGTTTTCTTAACTGCTGACTGGGATACCTTACTAGACTGATTGACCACTTTGCAACCTGGTTTTGTACAATTCTTTATTGTGTGGCCAGGCTGCTTACAATAAGCACAAGAGCTAATATCAGTTGCACCATCACCATCAGTATCTTTAGACCTATCAGGAATTTTAGGCTCACTCTTATGAATTAAGCTATGGTTATCAGCAAGATTTCCAGCTTTCATTAGATCTTTGACCTCTCTCTCAGCTATATACATTGAAATAGGTGGTGGTAATCTCCGATGGAATTCTTCCAAGACTACTAGATTAACTAATTCATTGAAAGTAGCGACTTTTTCACTTGCAAGCCATTTTTTAAATAACCTAAGCTTTTGATTAGCAAATTCTGTAAATGATTGAGAAGTAGTCTTAGTAGCATTCCGAAACAATTATCTATAACCCTCGCTGGTGATAGCATAAGCGTCTAGAATATTCTTCTTTATAACCTTGTAACCTTCACCAATTAAATTTGATACAACTTGAATTCCTTTGCCACGTTATTGGGGTTTAATTAACCACAACCACTGATCTGCTGGCCATTCTAGATTAGCAGCAATATCTTCAAAAGCTATAAAAAAAAATTTCAACATCTTTCTCATCCAAAAATGGCACAAGCTTTCTTGCTCTAGACAGGTCAAAATTAATGGGCTGTGAACTAGAAATATCTAACTCTTTACGGTGCTTTTCTACAGCTATTTTAGCCTTTTCCTCTTCCAACCTCTTATTCAACTCTGCCTCTTTAATCTTATATTGCAATTCCAAGTCCAAAACCTTCTGCTTTTCCTCTAACCTCTTCTAAGAAAAATAATCCTCTTGTTCTTTGCTAACTTCCCTTAATCTTAACTGTATTCTAGCTAGCTCTAATTCTTTATCTACTTTACTATGCTTTGACCTCAAGTTAATTACCTGTTCTTCAGTAAAAACATCCTCATCAATATAGTAATCCAAAATAGAGTCTAGAATTTAACCTTTAAGCGCTGTGTGGCTCACTTCAATACTAAGCTGACTAGCAAGGGACAACAAGTCCACCTTCTTAGCTTGAGAAATCAGAAAAAGTTCACCAGCAGGGTTTGCTACATATTCTGATACATTAAGAGGCATTTCGGAGATTATTACTTTAACGATACAAAATATCAGGAGTTCAGGAGTTAAGTGCAAAAGCACGAACTAGTGCCAGGGTATACAGGCAATAATAATGAGTAGTAAAGGAAATTGAACATATTAAAGTTGGTCGGAATCTTATCAGTGAAAATTTATAAATGACACTGAAAATCACTAAGAGTAATAGGCAACATCGAAAATTATTCTGACAAAAATTACATTTAGATATGTACGTTTAATAAAATGTGCATATGCGAGTATGAGTAAGAATGAAGCATTAAAGACGAAAAAGCTCGTAAGAACAAGTTTCAGACGCTTCAAAAGTGTTGTCATGTGAAGACCAATTATTTGTACGGGAACAAACCGCTAGTCCAGACTGAACATCTACTTTAATGATAGTGACGGGGCTTAGGTCGCTACAACAAAAGATAGTTTGACAGTTTCCCTAATAACTGTCAAACAAGGAGCAAGGAAGTACACAAAGTGCCCTTTTAACTCTAAACTCGTCAATACTATCGGGAGCAAGGTATTGCTAAGACACCAACATGGCATAAATGACTGACAACTTAATCTACCGAAGGGATTAGCAGTCAGACGAACACTTTAGGGAAGCTACTCTCACTTAAACTTCAACCAAAAATTTTGGCAGTAGTTAACAATTGACAGTACATTTAATTTAAAAAAAATTATTTGAAAAATTATCAACAGATTACGAAAAACATTATCCTGATATTTGATACCGAAAAAGCAGTTTATTATACATAAAGACGTTTGTGTGAAGTTAACATGATAAACACTTTCCGAATAATACTAATAGTTATTGAAAACAGCAACTCGTAATCCCGGTAGGCTCCCAAAATATAACGATCTCCTATGAGTTAGTCTAGGAGTAGGAGAGGAGTCATTACACAAACACCCACAGTCACTTTATATCAAACCAGAATATTAAGGAACGTAAATTAAATATAAAAAGATATGCTACATATATATATATATATATATATATATATATATATATATATATATATATATATATATATATATATATATATATATATATATATATATAATTACACAAATAACACAAGTTACTAGTAAATAACGGCAGTATAAATCATACAAATGAAATAAGAAAAACTTACGAATACTAAACAATTGTAAATAATTACTTCACAAACACTCTTCAAGTATGTAAAACAAACTAAATGTAGTTACCACCACAGATCAGCTGGAAAGGGGTTAAAGGTCCCGTAGTCTGAAATCCAATGACATATGCTCTTATAAAGCCAAGGAGGTTAACAGAAAACAATACTCAGCAAGGAGTCTCGTTGTTGTTGTTGTTGAAGATTGCCTGGCCCTTTTCGCCAGACACGGACTTTTGTAATCTTGCAGCCCGTAGGTATTTAGGAAGGATATATTGGGATAGGTAGTTGGGTGGGGGATGTTCTGCAACATCTATTTTAGGATATTGGGATAGGTTTTAGGTTGTGATGGGTTGTTTGAGAAAGGAGTAATTGACGGTAGGAAGGGGATGCCTTCCCATGAGCCCACTGGCTCCAGTCTTAGTTAGAGAGAAAGAATTATATTAGCAAGTCCCGATAAGTAGGAGAGCTCGGGAAGGAGTTGAAAAGTTTTTAGTTGGAGAAGTTGATATAGGTGAAGTAAAAAAAAAATTAGTGGTTTAAGCTTAAGTTGTGAGATAGAGGAATAGTGTGAGATTTCAGCTGAATAGGAGAGAGCTGAAAGAGGGAATTATAGCAGTTTTAGGAGTAGAGATAGGATGGAATAAAAAAATTCCTGTACCTGTGAATAAGTAAAAAAAAAAATTAAAAAAAAACGTTACTTATGATTTTATTTAATGAGACTTACAAAGGTGGTTTGGAGGGATGCCTGAACTGAAAAAAAGAAAAGACATTGAAGGTGAAAAAGGTGCTGGATATCAGAAAGACCGCCGACGGCTCCGTTCCCAATTTCAGCGTTCGTTGAAAAAAGGACGAGAAGGCAAAACTGCCTCCTTATAAGGAGTGCGAGTTGTTGCCCTCAGCCCCCAGCACCTGTTCTGACCCCAGAAGGGGAGATAGCTAAGATGAGAGAAAGATATGTTGGAAGTAAAAAAGACCGCCGACGACTCCGACCCCATTTCCAGACTGAAAACAGGACGGGGAGACAAAACTACCTTCTTATAAGGAGCGCGCGTTGTTGTCCTCAGCCACCAACAATCGTTCTGCTCCCAGCATAGAAATTGCAGGGGGGATAAGGTTTCTCTTTAATTGCCGCTTAGATTTCTCGTTGGCTTTGTTGCAATGTTATCTCGGTCGAGAGTAGCTGCGGAGAAAGGCTGGGAGGGTGTTATGATTGTCTATTATATGCTTTACAATTGCTGTTGCAGTTGCAGGAGTGTTGAGATTAAGATCCTGCCGAAGCAGGCTTGTTTCCTGACATTACTGTAGATAGTGCTGTAAAGGTTCTTCTGTGCCTTGATTACAATACTTGCATGGTCTAATTGGTCTATGCTGTGCTGCAGGGTCTTCGCCATTATCCAAGATGATTTGCCACTTGCAAAGATATCCCAGTAGCAGTCTGCAGAAGATTACTGCGTCCTGGTGAGGTATTTATCTTTCAATTGGGTGTAGTAGTATATTTGTAGCTTCAATATACCACTTTGCAGATCTTGATCCATCTAGGATTGCTCTCCTTACTTCACTAGTCTTTTGGATGTTGCAGTAGGCAGACATTTTATTTTTAATGGTTTTTAATGACTGTTGGAGAGTAATGCTAATGGTTTGGCACATTTAGGCCGATTTAGCTAGGTGGTCGGCCTCGTCGTTGCCAGTGATTCCAGTATGACTTGGAATCCAATTCAAGGTGACTTGCCTATTGTTTCTTTGGTGGAGCAAGGCTAAGAATTGAATTGCAGTGATGAGGTAAACATTCTCTCTAATTCCTTGTCGCTGAGGGCCAGAGTGGCTCCTCTGGACTCGGTATGGATCGTTGTGTTCCTGTCTTGTTGGTTGGCAGTGTTCTAAAGCTTTTGCAATGGCCACTAGTTCAGTTTGCAATGTAGGGGCATGGTTGGAAAGTCTCCAGTTTTCTTTATATCCTGTCTACTGATTCATCCGTATAATGGGTGTGAGGCGCGGGTGTATTCCTTATTGCATTTTTTTTTTTTTTTTGCAGCTACAGTAAGTTGTTCTGGCCTGTAGAGCCTTGCTTGCTGCTGCTAGGATGGTGAAGTTGTATTTGATAGGATCACAAGCCCAAGGAGCAGGAGGGATGTATCCATCATGCTTTTGTTGTCCCTCATTTTACATCTGCATTCTTCTGAGTGTATCCAGTAGTTTCTTTGCATGGGGATTTGGTGGATCCAGTTCTTCAGCAAGAGGTAGAAGCCTTTTTATTTTATTGTTGAGTTGGCTTTTTCTGTCTGCAATGATTGACTTGAATATAATGCTGCTATTCCTAATATCAATCCTGGCTGACAGGGGAATTAGGCTGGTTTCTGCTCTAAGTAAACAGTCTTGTCCACAGGGGAGAGCCACTAATGAGTCTCATGGCATTATTTTGAACTACTTCTAATGGTGCTTTTTGAGTGTCAGTCAATGCAATGAGTGTGGGTGCTACATAATCGATATGGGATCGAATTGCTTATAGATAGAACAGTCTTAGGAGGTTATTTAATATTCCTTGTTTAAGGGAGGTCATTCGTTTCATGGCTGATAGACGAATATTTGTCTTCTCTCTGAGGTGGGTTACTTCATTGGCTGGTGATAGGGTTTTGCTGATGATTACCCCTAGGTACACGAATTGACTTACCCATTCGATGTCCTCACCCCTTAGTGTGAAGTTCTGAGGGGTTTGCGAATGTTTTATAGTCATTGTTTTTGTTTTGTTGGTATTGATCTTTAGGCCAAGATCATTGCATTTAGCTTGGATTGTGTCAAGTGCTTTTTGAGTGATATTTCTAGCATGAGGTTTATTTGGACATATTATGCATATATCATCGGCATATATGAAGATTTCCACACCATTTGGGAGTTTTTAAGTGGCTAAATTCTCCATTAGTAGAATGAAAAGGTAGGGGCTAAGTATGCCTCCTTGTGGTGTACCGTTTTCTAGGGGGATGAACTAGGTGGTTTTTCCTTGGAAAGTGACTCTGGCTTCTCAGTTTTGTGTGTAGTTTCGAGTCCAGGCCAGTAAGTGTCCTTTCACTCTTTTTTCAACAAGTGTGAAGAGTATAGCTGGTGAGCTGGCTAGCTCAAAGGCTTTCTCGAGATCAAGGAATTTGACAAAAGCTTTTTTGTCATTAATTGTTGGGAGGACATCTGTAATGTATTCTTGAGTGCCTATGCCACTTCTGTAGGCATATAGGCGATGATGTGGTTGGCCTATTTTCCATTTCAGTCTGTTGAGTACCATTCTCTCAGCTACTTTCTCTGTGCAGCTTATCAAAGCTATAGGTCGATAGGTGTCTGGCTCCTTGGGTTTTGGAATTGGTTTGGTGTCTTACTGGTTCCATGTGGTTGGACGTAGTCTCTCGGTGTGTGTCCTGTTAATCAAATGCAAGTAGACCAATTTGGCATGATTTCCCATGTTCCTCAGCATGCTATATGTGATGAGGTCAGCTCCAGGGGCAGTGTCCTTCCTGCCTTTTGCAAGGGCCGTATTTAGTTCTTCCAATGTATCATCTACCATGTTGCAGGTGGCTTCAATGATGTTGTTCCAATTGGGAGCAGTGTTTTCTGCTTGTTAATAGTTTGGAGAGGTAGATTGGTGCATTTTGCTCTGTCCGCAAAGTTGTTTGCAATCCTCTTGGCTTCAGCTAATGGGTCTGGGTGTGTGACTCTGGATGTGTTGTACTTCCCAGAGATTTTGTTATACCAGCCCCATATTTTGGCTAGGGATGTGCTGAAGTTAACCTCGTTGCACCATGAGTACCATTTGTCTAGTCTTATTTCCAGTGTTATTTGCACAGAATGTTTGATGATCTCTACAAGTAAATTATGTAGCTCATCAGTTGTGTCTTCTGAGAAGTTTCCTGGTTCTGTTTATTATAGCATTCATTTCTTTGATGAGACTGTTATAGTACCAGGCATCAGCATGTTTCTTCTCAGAGTTCTTTTTTTTGTGGCATGTATACACTGGCTGCTACCTCTAGTTGTTTGCTGAAGTCGGTTGATAGGGTGGAGATATCATTTTGCGGGTTTTTGATGTATTCCAAGGCCACTCTGTCATAGCTGTTTCGAATTTTTCCCAGTTGGCAAATTCTGGGTTCCACCTTTTTGGGGGTGGAGGAGGAGGGTGGTATTTCTCAAATCGAGTTTAACCTCAATGGCAAAGTGATCACTGATTAGTACAGGATGTAGTTGCCATTTAGCTCCTCTTTGTATGGCACTGGATAAGAAGGAGAGATCTAGGCGACCTCCTTTTAGATGGGTGGCTTCTGTGACGTTGTGGAGCAGTGCTACATCAGGATATTCTTGCAGTAGGGCATGCAAGTGTCTGCCAGTTTGATTTGTTTCTGATATTGAGTTCAGGAACTGATGATGAGCGTTGAAGTCGCCTGCAATAATTGAGTCATCGTCGGAGGCTGCTGCGAAGAGTGCCTCCGCATTGATGCCTTTTGCTGGGGACTTGTAGATGTTATGAACTGCTAGTGTCATGGCTAGCAGAGATATCTGGACACTAAGAGTCTCTGCCTCTGTCCCACAGTCTATGTTTGGTAGTATTTTGGAGGGGATGCTGCTTTTGATAAGGGTGGTCAGTCCTCTTGTTGTTGGTGATAGATACGTTGTGTATACTTTGTATCCTCAGAACGTAAATGGTATGTTCTCATTAAGCAGAGTTTCTTGCAGTATGATAACGTCAGGGTCTTGCACTGAGGTTTGAGACTGGAGGAATGCAAGCTTGTTTCCAAGTCCGAAAATATTCCATTGGAGCAGTTTCACTTGGGTGTTTTGGTTGTTGCAAGTGGTTGCATTAGGTCCATTTGCAGGAGGAACTATGGAGGGAATTGAGATCTTAGTTCCTTGGTGGGATTGTCAAACACGAAGTCATCAAGAGACTCCTGTGTAAATTTGATTTTGTGGGATCGCAAGAAGTTACGAAGGATGTTGCTGATGGCTTCTAGCAGAGCATCCATAGGTCAAGCAGAAAGGTCGTACTTATTGCTGTCAATGTTTCAAGGATATTTGGAGGGGCGCGAGGAGCTAAATTTGCTTGTGATGGTGGAGCTGGGAAGGTTAGGAAATTCTTTTAAGGAGTGGGAAATGTTGGGTGTATGAGTGATAGGTGCAGAGCAGGATGGGTTGTGTTCTGTTTTTTTTTTTTTTTGGCTGGGTGACAGTGGGAGAATTGATTGGGGAGGTAAGTTTTAAAGGTGAGGGAGTGTGAGGAGTATGGGTTGAGGATCTTTTTGCTTTAGAAGGAGGTTTGGGAGGACGTTGAGGTTTAGGTGTTGGAGGGGGAGTTGGTGGAGAAGAAGGTTCTGAAATGGCGTGTCTGGAAGGGTTAGGATTTTATTGGGAGGTGTGGTTGGATGGTGGAAGCATCAAAGTGGCTCCTTAAAGTATTCTTTGTTGTGGAATGTGCCCCAAAAGCCGAAGGAGAGGTGAGGAGGGTAAGATCCTTTGTAGATGGCCTCCAATTTGTGGGATCTTCCTACGGCTTTCCCTTTACATCTCTTGACAGTGATGATGAAGGGATGTTGGAGCACAGGTTCTAATGGAAGGTCGAGGTCATACACAAAAATAATGGGGGTGGGCCTTTCGTTAATGTCCAGTTTGAGTACGTTTTCTTGCTGCTCAAGGTAGATCTTTGTTGGCTCATCTTTTGCTGTTATGACCAACTGTCCCTTGTGATTTGGACGTATGGTCATGTTGAGGTGAGGATTCCTAGCCTCCATGGCCTCTATGGCAGCATTGGATGTAACGCTGGGCCCTGGAATAAGCCTGAACTTGGAGTCTCCAGTTGTTGCTGCTTGTGAAGGTGGTTCTTGAGAGGAGTTATTTTCAGTCTCAACATCTTCTTGGGTCGCTGGTGGGCGATCTGGGGTCTGCACTGGGTAGTTCTTTGAAGTTCCAGGGACTGGTTACATTGCAGGAGACTGGGGGAGATTTTTATGGCTCCTCAAAGTAAGGCATCTGGGTTTTTTTATCCTGCCTTTCTCCACTCTTGTTCGAGGGGAGGAGGTGGGGATAGGGGAAGGAACATTAGTGTATTAAAACTAAAAAGACCCCCTTGATTAATGCAAGTTTTAGGAAAAAAAATAAAGGCAAAAGAAAATTTAGAATTAGATATAATGAAACTTTAAACACGTTTCAATTTGTTGTTAAGGAGATTCAGTGATGTCAATTACTCTCGGATTAATTGTCCCGTACTTGAGTACTTAAATTAAATAGAATTATAATTAATTGATAACTACTGAAATAGAAAGGCCTTGAAAAAGTGATTTTGACAGAATCGAGAAACAAAAGTTTCTTAGTAAATCATCTCTCTAATTTACGCGACTTGGGATTTGTAAAAAAAAAAGACTCGAATTTTGTATTTACTATTATTATTATTATTATTATTATTATTATTATTATTATTATTATTATTATTATTATTATTATTATTATTATTATTATTAGCTAAGCTACAATCCTAGTTTGAAAAGCAGGATGCTATAAGCCCAAGTGCTCCACAGGGAAAGATAGCCCAGTGAGGAATGGATACAAGAGTAGTAATGAACAATTAAAGTGAAGTATTTTAAGTACAGTAACAACATTAGATTAACTCTTTCATGCATAAACTATAGAAACTTTAAAAAAGAAAAGAGGAAGAGAAGCAAGAAAGAATAGCAGGTACTTTTTAGAAAATATAGCTTCGTTTCTGTCGTGTGGGAAGAAACCGTAAGTCCTCACCAGGCCTCTTTTTTTCTCATTCTATATGGACTGTGTTGGCTTAAGCCAGGTTAAGCTAATCCACGCAATCGAGGCTTTGGAGAGGGGCTTAGTTCACCTGACATATGAAATGTCTCGAATCGGTATATATCCTGGTTAATTCTCTCTCTCTCTCTCTCTCTCTCTCTCTCTCTCTCTCTCTCTCTCTCTCTCTCTCTCTCTCTCTCTCTCGTAATGAGGTTGGTTATATTAATATGCATATAGTCATTATGGACTGGAAATTATTTAATCTCTGAAAGTGAATCTCGGGTGTTTTCATTACATCAAATGAACACATGGAGGAGGTCACACACAAACGCACACACACACACTTACACACACACACACACACACACACACACACACACATATATATATATATATATATATATATATATATATATATATATATATATATATATATATATATATATATATATATATATATATATATGTATATATATATACATGAGAGAGAGAGAGAGAGAGAGGAGAGAGAGAGGAGAGAGAGAGAGAGAGAGAGAGAGAGAGAGAGAGAGAGAGAGAGAGAGAGAGATCGTTGTTTTGTATTTACAAAAACCATACCCGTTACTATTCAGATTTCAAAAAGACCAAGAAAGTTAAGATATGTTTTATGGAACAGATAGACGAAAAAACATTAATTTCATATTTTTTTTTTTTTTTTTAACTTTCTGGTTTTTCCAGCGTTGAACTTTTCTAGAAAATTCCAACTGGAGCCCAAACCATTTTGGAACAAGACGCAGGATGCGAGAAGGAAAGAAATTGTCATAACTCTGGGTCTGATTATTCCAAAGTTTACCGAGTTCATATTCAAGTAATGTATGGCTCGTGAAAGTTTACATATATTACAGCGAAGTATTTTGTAAATTACAATGTAGATGCAGTTTGTTAAGGTTACCCACCCATTAGGGATAGCTACCTCTGTAGCCCTGAGCTATTTGGGAGGTCTTGCGTTTATGAGATCATAAATTTAAGAATACCTTAACGTGGTGAAAGATTTTGTTTATCGCCATGATCAACAAAGCTGTATTAGTCAGAGCTACACATACTAGGCTGCTTTGCTATGAGAGATCAGACGAAAATATCTCGCTATCACACAATCCGCATTAGCCAAGGACAAGTCTGAGACCATTGTCCTGCAGTGGACTAGAAGCGGCAGAATTTATTGTTGTTGTTGTTGATGATATACTATAAATGTATAAGAAATAAAATTATTAATTGTGTTTATATATAGGAAACCAATGTTTAAAATTCTCATTTATTTTCTGAGAACTAACACAACATCCAAAATATTTTCTTTACCCTTTTTTCATAAAATAGGAAAAACTATAAGGATCCTTTTGAATGTAGACTATATAACTAAACGTTGGGGCCAGGAGGGGTCATGAATTAAAAGATAATAGACTGAAAAAATAATACTTTTATCGGTTAATCCTGTCTAATACTCTTTTCTAAATCCTGCCTTATGAGGTATCACCAAGACTCTGATAGGTGTGGGTTCCCATTCTCCGGTAGATATAGAATATCTCTTCGTAGGTTCATTCTCATTGTGAGTCCGAAGATGTCACTAGTAAGACGAAAGATATAACTCCAATCAGGGCTTTTCACTTCCCCTTTCATGGCTACGATGAACACAACAACAACAACAACAACAACAACAAAAATGCAATGGTATTTACTACAGTGCAAGATAAAGGTCTCACATATATCAATACATGTCTGGGGTTCGGCCAACTTTCGTCAACACGCTGGACATTACAGATTGGTGATGATAGGATATTTTCGTCTGATCACTCACAGCAAACCAATCTAGTGTGGTGGACCTGACTAGTACACCTTTGCTGGTCATGGTGATACAAAAGCCAAGTCACCACGATTAGGTCTCCCCCCACACATACACACACATATATATTTATATACATATATATATATATATATATATATATATATATATATATATATATATATATATATATATATATATATATATATATATATATATATATATATATATATATATGGTCAGTAGAATTTCAGAGTAATCTTTTAAAAATCTCCTAAATATTTGTAGAGCGAAATTCTTAGGTAGATATTATGGTGTTTGTTGTTTGATCATTCAATAGAAATGGACCAAACAAAAACACTTAACCCACATATATATATATATTCTATACAAAAGCTTTAATCCTATTCCTCATTGCTCTTTTAAATTGAGATCTTTTTCTGTGAATCCTTCGTAATATGTATCATTATTCGAGACAGGGGCTTTTGTGTTCATCCTCAGCCTGACCAGTTTTATCTATAAATATATCACTTCTTCTTCTTATCTCTTAATCCATTACCTGTCCTCATATAAAACAGATAGATTCCAAAAGATAAAAGTATTGATATATTCTTTATTTTATGGTCACATATATCCTTTGACGAACTTTGATTCTTTCAACATCTTTTTCTGTACAATGTAAAAATCTTATGAAATGTCACAGTAACTCAATAAATGTGAGTCAAGGATTGTGTAGCTAAAAAATTGATGTGTTTATAATCCTCAATGCTGGTTTTAACGATGTAATATTTTGGGAATATAATAAAAAGAAGAAAAATAGGAGATCGTACATTTTCATAGCGTAAAAGTCACAGAAAAAAGAGAAACTTTTCAATCATTATAAGTTCGAGTTGGACACAGTATTACTCTCTCTCTCTCTCTCTCTCTCTCTCTCTCTCTCTCCTCTCTCTCTCTCTCTCTCATGTCCAAATAAAGTGACTCAAACGTTTCGTTATTGAGATTTTTCCCTATTGAAGTCCTTCAGCTTCTATAATTAGGGTTGTAGCTTATATGGTATAATAATAATAATAATAATAATAATAATAATAATAATAATAATAATAATAATAATAATCTCTTCTTCTTTGGCTACATCTTTTCCCACTCCTATGTGAGGTCGATATTTCTGGTCAGCTTTCTCCATCTACCTCTGGTTCACAACTCATCACCGGTTAATACCTTTGATTGAAGGTCATCCTTATATAGTCCACCCACCTGCTCTTTGGTCTCCCTCTCCTTCTCGTTCCCTGTATCTCCATTTCCATCACTTTCCTCCCAATATACTGTTCATCTCTTCTCATGACATGATGTGGAGGATTTTTTTTTTTTTTTTTTGCCAAATCCTGAGAGAGAGAGAGAGAGAGAGAGAGAGAGAGAGAGAGAGAGAGAGAGAGAGAGTTTAGTTAGGTTACGGCAGTGGTGAATGTCTTGGGTGAATGGCTTTTTTATTTGATTGCAGCTAGAGGCGGTTGTGTGTGTGAATGCTGGATTTACTTTATATTTTTTTACCAGCGTGGAAGTCTTCAATTATTTCAAAAGTAAGTAGAGTTTATCTTTGCTAGGGGTTATTCTGAATAATAGAAAGTTTATTTATCTTTGATTATAGTGCGATAGTTTAGCTAGCTAGGAGTGTTCGTGAGTGTTTTTCTTTTTTATTTTGCAGACCGTAATTCCTCCTTTGGAGAGAATAATAGAGGATTGTATTTAGAGTTTGCAATTCGATTGCTCAACTGTTCATGACCTGTCCTGTGTATTTCCATTGATGATGATGATGATTACAAGTACCACCCCAATCAGCGAGGCAGTTGTGGCAAATTACCACCCAGTGGACTGTTGACCAAAATGCTGTGGTAGTGGACTGCAAAAGACAGTTGGCAGTGTGTGGGCTCTGTTAGTGGCCATAATAAAATACACACACACACACACACACATATATATATATATATATATATATATATATTAGTGTTGGTGTGCGGTTTAGTTTTAAGTTTGATAGGTTTTTTTTTGAGGGGGGGGGTCATTTGAAGGGTGTTACGTTTATTTTATATTTAGTGTTAAGTATTTTAATTTTAAGGAATATAATATTGAGGTTATGGTTTGTTTTTATTTCCCTTCTGTCCAAGAGTCCAGTTGATAACGTAAGGGGAAAGTTTTTGTTGTGGGACAATTGTCTGGTAGAGTGATCAAGGGTGTGGGGGTTGTTCTTGTGACATTCCGCCACAATGACCATACCACCTTAGTCTATTTTCTTGGATCTTATCTGATAGCTTTCTAACTCCTGTGGTACCCCTAATTACATCATTCTCTGTCTTATCTCTTCCTGTCACCCCACACATCCATATCAACATTCTCATGTCTGCCACATCCAGCTTCTTCTCTTCTGTCTTCTTTATTGCCCATGTCTCCGCTCCATATATCATTGCCGGTCTCACAACTATCCTGTGTTCTTAGCCTTTCAACTTAACCCATATTTTCCTGTCGCATCGTACTCCACGCACTTTTTTCCAATTCTTCCATCCTGCTTGTATTCTGTGGCTTATTTCTGCCCCCAGATCACCATCCTCTGCAACTGTTGATCCTAAATACCTTAAATTTACAACTCTTTTCAATCTCTCTCCTAGTAAACTAACTTCCCCATTCTCGCCATTTTTCAAACTCAAATACTCTGTCTTTTTCCTGCTGATGTTCAATCCCCTATTTACCATTTCTCTTCTCCACTCTTCCAGTTTCTCTTCTACTACCTCTCGCCTAGTGCTACACAGTATAACATCATCAGCAAAGAGCATACACCAAGGAGACTGATCTGTAATACTTTGTGTTACTACAGCCATGGCCAGATCAAATAGGTAAGGGCTCAATGCAGACCCCTGATGTAGTCCCACATTTACTGGGAAGCTTTGTTAGGCCTATACTGCTCTTAACATTTGCTTCTGCCCTTTCATACATATCTTGGGTGATTCTTACGTATTTCTCAGGGACTCCCTTTTCTCTCATACATCTCCACAGCTCCTGACGTGGTACTCGATCGTATGCTTTTTCCATGTCAATAAAGACCATATGCAATCCTTTCTGTTTCTCCTGATGTCTTTCTATCATCTGCCTCAAAGCAAATATTGCTTCTGCAGTCCCTCTTTCAGGCATGAATCCAAATTGTTCCTCACCTATTTTTGTTTCATCTCTGAGTCTCTTCATAATGATTTTCTCCCATATTTTCATAGAATGGCTTATCAGCTTTAGGCCTCTGTAGTTACCACATTCCTGGATGTCTCCCATCCCTTTATAGATGGGAAGGATTAGGCTTCTTCTCCATTCCTCTGGCATCTTTTCCTGATTGAAGATATTCTGTGTCAGGTCCCACAAAATATCTATGCCTTCCTCTCCAAGTCTCTTCCATACCTCTACTAGTATATTATCCAGTCATGCAGCTTTACTATTTTTCATCTTCTTTACTGCTTGTTCTACTTCTCTTCTAGTCACTCCTATGGTAATTGTCTCGTTTTGCAATCCATCTTCAGATACTGTTCTTGGGTTCTCCTCATTCAATAGTCCTTCAAAATAAGTTTCCCACCTTCTTTTAATTTCACTCTCTTCTGCTAGAACTATACCATTGCTATCTTTTATTTACCTTATATGTGTCAGGTCTTTAGATGCAGCATCTCGGGCCTTAGCAATTCGTAATATTTTCTTATCTCCTTCTGGTGTTTCTATCTCTTTATAGACTTCATTTAATGTCTCTGCCTTTGCCTTTGCTACTGCTCTTCTTGCTTCTTTCTTTGCTTGTTTATAGTTTTCTTTATCCTGGTTTCGTCATAATAATAATAATAATAATAATAATAATAATAATAATAATAATAATAATAATAATAATAATAATAATAATAATAATAATAATAATAATAATAATAATGATAATAATAATAATAATTACTAGAATGGGCACTCGGTAGAACACATACCTTAGCCTTTATCCTATTTCATATCATAAGATAGTCGATTAAATTATGCACATTTGCAAGTAGTGGCATGCAAATTAAATGGAAATTGGCCACTGTATGGCAAAAATATCTTTTTGACGTTTTCGTGACCATGGCTTTGATTTGTGACCCTGTCAATCTCAAAATCTAACCAAGTTGTCCTTGGACCATGGCCAATCATCCCACCAAATTTCATGAAATTCGGTCAAGCGGTTTTATGGTTACGTGAATCACAAACACATAGACAGGCATACAAACAAATCAATTCATAACCTTTTCATCGAAGCTTGCGCAGGTAATAATGATAATACATAGCTATGTTCCTTGCAATTTGCTCTCTGTCTTGTTTTCATTTCACAAGTTATTAATGAAGCGAATAATCAAGAATATATTCCATTCTTTAGTCACGATGGTTAAGAACAGTGTGGATGATGTCACCAATAAAGCTGGAAATGTTGACACGTTGACGTAAATGTTTAAAACAAATAAAATCAAATTTATAATAGATTTCTTCTATTCTTTAGTTGAAACTAAAATGACATTTTAAAAGTTTAAAGGCCGGGTCATAAATGACAAAAGCAAGGGACAATATCATTGCCCTACCAAACAGGGCAATGCCCTAGAGGTGCTCATATATATGATCAGTGCCCCATCTCCCACTCCACCTAAGCTAGGACCCCGGAAGGCCAGGCAATGGCTGCTGATGACTCATCAGGTAGACCTACAGGCTCCCAAAAGCCCCCATCTTTAGCTAAACAGAAGGGTGAGGTTACAGACACTAAAGGAACTAACCATTTGAGCGGAACTCGAATCCCAGTCTGGCAATCACAAGCAGGGACGTTACCAATAGTAACAACTGAGTAAATGGAAATTGGCTAAGATTCGGATAAACAATTATCACTGGTTTTTAATGATGTAAAAAAAAATAAACATTAACAAAATAAATGTAAAAAACGATAAAGCACTGAAGTTGACTTATTTATTTATGCCTTTTTCATCTAGTTTCTGATATATTCAAAGGTTTGAAATATAATCTATTGTTAGATGAATCATTTGACTTCTCGATTTTCATGATCTCAAAATGTTTTCAAACTCTTTCAATAAGTTGCATATCATTATCTTGACCTGATTAAGCATAGTTGATTTATTATTGCAAAACTTTGTTTTAAGCAGTAATTTTTTACCACAACTTCGAAACCTATCATTGTTTTTTGTTTCATTGTGAAAATAAATAACAGAAAGATATATTTTGTTTAAAATTATAGAAGTTTAAATCCTATATCAGTTTTAAAACATTATAAACTCATGAGGAGAGAGAGAGAGAGGAGAGAGAGAGGAGAGGAGAGAGAGAGAGAGAGAGAGATAGTAATTATTCTTCTTCTTCTTGTTTCATCCCTTTTCAGCGAAGGATCCTGGAAAATAAAATAAAAGTTCTAATACTTTGACGAGTTCCAAATATAGTATTCTCTCTCTCTCTCTCTCTCTCTCTCTCTCCTCTCTCTCTCTCTCTCTCTCTCTCTCTCATGAGTTTACAATGTTTAAAACTGATATAGGCTTTAAACTTCTATAATTTTAAACAAAATATATCTTTCTGTTATTTATTTTCACAATGAAACAATAAACAATGATAGGTTTCGAAGTTGTGGTAAAGAATTACTGCTTTAAAA
>NC_090743.1:63157405-63159905 GCF_036898095.1 Palaemon carinicauda
AATGGTGTTGATGTATTTGTATTCTTTTGGTCAAATACGTAATATAGGCGTTTTTTCTCCTTTCAATACATCTACTATATACAATTAAAAGATCAAATTGAATTTACTATTTATAGTTCTATTAAAAGATCTATTTCATTGTTGTTATTTTTGTTGGAAATATTTCGTTTTTATTTTTCCTTCAATCGTAGTTTTATTTCCTTGTTTCATTTCCTCGCTAGGCTATTTTTTTCCTGTTGAAGCCCTTGGCCTTATAGCATTGTGCTTTTCCAATTAGGGTTGGCCATTTTTCTTTAGTTATTCAAATCTATAAATAACAGAAATTTTGTTTTATGTTATGAAAATATAGTGGATTTTTTTTCACTCCGATAACATATAAATGAATTTAATAACCTTTATTTAAGGAAAAGGGTTTAGGGAAAATTTATAGGTCTACGTTCTGAGTCATCAACAGCTACTGCCAGGACTTCCCTGGTCCAAGATTGAGGTAGAGCAGCCGTGAGGGTTCATCATATGTACCATTGCTCAACTGTATTTGGGGACAACTGAGATTGAATAAAATTATTCCAACTTAAGTGGAGAGAGAGAGAGAGAGAGAGAGAGGAGAGAGAGAGAGAGAGAGAGAGAGAGAGAGAGAGATAATCCTCATGATACTGACTGGAAACAAGACGGCTGAAAGCATATCCTGTCTATTTCAAAAATCCTGTTGTTCTGGAATTGCCTCTGGAAGATTTATCTGAACCGGATGATGACATTCTAAAGGTTTTCTGGACAGCTGATTGAATTCTTATTTTCTTTTCTTTCTTTTCTAAGGTAGTGACTCAAATAATAGGCCTTGGAATGTTATTATTAGTAAGATAGAGATAGCATATCCGTCTGTTAATCTATCTATCTATTTACCAAGATATGTTTATCTATCTAGGTAAATATCTGTTTATTTGTCTACGTAGGTATCTATCGATTTACCTACATATATATGTCTACAAAAATATCTGTATCTATCTATCTAGCAAGACATATATCTATCTATCTACCTAAATAACTGTTTACTACTTATATATATATATATATATATATATATATATATATATCTACCTAGATATTTGTCTATCTCTCTATTTAGATATCTGTCCATATAATTACCTATATATCTGTTTCTCTATCTACATAGATATCTATGTATTTACCGAGATATCTATCTGTCTACCCAAATATCTGTTAATCTATCAATCTACCAAGATATCTGTCTATCTACCTAAATATGGTTATCTACCTAGATATATGTCTATCTATCTACCTAAATATCGGTCAATCTACCTAAACATCTGTTTATCTACCTAATCATCTATCTACGTATATATATGTCTATCTATCTATTGAGATATCCATCATCTATCTACCTAAAAATGTTTCCATCTATCCATCGGGATATTTGCCTATCTATCAACTGAGATATCTTTATATCTATCAACCTAGACATCTGTCTATCTATCTACCTAGAAATCTACCTTTCTGGATATCTGTCTATCTATCAATCAATACGTCTGTCTATCTATCAAAAGATCAGTCTCTATATATAGGCTACCTACTGCTCATCGATCTATTCAAGGACAATAGACTCTATAAAAATATATCTTCTCTCTCTCTCTCTCTCTCTCTCTCTCTCTCTCTCTCTCTCTCTCTCTCTCTCTCTCTCTCTCTCTCTAAAAACTTTATGCAATACTTTCCTTCGAAAGGACTAATGTTAATTCTTTTTGAAGCGCTGCTTCCCGCTAATACTTCCCAAAGGCTTCATGAATCTTTGGGTAACTGTAAATTCCCTTTTTCCTTTCTTTGATTTTTATGGAGTTTAAAATTCCAATCGTTTTTTCTGGATTAAGTTTACTTAAAGTCTTGGGTTAGAGTTCTCCTGCTTGATGGTACAATCTTGTACGCTATTCTATTTGTTTCCTTATTTCCTTTTCTCACTGGGCTAGTTTTCTCTATAGGAGGCAATGGGCTTATAGCGTCCTGCTTTCCTAACTATGGTTTTAGCTTAGTTCATAATAATAATAATAATAATAATAATAATAATAATAATAATAATCAGTTTACTATCATGCACACAAAAGACATGTTAATGTTACTTAGTCAATGAGCGGTTTCATACTTGAATAGGATCCTCTACTTATAAGTAAAACTGAAACGCAAAGGGTACAGTATAAGCAGAAGTAATCAGATAGATATAGATTTAATGAAAGCGTTTAGCGCAAGGCCTAATATCTCTCTCTCTCTCTCTCTCTCTCTCTCCTCTCTCTCTCTCTCTCTCTCTCTCTCTCTCTCTCTTTTTTTACATTGCCGGTAAGCTAAGTTGCCCTTCAAACTACATGAAGGATTATTTAAAGCCATAATTCAAAATTTTTCTCCTTAATATCTTATTACTTCTTCGGTTATGTTTAATGATAAAATGTACATATGTATTGTGTTTGAATATATATATAGAATATATATATATATATAT
>NC_090743.1:63162135-63199635 GCF_036898095.1 Palaemon carinicauda
AGCTCTTGATAAGATCTAAATATTGTGTGTCACCAGACTTATGGTGACGTGGTCTGAATTCATGTAAATTGTTGTAACTAATAAACTAACGAAAAAAAGTAATCAATGTGAAAAATAAGACTTTGTACATATATATCTATATATATCTATATATAATATATATGTATATATGTTTTAGTGTGGACCGTTGGTATGAGTATTCAGCTCCTGAAAGTTCAATTGAATAATCAAGGCTTTTTTAATTATGTTCTTGATGGAGATGAATACACTGAGAGATTTCTGTCTCTCTCTCTCTTTCTCTCTCTCTCTCTCTCTCTCTCTCTCCTCTCTCTCTCTCTCTCTCTCTCTCTCTCTCTCTCTCTCTCGGCCCTTAGTAACAGCTGGGTGTTTCGTAATGTTTGCATCATAATTATGGCCGACTTTGCGAATTTATGGTTCCTAGTTTGTTACGAGAGGAGAGATAATCAAATTTCAACTGTTGTTTACAGCAAATTTTGATTGTGTTAATTACGTTATATAGTTCATCTAATTATCTTAAAATCAAGAAATAATTTCTAATTTAGTTAAAGAAAAATTTTTTAATTCGTGCATATATATATATATATATATATATATATATATATATATATATATAATATATATATATATATATATATATATATATATATATATATATATATATATATATATATATATATATATATATAAATATATATATGTATGTATATATACACATAATATACTCCTAATATATTAGTTGCTAAGCCAATGGGACCTTAGTTTAGTTTACCCGGGCTCGATTCCCCGGCCGACCAGAAGCTATTATCATAGAGTATATTATATTTGGCTTATATGAATAAGAAAAACACGTGTAGACGTGAAAAATTATCATATATATATATATATATATATATATATATATATATATATATATATATATATATATATATATATATATATATATATATATATTGAACGCATATTTAAATAAGAGGTATTCAAAATGGAAACAGATTAAATAGCGAACGGTAAAATTCTTATGTAATATTAAAAGAAAATACTAATGAAAATATATTAATTTATATCTTCAAATACCAATTCATAATTTTTTTTTATTTAGATACATTAAATAAAAAGAATCATTTAACATTAGTAATGAGAAAAAATCTTTTGTGTCACACTATGTTACAATATAATTATCTCACTTCCCGAATCGGCATCCTGTGAAAATGTACAAAGTCTTATTTTTCACATTGATTACGTTCCTCTCCTTTGTCATTATTATTCCAAAAGCATGGAGACCTTTTACCTAGAGGTGTTCCATCGACTGATCAATATAAGTCTTCTGCCGTCATTTCCATTTTGAGAAGTTCAAATGTTTTTTTCTCTATTATAGTCTCTGTAAAAAAGATAATCTCTAATTACATTCTTGTATTTTCCTCTGTCTTTTGATTAATATATAGAATATAGAAAATATAATAGAATGTAATTGAATGAAGAAAAATGGATAATCTAATATTCCAGTAACTTTTTTTGACAAATCAGGTGTTTTTGAAGAAGATTCACATTCATATAAAACTTTACAATGAACAAACCGAAATCTATTTATATTAAGATAAAATGGATACCTTTCTATCTATTTATCTGACTTAGTATCAAGAGCTTTCAAATTCATTCATCTATTTTTGCAAGGATGAAACAGCGTGGAGTGGTATGTGGCAGCTCATTCATAAATGCCAGGTACCTCTATTAAGCTCAATTTATTTGCCTGACAATAACATTTTAATATTTCCTTTTAAAAGTTTAAAGGCTGCTCATGAATACCAGAGGCATGGGACAGTGACTTTGCCCTATCAAGATGGACAATGCCCTAGAGACTGACCATATATACATATGATCAGCGCCCAATGGCCCTCTCCACCCATGCTACGACCAAGGAGGGTCAGACAATGGTTGTTGATTACTCAGCAATAGACCTATAGACCCAAATCCCCCATCATTAGCTCACAGGGATGATGAGGTTGCAGCGACCTAAGAAACTAACGAGTTTGAACGGGACTCGAACCCCGGTGTGGCGTTCACCAGTCAGGGAAGGTACCACATCCCATAATTTTATATAATTTTACTATGATTAAACTGAAATCTAATTATATAAAAAAAATATATCTATTCATCTATGGCAATGTTGATTGGTTTCCATTTCATTCATTGATTTTTGCGACGATAAAACAGAAAAGAACTAGTATGATGGTATGTGGCAGCTCATTAATAAATGCCAGGTACCTCCATTAAGCTCAATTTATTTGCCTAGAAATACCATTTTAATAAGCATTTGATGTAGTTCTCAAGAGTCAAAATAAAAGTTACGTTCCAATAAATGTCAAAGTCAGTGACCTTTATGACCATTAAATGGCTGACTTTTCTAATGTTGATAGTGAATTTAATTTTCATGATTCATATGGATCAATTATTAATGAGAGATTATTTCAACAATGGTTAATGTTAACTTTGGCGGCTGTTATGTGGTTTTCGCAGCGTATTTGATTTTTAAATGAATTAGTATGCATTCATACAATGTTGATAGATTAGATTGCAACTCGTATGCATATAGTAACTCAAAAAAAAAGAAAATACAAGACTATAATAACTCAAGATAAGAGAATACAAGACTATAATAACCCAAGATGAGAAAATACAATCGCATTGTCTTGTTGAGAATGATTAATTTTCTAAATACATTTTATACTTTGAAAATTAAAGAAAATATCAGTGAATATTGAATGATAGAAAAGAATAAAGATTTGCAGTCCATCATTACATTTAGATAAATCATTTAGGAATTTTAACTTTTCCAGTATATCAAGAGACACATAATGGAAATACTCAAAGGACAACATTTAATCATTTATAAAATATCGATTCAAGGTAAAATGATAAGAAGTATTACTGGGGATCATTTCATTTTATATCAATGTAAATCAACCTTCGATAGTTTTATGAAAACTTAAAATGTCTTTTAAAAAAGGAGTCTCCACCGTGTTCTGCTTAAAAAGCAAGACCACTTTCAACCACTATTTCATTTATTGTTTTTTTCGAGGAATTAAATTACCTTCGCCAACAAAGTTGGAAGGAGGGTTACGTTTTCACCCCTGTTTGTCTGTTTGTTCGTGAACAACTTCCTGGCCACAATTTTACTCATAGAGTTGTGGAACTTTCAGGGATTAATTTTTATGCTGAGATGTGGAAGTGATTCAATTATGAAAGTCCTAGGTCAAAGGTCAAGGTCAAGGTCGAGCAAAATGTGAACCATAATTGAATACTGGAAAGGTAAAATAGTTTTGCAAAATAGATTGCCGTGGCGGATGTATAATCTCTCAGTGTGCTTTTTTAGTGTTTAGTGTTTTAAGCTCGAAGATCTTCAACAATACATTTGAAGTTAAGGAGAATTTCATTATCTCTTTGAATATGAAAGAAATTATTTGCAATATGAGATTATGAAGAATATCTCCAATAAATGTACAAATCAATACTTTCCGAAATCTTTGTCTCTGTGGCAGAAATAGGAATTGGGCGAAATCAAAATCCAGCCAATTCCCTCTTAGCATCAGCCACTGAAGAATTCTGGTATTTCTGATTCATTGCATTACAATATGCAACTTAGAATATTCTGAGTTGCTTCTAATATGTATTCGTTTAGAGCTACTCTTCGTAACATAGGTAGTAGGTTGGCCAGGACACCAACCACCTGCTGGTAAACTACTGCTAAAGAGTTATTGGTTCCTTTGACTGGCCAGACAGTACTACATTGTATCCTTCTCTCTGGTAGCGGCTCATTTTTCCTTTGCCTACACATACTCCGAATAGTCTGGCCAATTCTTTCCACATTCTCGTCTTTCCTCATACACCTGACAACATGAAGATCACTAAACAAGTCTTCTTCGCTCAAGGGGCTAACTACTGTACTATAATTGTTCAGTGGCCACTTTGCTCTTGGTAAGGGTAGAAGAGACTCTTTAGATATGGTAAACAGCTCTTCTAGGGAAAGGACACTCCAAAATAAAACCATTGTTCTCGAGTCTTGGTAATACAATAGACTCTGTACCATGGACTTTCACTGTCTTAGGGTAGAGTTCTCTTGTTTTAGGGTACAGTACACTCAGCTACACTATTGAATCTTATTTCTCTTCCTCTTGTTTGAAAAAAAAAAATATAGTCTATAAGTGAAAGATTTATTTTGATGTTACTATTCTCAGAATACTTTATTTTAATTGTTCTTTACTTATCTTGTAGTTTATTTATTTCCTTAATTCCTTTCCTCACTGGGCTTTTCTCCCTGTTGGAACCCTTGGGCTTATAGCATCCTGATATTCAAACTAGGGTTGTAGCTTGGCAAATAATAATAATAATAATAATAATAATAATAATAATAATTAAACAGAGAGAGAGAGAGAGAGAGAGAGAGAGAGAGAGAGAGAGAGAGAGAGAAGAGAGATTCTTTGAAAATTTGAATCGGAAAATCTCTTCTGATTAGAGAGAGAGAGAGAGAGAGAGAGAGAGAGAGAGAGAGAGAGAGAGAGAGAGAGAGAGAGATTAATAGCTCAGATAATCAGATAAATAAAAAAACACCCCAATTTTAATTGCAATTAATCACCTTGGATTAAACCAATTAAAGGGATGAATAAGACATACGAAATGTAACCCATTTTAATGAAAAATAAGCATACAAGAGCTTTCACTGTAAGATGAATATAAGATATGTTTTACGTCTAATTTTTTACTGGACCTTGATATTATAGGATTCCGTGAGGATGAAGACTATAGACAAAATACTTTATCATCTAAGAAGATAATGTGGCGGGATGTTGCAAGGACAACCCCCACACCCTGAATCACACTTACTGACAATGGTCTCCACAAAACAAACTTTCCCCTTACGTAATCTACAACCAGACTCTTGGACAAAAGGACAAAACAAAACAAAACATAACCTTAAAATTATAATTCTTAAAACTTAAAATAAATCATAAACCCTCCACATTCAAAATAAATACTTTAAACCAAACAAAACTTAACACTTTAAACTAATCAAAACTTAACACTAAAGATAAATAAAACGTAATACCATCCAAATAAACACAAAAAAACCCTAACAAACTTAAATTACACCGCAAACCAACACTAAAAAATAATATATATATATATATATATATATATATATATATATATATATATATATATATATATATATATATATATATATGAACACCAACACAAAGCCGACAGTCTTTTACGGCAACTATCACAATCACAGCTTTTAAAATAACATTAAACTGTGTGGCAATTTGCCACAACTGTCTCGGTGATTAGGATGGAACTCATCATCATCATCATTATCATCATCATCATCAATCGGAAGTAAACGGGCTGGTCATCAACAATCGTCAATCCAAAGAGCAGTTTTAATACAAAATCAATCACAGGCCAGGTCATCAACTATATATCAGCATTCGGAAAATAACTCTCCAAAGGAGTTAGCCTCACCAAAGGAGGAATTACGGCTCAGAATATAAATAATCACTTCCTTGCTGGTAATAAAGAATACTAGTAAATCCAGCAATCACACACACAACCGCCTCTATCAGCAGTCAATAAAAAAAAAGCATTCGCTCCGAAACATTCACCACTGTCGTAACCTAACTAAAAAATGTAAACAAACAATCTCATTTAAACCAACAGTCTTTCTCACCACAAACGATCGTTAACCTAACTACTTTCGCTCGCTGACACAATATCTCTCTCTCTCTCTCTCTCTCTCTCTCTCTCTCTCTCTCTCTCTCTCTCTCTCTCTCTCACACACAGGATTTGGCAAAAACAAAAAATAAAAATAAAGCAAAAAATAAATTCTCCACATTCCTCCCCCCTTACTTTGCCAAATCCTTCTCACACAACACTTACATTATTTTTTTCATAACCCAGTCGCAGTCGGGAACGGGACCTCTACTCTGAGTAACTGGGCCTCCATATACTCTCTCATTCACTTCTTCCTTATCACCATCATTCGCTACATTAACACTATTTCTATCTAAATCTCTATCAGCTAATATATCATGTACAATCATATCTACCTCGTTCTCATCTGGCCCTATAATTACACTCATTTCTGTAAACAGTTCATCCATTTCATCAAAAACATTCTCAACTTTAGTAAAAGATTCATTCATACTACTAATCCTTCTCCTATCTCTCACTCTTGCATTCGTCATCCTTTCTTTTACATCACCTAAGGAAAAGCCACACACACTATAGGTATCATTCATACTCAGCCATGATTCATCTGTATTAACACATTTATCTTCCATACACACTTGCACATTTACACCCTTGTCATACTTATTTCTATTCTCACTTTTACTTATAAAATTTCCCCTTCTTTCATCTTTACTTAAAGCTCTTGTATTCTTCCTTTTCTTATATTCTACTAACACCAACTGTTTACCTTCCAAACCTAAGTCCTCATACAAACTAGGTTCACCCTTGTTCCTTTTCAACCATTTACTCATCCCATTCTCTTGGATATACTCAGGTACCTCTTTCCATTTACGCAACTGGTTGTGGTGGGCCCTAATTTTTTCCACAATACCACCCACACACAACTTACCCAAAACGTAACTTAATCCACTCGAACCAACTTCTAACACCTCATAGGGACCTTCAAATTTATCACGCACCTTATTTACATTCATTCTACCCTTTTCAATTACTTCTTTCATCACTCTCTCACCAACTTTAAAGCTTTCAAACCTCTTATTTGCTTTCCTCCACACATCTCTATCATCCTCCGACACACCCAACCTCGGTCTTATTATCTTTTCAAAATTTAACACAAACTTACATGGAGATATACCCGTACTCTTATGCACTGTTGCATTGTAAGCCCATAACGCTCTACCAACATACAAATCCCAATCATTATCACATGTACTCATCATTCGCAAAATTTCAGGTAATGTTCTTACAGTCCTTTCAGCCAACCCATTCGCACTTGGCATATAAGGAGTCGAATACACATGTTCAATACCCCATTCTCTTAACATCTGCTCAAACTCCCATCCAACAAACTCAGGGCCATTATCACTTAACATTCTCACAGGCTTACACACACACATCGGCAACATCACTTGACCAACCATTCTTGCAACAGTCTCACTCCGTTTATCCTTGATGGGTATTGCATAGGTAAATTTACTCATGTGATCAACCATAACAATCATTCCCACATGTCTTCTCGCAGTCACAGGCAACGAAACACAATCAATCACAAACATCTCAAATGGTTCTTTCATACGTAATCTCAAAACAGGCGGATTAGCATGCACTCTCTGATACTTCCCTTTCTGGCAATCTTCACACGTAGTCGCTACATCCTTACATATCTGACTCAACCCAGGTGTAAACAATCTCTCACGCATGCATTCCCATAATTTATTCTTACCCATATGCCCATATCTGTCATGCACTAACATACACATACTTACTGCTGCATGCATTGGACACACAGGAACATATATATCTTCATCCATTCCTTTATGTAGAAAATAAACTATATTCTTACACACAATAAGTCTCTTACTAACTTTCTTATACACCTCTAAATCAGACGGCCATTCTTCTACCTCAATACTATTCAACATACATTCACGTAACCTTTTAATTTCCTCACATTCATCTTGCATTTCTTCCACCTCCTCTTTAGTCAGTAGATCATCCTCACTCCTCGTAATATCAACCATCCCAACAAAATTCGCAATTAATACACTATTATCTTCTATCACAACTACTTCACATCCATTCTTCAGAAGCAAACCACTACCAATATATCAACTGATAAATCATGCAATCTTAAAAAGTCAATTCCTATCAAAAAACAACTAGGCATCTCATTCTCTCCCATTACAATAAAATTATGTTCCACCTCCATACTTCCCAGTTTTACTTTCAAATGCACTTCTTCCCAAACTAGCAAACTTCCTTTACCTATCCCATGAATTCTCACACTCGTACATTGCTGTTTCACTTCCCAATTGTACCTCTCTATTTCCTTGATAACAGACATATTCACTAATGACACTTGCACACCTGTATCAATTAAACTACAGTAGACATTCTCATTTATACCCACATACGTCATCATTCTTCCTTTTACACCATGCATACAAATGTTTACTCTCCTATCAATAGGGTCATCCTTATCACACCCATGGTCATCTTCGCTATCTTCTATGCTCATACCACTCTGATTCAAATCACTCGGACAATCCTCCTTCTTACTCAACAACTTGCAACATCTTTCATTACATTGTAACCTCAATATATACTCCCTTTCAGTCTCTTTATTTGCTCGGTACTGCATCGGACGATTCCACCCAAAATACAAATAAACAGTGACACCATATAACATACTTACTACCAACAATACTTTTGATAACAATTCACCCTCAAGCATACTATCCTCCTCCTTATATGCCATTTCTTTCGATAGTTCATTCCTAACACTCATTCTAAGCTCATCTATACTAGCAGGTATATCCCTATTCAAACCTTTCAATTTAACCTTATTTAACCCACACAAAATACATTTATACACCATGTCATCCCCTTCAAAACTTTGTACCACCATTAAATCTTCCGGCAACCTTTCAAAATTACTATCATTGTCGCTACTCTCTTCTATCTTACCATGCATTCTTGACATCGCATCTGCTATCACGTTCTTACTCCCAGGTACATATTCTAGCTTAAAGTCAGATTCATTCAAATCCTCTATTGTCCTCGCAACTCTAGCATTCACAGACTCTTTCCTAATCATGTACAATAGGGGCTGATAGTCAGTCCGCACAATAAATTTCACACCATACAAAAATACCTTCAACGCTTTCACGCAAAACCTTATCGCAGCCAACTCCCTTTCAATCATGGAATACTTTCGCTCAGCCTTATTAAATGCTTTACTTACATACGCTATCAATCTCAACTGTACATCTCCGTTTATTCTTAGCATTTGAACCAAGCACTCACCCATACTAATCCCACTAGCATCCGTATATAACTCTAGCATACTCGCATGTTCACTATAATCGGGAACAGCCAAAGTGACGTCTCTCGCAGCCTCTTCTTTCAAGTTTTCAAATGCTTCAATCATACGCTCATCCCATTTCAGTCTCGTACTATTTCTCTTACCTGTCCACTCATTCAAAGGTTTCCCTATTCCCGAACAATCTCTGACAAACTTCCGACCAAATTCAATTAACCCAAGAAAACCTCTCAACTCACGCACTGTATGAGGACGTGGAAACTCTCTCACCTTACTCACAAATTTTTCACTCTTCCCTATACCCGATTCACTCACCACATGCCCAAGAAATTCCACCTCCCCGGCCAACCATGTACACTTTTCAAGCTTAACTTTCACACCAACTTCTATCAACCGTTCTAATACTGCTTCAAGCAACTGCATGTGTTCCTCAACAGTCTCACTAGCAATCAAAATATCATCAATAAAAACAGTCACCTTCTGTCTATCAAACCCAGCTAAAACTACATTCATCGCCCTCTGGAAGGCAGCAGGTGCATTAGCAAGGCCAAAACTTAATCTCTTAAACTGATAATGACAATTGCTGCTCGAAAATGCTGTAATGGGCCTGCTCCCCTCTGCCAGAGGCATCTGGTAATAGCCCCTAACTAAATCTAACTTTGTAAAAACTTCCATACCATGCATCTTATACACACAGTTAGACACTACATTCATTGGGAAACGTTCTTTAACAGTTACTTCATTCACCTTCCTATAATCAATACACATACGTAAACTTCCATCCGGCTTTCTTACAGGTACAATAGGGCTATTCCAGGCACTCTCACTCCTTTCTATTACACCCATTTGCTCAAACTCCTGGCACTGCTCTTCTATTTCTCTGGCAATAGGCGGAGAAAAATGTCGGGGACGCTTATATATGGGGGTATCATTACTAAGAACTATCTTAAATTCAGGCAGCTTTGATCCCCCACAATCCTCGTCACCTCTACTCAAAACTCTCCGTCTATCCCATAACATCCTATACAATTGATCCCTTTCTCCCTCACTTATATTCTCATCTACATTAATTCTTTCTTTCAAACTTTCATAGTCCCAATCGTCATCCTGCTTTATCTTACCCGTCATAACACGTCTCAATTTAACATACCTTTCATCCTCTACATTGATCAACGTATACATACATCCCATGCAATCACCCTCACGTATTCCCCGTATTCTCTTCCTCCTTACAGTTGGCAACAAGCTCACATACACCTTCGGCTCCTGCAAATTCAAAATACCATCATACACATGCACACTTGCTTTCACCAAATTACTTGCTTCCGAACCTTCCACTACATATTCACAATTGTCACTATTGGCAATTCCCAGACTATTCGGCCATGCAACTTTTACACTGACAACCTCACTCGCATCTTTCGACAATTTAACACCTTCTTTTGCTATTAACGGCACACCTTTCCATACCTATAACACTTTTCATTACGGACACGACTATCTGACATACCTCGATGCGCACTAACACTCCTATCCCTCCAAACCTGCTTCCCTTGCCTAAACCCTTCATTTGTCCTTACAGGTATTCCCACATTACTCGCCCTAACACTCATATCTACTACATTATCAGCTACCCTCATTGGTCCTCTCAAAATTGCATCCTTATAACTACCAAATTCTATTACACTTTCTTCCATTCCAGTTCTTACACTCACATATTTACTTTCTTTCAAGCACCTATCTAACTCATAATCCTCAACTATCTCTAGTATATCATCCCATGTCAATCTCTCTTGCGTCCACCTCATTTTCTCTTTGCGTTTCAAATTAATAAATTCACACACATTCTCAGGTACTGTTGCCAAAAACTTCCTCATTAACTCCTTATTCTCATTTATGCCTTCATCCCCATACTTCTTCCTAGCTAACGTTTCCAACCTACATACGTACATTGATATAGCTTCTCCTGCATTCATCTGTGCTTCATCAAAATCATTCTTACGCTTATACTTAACACTCCCTTTCATACGTTTTACCTGCTCAATTATTCTCTTTTTCACACTTTCATAATCAACGTCACCTACACTCATTATCACTCCATACATCGTCAACAAATACCCAGTCAAATATTCTCCTAACTCCCTAGCCCCAACTCTTTTACTATCACCATACTTATCCTGACAATACCTCTCATACTCCTTGAAAAAATCATATACATCCCTACTGCTATGCTCCTTGAACCTTTCACACCGAGGTACCTCTCTCATAAACACAGTCTTACACACATCACGTTCATTCTCACTGCTATCATCACTGTCTACTCCCTTGTTACCTTCTTCCTCATTTGAATATAATGAATCCACTTCCACACTTAAATTCCTATCCTTAACCATTCCCTTCTTACCCTTTTTCTTACTTACCACTTTCACCCATTTACGATCGTCCTTGCTATCAGCCTGATACTTTTTCTTCCCTTTCTTCACATCACTTTTACCTTTCCTTTCATCTTTCCTCTCACCTTTCTGTTCATCCTTACTATGCCTAATTCCCTTATCTTCAATATCACCATCACTATTACTACTATCACTATCACTTCCTTTCCCATTATCACCTACCTTAACCTTCTCTTCCACTACCAACCCATTACCCGAAGCTGAGGACACTCCTCCGACTGAACCTTCACCCATTATAGTTTTCATCATCCCCATGACTTGCCCCATCATAGCTTCCAATCGTTTCTCCGTTCGTTCCTCATTCTCTTTCATCCTCATCTCAAAACATTCTTCCACTTTCTCTACAGTTCCCTGAATTTCCCACAGTTTCCTATGCATCTCCTCATTCTCACACCTTAACCACTTATTCTCTTGCAACAATTTCTCCTCACGCTCCTTACTCAGCCGCAATTCCTCCTTCAAAACCCTCAACTGCTCCTCCATTTTTCATCAACCTTATATCTAATATCTTATCCTATCAGTCCTTCGTCTAAGAGTCCAGCTTCAATCCCACTTCGGCAGTCTCTGTTCGGGCGCCAAAATAATGTGGCGGGATGTTGCAAGGACAACCTGCACATCCTGAATCACACTTACTGACAATGGTCTCCACAAAACAAACTTTCCCCTTACGTAATCTACAACCAGACTCTTGGACAAAAGGACAAAACAAAACAAAACATAACCTTAAAACTATAATTCTTAAAACTTAAAATAAATCATAAACCATCCACATTCAAAATAAATACTTTAAACCAAACAAAACTTAACACTTTAAACTAATCAAAACTTAATACTAAAGATAAATAAACGTACTACCCTCCAAATAAACACAAAAAAACCCTAACAAACTTAAATTACACCGCAAACCAACACCAAAAAATAATATATATATATATATATATATATATATATATATATATATATATATATATATATATGAACACCAACACAAAGCCGACAGTCTTTTACGGCAACTATCACAATCACAGCTTTTAAAATAACATTAAACTGTGTGGCAATTTGCCACAACTGTCTCGGTGATTAGGATGGAACTCATCATCATCATCATCATCATCATCATCATTATCATCATCATCATCAATCGGAAGTAAACGGGCCGGTCATCAACAATCGTCAATCCAAAGAGCAGTTTTAATACAAAATCAATCACAGGCCAGGTCATCAACTATATATCAGCATTCGGAAAATAACTCTCCAAAGGAGTTAGCCTCACCAAAGGAGGAATTACGGCTCAGAATATAAATAATCACTTCCTTGCTGGTAATAAAGAATACTAATAAATCCAGCAATCACACACACAACCGCCTCTATCAGCAGTCAATCAAAAAAAGCATTCGCTCCGAAACATTCACCACTGTCGTAACCTAACTAAAAAATGTAAACAAACAATCTCATTTAAACCAACAGTCTTTCTCACCACAAACGATCGTTAACCTAACTACTTTCGCTCGCTGACACAATCTCTCTCTCTCTCTCTCTCTCTCTCTCTCTCTCTCTCTCTCTCTCTCTCTCTCTCTCTCACACAGGATTTGGCAAAAACAAAAAAATAAAAATAAAGCAAATAATAAATCCTCCACAATAAGAATAGTTATTTTGATATATGTAATTTGAAGGTATAATAATCTTTTTAAAAATGGTCTACAATCAAGACTTAGTTTGAAAATTTATTTGATATAATTATTATTATTATTATTATTATTATTATTATTATTATTATTATTATTATTATTATTATTATTATTATTATTATTATTATTATTATTATTCCAAAAGTAAAAGAAAATGCAAAGACCAAATATCTGATGGCTATTAAAAAAAGTTATAGAATGTAAATATAAAATATAAATATATAAAATATAAAAAAGAATAATTCTAAAGACTTTAATCTTATATAACGCATTTACGACACCATGCAAATGGTGTACGAAAACGAATAAACCCGAAACTGACCGTGAAAGAGGAGAAAACAGATCTTGCAGGAAATTGCAGAAATTGCAATAAAAGGTATAGAAAAGAATTTTCCAGAATTGGTTTATTGGCAAGACCTTTTCGTTACTTTCTCTAAGGTCACTAGATTTATAAAATGATATATCTTTCTTTTTAAGATATATATATATATATATATATATATATATATATATATATATATATATATATATATAGAGAGAGAGAGAGAGAGAGAGAGAGAGAGAGAGAGAGAGAGAGAGAGAGAGAGAGAGAGAGAGAGAGAGAGAGAGAGTTCTAATTAGAATTTGAATTGAGAAAATCTTTAAATTTTTTAGAGTGAAAGAAAGGGATAGATTCTCTCTCTCTCTCTCTCTCTCTCTCTCTCTCTCTCTCTCTCTCTCTCTCTCTCTCTCTCTAAAGCATTCACTATTTTTCGCCAAAATTGAAATTTTGTAGGGTTAATCAGTTCTGCCAAAGATTCAATAAAATATGATATCCAAGCTGAATTCAATCTATATCATATTACTCTATTGTGATGATAAAGGAATATTCTTTATTAATCATAGATCCAGTGCCAAGTTCTTTATCTTAAATCCCAAAGAAAGAAACGTTGAAAATTTCCACACTCTGAAAAACGTTTAGAGAACCTCGCCTCTCTCTTTATTTCTTTCAGTGGCTTTCTTACAAGAAACGGCCATTAGGGTAAAGCGAAGTTTTATTCCTCTTGTTGCAAGGAATAGAAACTCAGTTCAGGTGAGACAGTTTTGTTTTTGCTCTGTTATATATAATGTGAAAATTGTGCTGGGAATTTTATTTGATTTTTTATAAATTATTAGAAGACCGAAAATGAATCGTAAAATTAAAGATAATTTAACAAGCAGTGAAAAGATTTAGATCTTTTCAGAGATTGTTGAGGCAACATGCTAGTTAGTGAAGAACAAATGTTTAAAGTTATGGGAAAATGTGGAAAAATTTGAAGTGAAGATCTGGTCAGAGAATGTTGAGGCAACATCCTAATTACTGAAGAGGAAATGTTGAAAGTTGAGTGATAAATGTGAAGAATTTCGAAGTGAAGAATGATAGGAACCGATTTAAGTGTTTAAAGTCAATTAACCCTAAAAAAAAGGTGTGGTATGAAGGTGTAATAGACCTTGAATCACTTTTGACTCCTGCGTTTTTCAAGACTTTATGATATAATTGAAAATACGAAAAAACACCGATTATTCCTATTATAGAAATCCAAAATTCTTTTGCATGTTTTGAAATCCATGTTATAGAGAGTACTATCCATCACGAATTCTTTTAAAAATTACGTAGTTCCAGGAAAAGCTCAAATCATTCCAGCATTGTTCCAGTCCATTAAGAGTAAAATATAAATTTGTTCACGAACAAAATTGAAAGTCTCCTATTGCATTTTGAAACAGATTTTGTTTCCTGAGGGACAGTTTGCTTCTTAAGAAAGAGATCAGTTTTGGATATGGAGATCTATCATGAACATAACAAGGACTCTCCACCAAAAGGATTCCATTGACTTTCAAGTTCTTTCCTCATAAGGACTTCTGTGCATTCTTAAGGAAATTACCAATGAACTGAATCCAAAAACAAATTGGGACTTTCCTTTTCATTTGATTGTCTCCTTTTGATCATATATTTTGGTGTAAAACATTAAGTTCTGTCAAATAGAATTGATCCAAAGATTCCCAAACAATGAATTCCTTCCAGTAATGGAGAAGAGTAATGACACATAGGACTGGCGGAGAGTAATGGCAGGCAGCAATGGCCGATAGTAATGGCGGAAAGTAATGGTGGACAGGAATGGTGGGTAGTAACGACGAAGAGTAATGGCGGACAGTTTAATACAGTAAATATATTAGTACAGATTTTGATGGTGACAATAGTCTATTACGTGTGTGTACATTTTCGTTCTCCAATAGGAGGTTATGAAACTGCGGAGAAATGGAATTCGATGAATCACGGAATATCACAGTACAGAATGTTTGGGGAAGATGTAAACAAACATCTACGTGTTTGTTTACAGAGGAATTTCCTGTAAATAATGAAGTAATTTGATTATCTAAGATTTTGGATGGTATCATGTCAAAACTAGAAGTTATTTCATTCGTATTCCTGATGGATTATTTAGAAATAAGTGATATTTATTTATATAGTTCATTTACTTCGTTGTGTTTTATTATTATTATTATTATTATTATTATTATTATTATTATTATTATTATTATTATTATTATTATTATTATTATTATTATTATTATTATTTGATACCTGAATGGAGTACCTAATTAGTTTATTACCTTCAAAAGTTTAACTCACAAAAGCAAATCTAATTATCTGAATATGATTCCAGAAATATATTAATTGGACGAATATGAAATAAACAAAATTCACTAACAAGAGAAGCATAGATAAGGAAAAGTTATTTTTCGAAATCCAGAACTGATTAATCCCCTTTGATTAGATATTCCTGAAAATATCTATATAAAAAAATTAGAATTTTTCCTAAAAGTCCTATTAGAGAAGGATCATGTCTATTAATAGATGATATACACAGAAATGACTAATTGCTTTACTTCATTAGGAAACTGAAATGTATAGATTCAGACTTGGAGACCAATATTTTACTTATTTTAACAACGTGCAATAAATATCGGACATATTTGAATTGAACTGATGAAATGAACTAATTATTCTTGAATATATATATGAATCCATAGAAGATTTTGAATCACATCTCGTTGACTCATTTCAATTGAAATACGGAGACGAACTAATTATTCATGAATTTATATGAAATAATTTGAATTACAAGATATTAACACTTGCAATATGTATTTGAATAAACTCTACGGAATCCTTTTTTTATTGTTAGATCAAATGATTTAAAAACATAATTATTGAGAAAAGAATCAATGATTAAAGAAAAAAAAATATTAAGATATAACCCCTAAAAAATTAAAATATTCTTAGTTAGGGTTTCATTTTAATATAATTTATTAAAAGAGAGACGAGTTTTGCAAAATATAAAAAAAAATACTAATACTAGAATCCATTAAACGTATTTAGAAAACTTCTTAAAGTTTTAGGAAAACTTCATTTGATGAACTTCAAGATCATTATGAAGTTGATCCTGACATTACGCAAATCTCGAACTTTACACAAAGGGGAATTATTTCCATTTTTTTTTCTTTTCTTTTTTTAATAAACGTTGTTTCCTTAATATAATTATTCTCATTTCGTGTACCGCACGTGTTTCATACTCACTCATATTGCTTTGGTTTTTTTTTAGCTGTCGCTCTCTCCCGCACTGATAATAGACGAACAGCAATATGGCAACATAACTGTTAAATTCTAACGGAGAGGCGAGATGAATGCTAGTTAGGTTTAATTCAACAGGCACACTATTCTATCTCATTCCCCATCTCTTTTTTTTTGTGTAATTTTTACAGTTTATACAAGAAAGATCTAATGTATTGTTCTTACTGTTTTTAAAATATTCTATTTTGATTGTTCATTACTTCCATTGTAGTTTATTTATTTTCTTGTTTTCTTCCTCGCTGGGCTATTTTTCCCTGTAGGAACCCTTGGGCATATAGCTTCTTACTTTTCCAACTAGGTATAGTTAAGATATAGTATTAAGATGTAGTATTTAGATATATTATTATAATTTATTTTCAATTTATAGTATTGATATATATTGAGATAGTTACTATTGCCCAGCCTCCGACCACAAAACTCTGATGTATAGTCGATGTTACAAAGTTACCATGTTATTTAATTTGCCGCCATCATAAATAGGACATTGTTTAGTGAAACTCAATTAGAAGTACAGTACTTCAGTGGTAGTGGTAAAATTATCACACACACTCAAACACACGTACACACACACACACACACACACACACACACACACATATATATATATATATATATATATATATATATATATATATATATATATATATATATATATATATATATATATATATATATATATATATATATATGTGTGTGTGTGTGTGTGTGTGTGTGTGTGTATATATATATATTTGCATATGCATAGATATATATATAGGTGTATACACACACACACACACACACACACACATATATATATATATATATATATATATATATATAATATATATATATATATATAATATATATATATATATATATATATATATATATATATATATATATATCTATATATATATATATATATATATATATATATATATATATATATATATATATATATATATATATATATATATAGAATGAACTAAGTCAATATATAAGGGCCTAGCAATGCATCAGAAGCAGAAGAGATCCAGCCTATCCCCTTGAAAGAGCCTACGTCCTCCAGCCCTCTTTCAAGCCGCAAACGAGAAGTGTTTTCCTCTGAAACGGCATCGAATACTTCTCTCCAACATATACCGTGAATAGTATTGTTCAAACAATGGTGATATTATTGTGTGTCCAAGTTAAAAGTGAAGTGTGTTAATGTAAATAAATTTTATAATAAAAATTTTTGTAACTGGCCCTGTTAGATTAGGTTAAACAGTGAAGTGTATTTATTTTGCTTAACCGTTTGGTAACCTTGTGTGAGCCTATGGACATAATAATAACAGATAAGTATATGTAAGTGTAATTCTGACTTATTTTTCTATAAGTGTTAAAGTGTCATTTATTCCTTAATTGTCAAAATTATATATTTTTTTATAAATTAATTTCATGTGAAACAAGTGATTGTATGATTTTATGAAGTGTGTTTCTTTTGTCTTAGTCTAAGGTTTAGTTCAGATTTAATATCTCGAGGGATTTAATTTTGGTGTTAATTTTGAATTGTTAATTCCTTACAGAATATATTTATTTTTGTAAAGTGTGTATTACTTCGACCACCAATTAGTTTCTTAGTGCTTTGCTCGTATCCCCTGACTAAAACGGAAGAGGTTCATTATTCTGTTTTCATAGTTTCCCGTTATCATAAGTAAAGAAAATATATCATATTTGAAGTAAAAGTTCTGTGTTTTTTTTCAGACTGCAAATAATTCTTGGTTTTTCTTTTCATACGAGTTTGTAGTTTGGTTTTAATAGACCTTTGAACATCTTTTTTTTTTTTTAATTATGATAACCAGAATAATTTCCGACAATCGGAAATTAGTTTTCTTAATCAAGTGAAAACATTTCGCAGAATTCTATTCTCGCCATTCATTACTAAATTTTTAGATATTTATATATATAATGAAATATTTACGGTTTTTTAATACAATTAAAAAAAAAAAAAAAAAAAAAAAAAAACCTTTTGATACGATGTTTTGCCACCTGAAAAGTGCTTAGTGCTCAAAGCGCAGTAAGTACTGTTACGCCATCACTTGGTTCAGGTTGAGACACTTGTCTGAGATTGCATTTAGTAACCAACTAAGGTACAGTAGTACAGTTGGCTTTATTATTTCCAGTACACTTCATGGGAAGTGCAGCCTACTTTGTAGCAGGTAACGCTGTTGGCAACACTGAGCTTGTAAGCACGTGATATTTTTTTTTTTTTTATCAATTTAACGAAGTGTTGATGATAAAAAATATTACTTTTTGCTTAATAGCACTTTTCAAAATTATTACGAATACTTTTGATCACTTGATTAGAAAATTAAAGACTTTGTTGGCTTACGAGGATTGTATTGGTCTGCTAATAGCAATTTCCCGCTGTAAGGGTATTTTGGTTGATAACTTTTGACAAGACTATAGTTGCCAGAGAGATTCTGGGTGAAATAAGCCACAACCCCTTATGAAGTCATAGCCAATCATGTTACGTACTGCGTTAAAAGCGATCACAACACATCCCCTCAAGTGATTATAGGTGAGTATAGTTTTAAATTTGTAATGGGGTGTATTGTGATTGCTGCTATCGGGAGGTAAAACGTGATTGGTTATGACGTCATCAGGGGGTGTGGCTTATTTCACCCGGAATACTTGTGGCAACTATAGCACGTGATGTGCCGAAATTCGTCACACAGTGCTCATATGCCACCCGCTAGTGTCCATGGGCATTCTGCAAGTAATTTCTTTTGCATTTTCTGGCACTTTAGCCCCCACCAGCCCAGATCTAAATAAGAGCTTGGTCCATTAATTCAAATGTCTTTATTATTGAACAATGACCACAGTCAATCTGAAATGAACATAAAACATATTAAGAATAAATGATGAACAATGTATATAACTCAAATGAACAAAAAACATTAAGAGTAAATGATGAACAATGTATATAACTCAATGTTTATAACCCTCTATCTCCCCCAAAGTTTTTAAACGGCCTTTAAAATTGTCTCTCGTGGAGGTCGGTTTAGAACTGATGTCAAAACATTGGGTGGCAATTAAACGTCCAAATTATAGGTTCATGAACACTAAACTCCTGTTAGCATGTGAAGTAACGGAAACTTAAAAAACAATTATTGTCATGTGTTAATCATGATGATACTATAGCTAGTTCATCTCGAAATCACAGTGCTATGTTGGCGGTCGACGGGTACGACTGGACTTAGGTTGCTCCAAATTTGGCATGGCAGGAGTTAACTGCGATGGAGAGTTTGTGCTATCATTGGGAGGCGGAATCTCTGCTTGATGATTCGCAGTGTTACCGAGGACGTGGGGATAGCATTCTGGAGCAGCAAATCAAAATGGCAAATCAAAATGAATGTCAGGGGTAGTACCACTTGGTAACGGCAAAGTGGTCAGTAGAAGAGTACCATGTGTGTCCGGATTTTGGGTTGTCGGAATGGTGTTCTTCGCAATGGTCTCAGACGTTTTAGTGGTCGAAGGATTGGCAATAGGTACAATCTGATTCCGATTATCGTCATCTTTAATTGTACGGACTTTTGGAATACTCTTGACAGGCACGTATTGTCTCAAAAACTTCCGGTTCCTTAGCGTGACCCTACCAGAGCCATCAACTCTGACGACGTATTGGTCGAATTGGCGGACTTCTATGATGACACCGGTTTTGTCCCATTTCAGGGGGTGATTTCCTGTTTGATTTTGGATGCGAACCCGGTCTCCGATGGATAGTGGGGGTAGTCTCTTAGTGTGCTCTGATAAGCGCTCTCCGTGTTTAAGGTGTCGATGTCTTAGGGCCTCCTCTCTTGCATCAAGTTGTTTCCTTCCATGTGTCGTGGGGACGGTACCTGCCAGGCGGTACAGGTATGAAGTCTCTGATGGGACGACCAAATACACATATTGCAGGAGATAACTTGGTATCTCTGTCAGGTGTGTTCCTGTATTGGAGCATCGCACGTTGGAATTCATCAGTGTTGAGATCACCGTTACTGCCCGTGTTTTCCGCTATAAGGCGCTTCACAGTTTTGACGCCTCTTTCACCTCTACAATTACTATGTGGGAAGGCCACAGAGGAAAGGTGGTGATGGACTCCCCAGTCCTTTGAAAACTGCCTAGTTGTCGTCGCTGTAAATTCAGGTCCTCCATCAGATGTCAATTCATCCGGAATCCCAAATGTCATGAATGTTCGGCGTAGTGAAGTTATAAGACCCTCTGCACCGTTCGAAAATCGTTCAACTATGGGCCAATTCGTTATAGCGGATGTTATCCCTGGCCAAAACACAGATGACTCTGTTCGCGATACTATAGAGGTAATTCCTTGATGTGCTGAATGAAGAGATGTGAGAATTTCCTGACGAAGGGTTGGAGGAATAACTATGCGCTCCTTGTATAGTATCACACCATCAACAGTGTAGAGATGCTCGTTGAATTGAAAATACTCTCGAAGATGTGCAGGAAATTCTTGGTGAGACTCTGGTACTCTGCATTCTATATGGCTGAGCAGTTCATGCATGTTATCGTCACTACTTGTGGCAGTGCAAACTCTGTCCCAGGTGACTGCTCTCACATTAAGTGAGTCAAGTGAGCATACTGCTGATGTGGTGATACAAGTATCAATATCATTGTCAGTGGAAACAGAATATGCTGATGGCAATTTGTGTAGAGGAATAATAGCTTTTCAGATTTTCCAGTTGGGTGGCACGATATTCCATCCGCAGCGAGATGCTTGACCGCTGGGATATGAATCATGCGAAATCGATAGCGGAGGGACTTTTCCTTCAAATTTCTGAGACGAGAATTTGATATGTCCTCCAATGATCTGTCACCAAATATTTTCAACAGGGGTTTATGTCAACTGCCATTACAAGATCTTCACAGCCAAGAACAAAGTATCTAGCCTTATCAAGAGCATCAACGACTACCAACGCTTCACCTTCAACTGGTACATATCGAGACTCAGCTGCATGTGTGAACCTACTTCCGACAAGGTGATTTTCCAACCAGTGCGACAACAAAATGGTCGGTTGTCTGGACAGTCGCAATGTTTTTAAAACAGCTAGAATCCAATTCCTGATTTTGACCAATCGGTGGCGAGACAGGTAGGTTTTGTCTTGTCAAAGATTCATACGCCTTCTTCAATTTTGTTAGACTCCTCAAAGAGTGCATTAATATTGTCATTCCAGGTGAATGGCATTCCTAGTTTCAATAACTGTCTGAATGGCAGCATTTTGTGGGTCATGCTGAAAGCATACGATACTTGGTTTACTAAACCAAACCAAGATCTGACATCGGTGATATTTCTTAGGGTTGGAAAGTCCATAATTGCACTAAGATATCTTGCACATGGGCGAACTGTGTCTGGGGTTATTTCGAATCCAGCGAATTCAGCTGTGTCTTCTGCGAAACGAAATTTGTCAGGGTTGAGTGTTATGCCGTGTCTTCCACATATGTCGAGCCATTGTACACCTTGGAAAAAAACTCTCCTCTATTGAGTCAGACCAAAAAAGAACATCGTCGACACATTTAGTTTTGTTTGGTATCTCGGCAACTATTTCATCATACCGTCGAGTATATCCGTCGCCAGAAGCAATATACCCTTAAGGCGCTGTTTTATAATGATAGCGTCCCCAAGGAGTGATAAACGTAGTTAAGTGACGGTCAGATTCTTGAATCGGTACACTGTGGTATCCGTTTCAGGCATCAAAGACGGTTTTCTTTTTTCCTTGTGGTACTGACCTTGCTTGGTGAAATGGAAAAGGCGTATGATGCGTTTCTCTCTTAGCCTGCAAATTGAGAGGCTGAAAATCAACTGTTCATCGAGGTGTGCCATTTTTCTTAGCACATACAACCATCCGATGGCACCAAGTTACTGGTTTTCTGATTGGGACAGGTTCAAGGACACCAAGGCAGACGTCCTGGTCAAGTCCAGCTTTAACTTCCTCTTGCCAGTGTAACGGCACTGGCACTGGTGTGTGACAAGCAACAGGATCAGCATTCGGATCGATCATCAACTCCATTGGGGGTCCATCCATTAGTGGTAACGGTTGGTGGTCACATACGTTGAATGTACTTTATTCGTAGTACTTCAAGAGGTAGTACTTTAGTTTAGACCGGTTGGACTCGGTTGCACTGAACGGTAATTCTGTAGGTGGCGGAGGTGTTAGTTGACGTTTTGGCCAGTCACATTGATTGGCTAGTCCACTAACGCTTCCTACTTCATTGTTGGTGGCATCCGGAGTTTCCGATTGTGTGTCATAGATTTCACCAATAGTCGGAAAACTGTCTGATATCATGCCAAGGGCGATGCAGGCTTCCCTACTGATGAAGAGCTTATCCGAGTTTTTGGTGACATATGTCATTTGCCTAGTCTCAACAAGGTTCCCCTGCTCATCTGTTCTTGAGATACAAAGGATTGTGGCACTGAGGATTTCAATGCCTCTGTTATTTGCATCATGCCTTTTCACAGTTACAGGAATGAGGTCACTTTGCTTGATGCCAAGTCTGTGGATGACTTTGATACCTGCGAGACAGCTTTGGCATCCAATGTCTGCCATTGCAGATATACAAACAGCATGTGTACCAGCTTGAAGGTGGAAACCAAAGGCTTCGTAATCCTCAGGTGATGTTCTGATTGTCAGATTTATGAAAGGTTGAGATTTGGAAGGTCTCTTTATCCAAGTATCAGATAAGTTGTCATACAGATGGTGGTCCAAAGCCAATGTCTTGTCAGTGTGTTGTTTAGATATTGATGATACGCTGCACAAGGTGTTGAACACCACATTCTCGTAGTCATTGGCATTGTGAGCACTGAGTTTCACTTTTGGTTTGCCCTTACTACGGCAAACACTCTCGAAGTGATTTTCTCGATTGCAGTGTTCACATCTATGACCGTAAGCTAGATATTCTGATTTTCTTGCACATGCAAGAGTGTTTTTACCATGTCCTTTCTTACCACAGTATAAGCAAACTTCGTTTCTATCTTTGACAGTGGTTTGTTTTGCCTTTCTGTATGAACTACTGGCTGCTGCTTGGACCTCATGAGAGTTTAATATTTCGGGAGGCAGATCGTTTACCAGATTCTTTAGCTTCGACAAACTATGCAACTTCTTCTAATGACATGTCTTGATTCTTATCACCAAGTAGATCTAATTGTATTTCAGGGTCACATATGCCGCGTGCTAATACGTCTCTCACTATTGTGTCAGTATAATTTACATCAACGTTGCATCCTGGACATTTTATTAGGAATTTACAAACACTAGCCTGTCCTATAAGTCGTGCTCAGAAACGGCGTACAGGCTCATCAAGGTCTTGACGCATGTTGTGTAGAGTCACTCGAGCTACCATGGTGTTTTCCTCTCGAACTGCCATTTTTTTTTATTGCTCCCATCACTTCTACTTCAGTCTTGTTAGTAAGACTACCACCAGCTGATCGTGTTAAGTCTTTTCGAAGTTGTTCTTAGCAGCATTCTAGAAGCTGTATCACGCGATAAGGGCCCTCAATTTTAGTTGCGTCTACATAGTCAGACCATCGTGATTGAAAATATGGCCCTTCTTCACTTGTTCCCGATTTCGATATTGTGGGACTTTTAACTCTTTCTACTTTGGCAGCTTGTCCAGGAGCATGTGTGGTGCAGTGAGCAGTTATGAATGCAGCTACGATGGCGGCCTCAAGGTCGTCCGTGACGTAATCACAGCCTGGTATTGGACATCCTACTGCTAACATTTTGATTAGTTCTTAGGATTTAGTCATTCACAATATCTATTATCCTGAATGCATCTCTAGCCGTGGTCATAAATAAGAGCTTGGTCTTTTTATTCAAATGTCTTTATTATTGAACCATGACCACGGTCAATCTAAAATGAACATAAAACATATTAAGAATAAATGATGAACAATGTATATAACTCAAATAAACATAAAACATATTAAGAATAAATGATGAACAATGTATATAACTCAATGTTTATAACCCTCTAAGATCCTTCTTATTCCACTCTCTGAGCAGCATTTATAGAAGAAGCGTGGACGTTTGTAATTTTTTTTTTTTTTTTTTTTTTTTTTGTACAGTTGTGACTCCATAAAATTAGTGATGGCTGTTATTCATTATTAGTACATTATGTGCTGCATTGTAAAGGTAATAGTATCATGACAATGACGCACAAAATAATTAGGAAAGCAGTTAGAGATTACTCGAGAAGTAAAGAAATTTTTTTTTTGATAGAAATGCCAGAAAATGTAAAATGGTAGCAAAAAATTTAGAGGAAAAAAAATGAAATATGATATCTGTGCTGTATCTCGAGAAATTAAACGGGAGAGAGAGAGAGAGAGAGAGAGAGAGAGAGAGAGAGAGAGAGAGGAGAGAGAGAGAGAGAGAGAGAGAGAGAGAGAGAGAGGAGCATTTATCTCTGTTTTTGTCTTGGGTGAGAGAATGAAAAATACAAGCAACACTGACGTAGAATGAGACAACCAGACGCCATTTCTCACTGTTGCAACAATCCTGTTGCTTCAGAGCAATCTTTTCTAGACTCTCTCTCTCTCTCTCTCTCTCTCTCTCTCTCTCTCTCTCTCTCTCTCTCTCTCTCTCTCTCTCTCTCTCTCTCTATGATTTAATTCGCACCCAGAAACTGTGAGACATCCTTCCTCAAAGTTTATCACCTCCCGGAGACGTTCCTTTGAAAAGACTATTGTAAGCCTTTCTGGGATGCTGTTTATCACTAACATTTCATGCAAGTCTTTCATCTTTCATCAACACTTTTCCTGTGTTAGAGAATTCATTGTTCCTTTTTTTCTCATTTACCTTTTCTAAAGTTTAAAGTTTGAGTCTCACTTTTCTTGGATTAGGTTTATCTAAGGCGAATCGATGCAAGAAATATAAATGATGAGATATTTAAAGATGAACTCAAAGTAGCTTAACTAATAGTTGCTTTTGGCTCTCTGGTTATATTCTCTTTGTTGTCTTAAAGGTTTTAAATGTTGCGAATGGCATGAATGGCAGAGGCAAGAGACAGTGACATTGCCCTAGCAAACAGGACAATGCCCTAGAGACTGACCATATTTACATATGATCAGCGCCCACGGCCCCTCTCCACCCAAGCTAGGACCGAGGAGGGCCAGGGAATAGCTGGTGATGACCCAGCAAATGGACCTATAGGCTCCCCCAACCCGGCCCCCTATTCAGCTCACAAGGATGGTGGATTTGCAGCGACCAAAGGAACTAATGAATTTGAGAAGGACTCGAAACCAAGTCTGGTGTTCACCAGTCAGGGACGTTACCACATTAGCCACCACAACTTTAATATCATTTATTAGTTTGTTAGGATAGAGAGTTAGTTAGAAGACTTTCAAGATTAATGCCAGTTCCCGTAGATGAATAAAATAAAGAGTTCCGAAGAAAGAAAAATTTTACATTTTGTAAAGAAAACCTTCTGCCTTCCTTTGCAACGAATAAATCCTTTCAGTGTTAAATAACAGCTGATAGAAAAATGCGTAATCATCAAAAGATGAATAAAAATATTTCTCAAAAATAGATGTAGCCAGATTTTCCAAACCGGCTTTCTGTCATAGTCTTGACCTTCCTTGGACTCTATTCGTTTTGCTTTTCATTTTAACTTTGTCATTGTTGTTATAAACACGTTCATTTCTAAAGGGATCGTCAGGGAAATATCATTTGTGGATTCCAGTCTTGATATGTTCATATTTTCAATGTTTTTTTCTTAGCTTGGTGAATAAGAAAAATATTAGGATTTACAAACTAAAAACCAATAAGAGAAATGTTTGATTGTAAATTAAATTATTATATATAAAACATGAATGAATAAACAATTTATGAGAGATGGAGAATCAACTAATAAGAAATAAGGCAGATTTTCACTCCATAAAAAAAAAATAAAAGACAGAGCGGAAGAAAGACAAGAAGTTGGGATCCCTAGAAATTCTGGGAAATATTCTGTAAACTACGTTTGGAAGCAGAGAGAGAGAGAGAGAGAGAGAGAGGAGAGAGAGAGAGAGAGAGAGAGAGAGAGAGAGAGAGAGAGAGAATAATCACTGATAACTGTTAAGTTGTCCAAGTTGATCAACGATGTTCTCTTTGTTGGGAAACGAGACAATGGAGAGACTTCTCTCATCTCAACAGAGAAATCACGACCAACCTGAGACGCGTCTGGAACAGGAATCGTCACAAATCAGAGGATTTCAAAGGTTGCCTGATAGTCCTTTTTCTTTCCTTTTTATATTATACTTCACGGGTTTGGATGTTAGCCAGTAGGTTAGGTGGAGGATAGCTATCAATAATCTCTCTCTCTCTCTCTCTCTCTCTCTCTCTCTCTCTCTCTCTCTCTCTCTCTCTCTCTCTCTCTTGTATGAAATCTTTATAAATCATCTACTTCAAAATAAAAGCGAGTCACTTTTGAAAGTACTTGGCAAAGATTTGCTAATTTCCCTTAGCTTCCAAAATCTAAAAAAATGGGGCTTTTCAATACAGAGGATATTTTTACTGGTTAAACCAGCATTGGTGAATTAATAGAATATGACTTTATTTGGAACAAAGTAAGAACATATAAGAAACGTTAATTTCTTCAGTAATTTCTTCAGTAGGATCACTTAATCTACGCCATCACACGAACAGATAAGTTAATATTCTTGGATTAATTATCGGTAAAAACAATTGTTAATTTCTAATATGAGTGTTTTACTTATTATAGAAAGAGGAATTAAAATAAATAAAGAGTAATGGTTATATCAACAAAATTGGATACAATTTTATTGTTTTCTCACCTTTACCAGAGAGAGAGAGAGAGAGAGAGAGGAGAGAGAGAGAGAGAGAGAGAGAGGAGAGAGAGAGAGAGAGAGAGAGGAATTCCAACTACACCTGGCTCTGAAAAAGTTCACCCTGTCACACCCTTACTGCATTGTGAGTTCCTTTATGTAGCCCTGCCCTCCATCTCTGCCATCTCTCCCTACACAATCTGTTTGGTTACTCGCCGCGAAGTGAGGGTATGATTAAGAATTCTTGCGTCCAATTGTACAGTCCAGTATAGCCCAAGGGATGAATAAACTTCACCTATAACTTATATCTCCTTTTAGTGAAGCCTTACGATGTACGAGTTTTACTACTCATTTTGTTATGGGGCTTCATAGTTGAAATGTTTCGACGTAAACCAACGTCATCGAGGTTAAGGGAAGTCTACCAGAAGGAAAGTTATAGAAAACGGGGTTTTATGACCACAAAATATCTATAGTTTCATATCCCACGGTAATGGGTTAGCAGAAACCATAAGAGTCCAAGGAAATGGTGTATGAAAATTATTAAATTCGAGATTGACAGTTAAAGAAGGAAAAATAAATCCTGTGGGAAATTATAGAGATATGTTGGTCAGTTTATGCGCTCGTCTGGCTGTTACTGTCACTCATTGCTTCTCTGACGTTGGATTTAGTTTATTTGAAGTACAGTTGGACACATGAGTCCCTGGTACACCTCGCTCCAGGCCCTAGTTGGAAAATCAAGATCCTATAAGCCCAGGAACTCTAACAAGAAAACATAACTCAGTGGGAAATGGAAATAAGGAAATAAATAAACTACAAGAGAAGTAAAAAACCATTAAGATGAAATATTTAAAGAACATTAACAACGTTTAAATAAATGTTTCATGTAGAAAGAACAAAAACTTAAAAAAAAAGTCAAGAGGAAGAGAAATAAGACAGAGTATTGTGCTCAAGTGTACCCTCAAGCGAGAGAACTCTACTCCAAGACAGTGGAAGATCATGGTACAGATGCTATGGCACTACCCATCACTAGAGAACAGTGTTGATACTTTTTTTTTTTTACATATATGTCTTGTTTTGTTTGCCAGATTCTTGAGAGAGAGAGAGAGAGAGAGAGAGAGAGAGAGAGAGAGAGAGAGAGAGAGAGAGAGAGAGAGAGAGAGAGAGTCACTTAGATATCCAGTAAGACTTGGAATAATCGTACGTTTTTTGTTTACATTTATCTATGTTAAATAACTTAGGGCAGTAAAGAATTCGTTTTTTGTCAACTTTAATTACTTTTATTACTTCAATTAGTTTAATTAGCTCCAGATTCACATTGAATAGAAAGGAATTTTCCTACATTCGTAATTACACTTATGCATCAATGTACCCAATTGATTATTATAATTCTTATAGTTCTGCCCAATTCCTAAATAACGATTCCCCACCTCCCTTGAGTCACTTTTCATGAACAACCATCTCCAACTACAAATGACTCAACAGCTTCTGTTTTTTAACATATTGCCTAACGATCGTTACCGCTAATCTTCTAAAATACCAGTACACAGTCTGACGTTGAACAGTCCCCAACTTTTTTTTTATTTTTCAGTCTGTTATTATTATTATTATTATTATTATTATTATTATTATTATTATTATTATTATTATTATTATTATTATTATTATTATTATTAGCTGAGCTACAACCCTAGTTGGAAAAAAGCAGAATGTTTTTAGCCCAAGGACTCCAACAGAGAAAAATATTCCAGTGGGGATAGGAAACAAGGAAATGAACAAGCCACGAGAGAAGTAATGAACAATTCAAGTAAAATATTTAAAGAATAGTAAAAACTTTGAATAAACTATAAAAATTCAAGCTACTTGCGTTTCAGGATTTTTACTTTTATACTTTTCTGTGTAATTTTCTTGTTCCATTGCAAGTTATATTTATATATCTTTATATATATATATATATATATATATATATATATATTATATATATATATATATATATATATATATATATATATATATATATATATATATATATATATATATATATATATATATATATATATATACCATTTCTGACTAGGGATGCCTTAAAGTGGGGGAAAGGTTTGTGTATCACCATGATAACAAAAGCTGTACTAGTGAAGGCCACCCATACTAAATTGGTTTGCTGTGAGCGATCACACTAAAATCTCTCACCATCACCAATCAGCATTGATGGTGATGAAAATTGTCCAAACACCAGGCATCAATAAGGATGTGTCCGAGGCCTTTTTCCTGCAGTGACCTACAAACGACTGCTTACGCTACCGTTGTAAATATATATATATATATATATATATATATATATATATATATATATATATATATATATATATATATATATATATATATATATATATATATATATATATATATATATATATATTATATATATATGTGTGTGTGTGTGTGTGTGTTTGTGTGTGTGCGCGTGTGTGTGTGTGGGTTTTTGCGTGTGTGTGTGTGTGTGTGTGTGTACTCCCAGCATTTAGAAGAAGAGCACAGAGAAACATTAAGCTTTTATTAAAAAAATACAGAGAAACATTTGCAATTGAATGTAGGAATCGATTTGCAGTCTTAGACACTTTAAGAGACGAAGAACAGACAATTAATGAAGAATAGTGTGATATTAGGAACATATATTTGACAGTTGGTAATAAAGTCTTGGGACACATAGTTTCAAAGACAAAGCCATGGATATCAAATGATTATTGTGATACTATAAAAAGGAGACAAAGACAGAAATTGGGTTTCAAGGAAATAATGAAAATTATAAGGTAGAGCATGCTAAGTATCCCAGTATTGACAGTGAAGTCAAAAGAAAAGCCAGGAATGACTGGCATAATAAGACAGAAATCATATGAGTCTGACTAAGCTATAAACTCAGGAAGTGGTTATGGTGTAAGAATTGCTCATAGAATTATTAATGAAATCTCGACTGGGGCAAAGAAGAAAAAACATATACCCATCAAAAAGAGAGATGGCTCTGTTATAGCAACAGAATATGAAGAAAGACAACGTTGGATGGAACGCTTTAGTGAGGTTATGAATAGGACATATGAAAAAAATAATTTGATTGATATACCTGAAGCTGATGAAGACCTTGATGTTCTCATAAATGAATTCAGCATGTTTGAAGTCGAAGCTCTTCTAAAAAACTAAAGAAAGGGAAAGCCCCTGGATACGATGGAATAACAGCTGAGATGATACTGGCAGAAAATTAAGTGACTCCCAGACTACTTTATAGTATGTGGCATGAAGAGGCAAAACCTGATGAATGGGAGTTTGTAGTGTTGGAGGAAATAGCAAAACAAGGATACCTGACTGATTGTAATAATTACTACGGCATAACACTTACGGCAGTTGTTATGAAAATATATAGTATGCATTATTTTAAAGAGACTAGAGAGAAAGATGAGAAGCTGAGAGATGAACAAGCAGTATTCAGAAAAGGGAGAAGCTGCATTGACCAAATGTTCATTTAAGTATTTAGGAACTATGATCTCCAATACGGGGTCTTTAGAATTAGAGTTCAGTAAAAAATTCAAAAAAAAAAAAAAAAAAAAAAAAACAGACAATGGCTAGGTTGATTAAAATTTGGAAATCAAATCGCCAGAAATTACATATAAAATCAGACTATATATCAGTTTAGTGAGATCGCTGTTACTGTATGGACATAAGTCATGATATGACAATGAAACAATCTCCAGTAGATTAGATAGATTTGAAAACAAAACCCTGAGAAGGGTATTGGGAGTTGAATGGCAGGACAGGATTACAAATGAAACTATAAGAGAGATTACTGGAGTGCCATATGTGGAGGAGATCATGTTGAGGAGTAGATGGAGAGGGTTTGGGCATGCTTTTCGCATTCCCCATGAGAGATTAGTTCACCAAACGTTCAACTGGGCTCCATAAGGGACTAGAAGAGTTGGAAGACCCAGGCCTACATGACTGAGGACTATGAAGCGCGAAGTAGATGATGAATGGAGAGGTATGGAATTAAAAGCTGAAGATAGAGACGACTGGCGAAATCTAACCGAGAGCCTTTATGTCAAAAGGTGTAGGAGGAGGAGATGATATATATATATATATATATATATATATATATATATATATATATATATATATATATATATATATATATATATATATATATATATATATATATATATATATATATATATATATATAATTATTGCCAGTTATGACCAATAAAGCCACTCCAGTATAGCCTCTTTTCAGTCGATATAAAATTCCTAAACCGTTGCATTTAACAGTTCTCTTGAGGATTCAGTGAATCAAGAAAATTAAAAAAATCATTATAAAAACACCTAATTTGAATGCATGAGTTATGATTAAGCCAATGATTTATGCGAAGTAAAGGCAAGTGAATGCTAAATTCACATTGGGTTCCGTTACTTCTGCTTTCATGCGGATGCGATATTATTATTATTATTATTATTATTATTATTATTATTATTATTATTATTATTATTAGTAGTAGTAGTAGTAGTAGTAGTAGTATTAGTAGTAGTAGTAGTAGTAGTAGTAGTAAAAACTCAAAAGTTCACATTTGCAGCGAATGTTTTTAGACATAAGCCTCTGCTTAGTTTATATATGAAAGATCTTTTTTAACGTTGTTACTGTTCTCTAGATATTTTATTTAAAATGATCATTACTTCTCATGTAGTTTACTTATTTCCTTACGTTAGTGACTTATTTTTCCTTGTGCTAGCCTTTAGTCTTTTAGCATCTTGCTTTTCCAACTAGGGTTGTAGCTTAGCTAATAATAATAATAATAATAATAATAATAATAATAACAATAATGATAATAATAATAATAGTAGTAGTAGTAGTAGTAGTAGTAGTAGTAGTAGTAGTAGTAGTAGTAGTAGTAGTAGCTCAGCTACAGTCCTAGTTGGAAAAGCAGGATATCATAAGCCCAAGGATTCCAGCAACGCAAAATAGGCCAGTGAGGAAAGGGAAAAAGGAAACGGAAAAAATAGTGTGCCTGAGGGTACAGAACCCTCAAGCAAGAGAACACTAACCCAAGGCAGTGCGAGTATGAATTTCTTTGAGCGATCAGACGAAATCTCCCACCATCACCAATCCGCAGTTGCCAGCGTGGTGATGAAAATGGCCAAACCCCAGTCATGAATAAGGACAGGTGTGAGGTCTGTCTTGCTGTGGACTAGAAACGACTGTATTTGTTGTTGTTGTTGATAATTAAACTAAATCATGGCTACAAATATGTCCTCATATGACAAGACGCAAACAAATATAAAGTTGTCATAAAAGTAGGAGATATCCGGCTATAATTAAACTCTGTACCAACCGTGTGTCACACAATTGTACATAATTATTTTGTATATATTATGCTTGTATCTGCGCTCTTCCCTCGCACTAAAAAGAACCGGTTTTGCTCTGTAATAATGTCTGTCTCTCGAACATGTTATATCCTGTTGCCTTGAGGTTTTGTATATAAAGAGAGTGTTCCTTAATAAACAACTCAGTTGATTGCATCCTGCCTTTGAGTTCACAACCCTCTCTCGGCCCGTCACATTGGTGACCCCGGAAGTTGACTCGCTCCCACCGCCTTCCACCCCCACCCCCTCGCCCCTTCATCGTTGGTACTATGACGGACTGTACAGCAGTTGGTGCTGCGGCCGCTCCATTCAAACTTTCATCGTTTGCGAGCGGAGAGGCGTTTGCTTGGTTTCAGCTCGCAGGAGTCCAGTTTCGTATCAGGGACGTGACTCGCTCAACCACAAAAGCGAATTATGATCTCACGGCGATACCCGAGGACACCTTCCCAGATATATCCGACTGGCTTTGTGAACAAGGAGACACCCCAATAGCGTATGACGCCCTCAAAACATACCTTCTGCAGCAGTACTCGCCGTCGCCAGCCGCCCGTGTAGCAAAGCTTTTTCAGCTCTCGCAACAACCGTTGGGGGACCAAAGGGCTTCGCTTGCCCTCAGGGAGATGACCAGTATCGCTCGCCTTCAACCTGCCGCAGACAGCTCTCCTCGTGAGGTGAACCTACTTCTTTCCATTTGGATACGCCGTTTATCTGAACCTGTACGCGCTGCCATACCCGATGTCGATAGTTTACCCATAAAAGACTTGATGATCAAAGCCGACGCACTTATGGACAGCCACTTCAAGACCTCCATCAACACCTCCACCCCTGACGACGAGGATGCCTATTCAACGTCAACCGAAGCTGACATGAATGCCGTAGGACATACACGCCTACCCCGTGACGTGCCGAAGCAGCGACAATGCTGCCCACCACCCACCAATCGCTCGAGCCCCAACGAACGACTTTTACAGCCACTTACTACCTCCCATCCGCCGCAGTTTTGCTACTACCACTTCAGATTCGGGTCAACCATGAAGAAATATGCCAAAGATTGTCAGTGGCCAAAAAACGTGTAAGAAGGCCATCGCTTGTGGCGGTGGCATCCCATATTTCTAATCTTTTCTTTTCACAGGATGCAGGAACGAGCGTGCGATTTTTGGTAGACACGGGTGCTTGTCGTTCTCTTTTGCCAAGGAAACTCTTCAAGGCACGACGTAGTCTGTCTACTTCTGCCGACGTCCGCTTAGTAGCTAGCAACGGATCTGCGATACCCACCTACGGTTACGTGAACCTCAAATTATCGTTCGGAAACAGTAAATTCAATTGGAAGTTTCTCGTTGCTGACGTCAAAATGCCAATCCTCGGTGCGGATTTCCTCTCTCATTTCCACCTTCTGGTTGATGTCGCCCACCGACGATTGGTCAACGCAGACTCGTACTTGTCGACACCTCTTTAACCCGCCCCCTCTAACCTCGCTCTCCACATCAGCGCACCCATGGATGCCTACGCACCTCTCCTCAGGTCGTACCCGGAAGTTTTCCATCCAGAACTTTGCCAAATGCCCACGGTTCCTGCCAAGCACGGTATTTATCAGCATATCAAGATGACGGGACCCCCAGTCTTCGCAAAATTCAGACATTTGGCACCGGAACGATTGGCAGCCACCAAACAGACGTTCGCCGAAATGGAGGGAAATGGGCGTTTGCCAAAAGGCCTCCAGCCCATGGTCGTCACCCTTACACATCGTTCTGAAGAAAGAGAGCTCCCTAAGTTCGTGCGGGGATTACAGGCGCCTGAACATGCAAACAGAACCGGATCACTACCCCCTCCCAAACATTGCCGACGTGACCTCCTACCTGCACAAAGCGAAGGTTTTCTCTACCCTCGAACTCCTGAAGGGGTATTATCAGGTGCCTATGAACCCAGAAGACATCCCCAAGACTGCCATCACCACTCCATTTGGTACATACACCTTCAATTACTCCTTTTTTGGCCTTCGTAATGTTGAGGCAACGTTTCAACGTCTCATGGATGGCATCTTAGGGGACCTCCCTTTCTGTGTATGTTATGTGGATGACATACTTGTGTTCTCCTCATCTAGAGTGGAACACCTCCGTCACCTGCGCATCGTGCTCGACCGCCTGCAACAAAACGGTCTTGTAGTCCGGTACGACAAGTGTACCTTTGGCGCCAACAAAGTGTCGTTCCTAGGGCACCGTATCACTCCTGAAGGAGTCCATCACCTTCCTGAGAAGGAAGCAGCCGTTCAGAACTTCCCCCCGCCCTCGACCGTCAAAGCTCTGCAGGAATTCTTGGGCATGATCAACTATTATCACCGTTTTCTGTCAGCCATTGCCGCCACTCTTGCTCCCCTCTACTCCTCCCTCAAGGGCAAGCCAAAGGACCTGAAGTGGGGTCCCCTTCAAGAAAAAGCCTTCTGCAATGCAAAGAATGCCCTATCAACTGCTGAGGCTCTCACTTTTCCTATCCCACACGCCCCTCTCCTTCTCTCCACCAATGCCAGCGACGTTGCTATTATGCAGTACTCGAGCAGGTGGTCAAAGGCTCGCCCCGCCCATTGGCCTTCTTCAGCAGAAAACTGTCCAAGGCAGAATCAGGTTATTCTACCTTCGATCGAGAATTGCTTGCGGTGCACTTGCCTGTCCGTCACTTTCGTCATTTCTTAGAAGGTACGCCCTTCATCATTCGCACACACCACATGCCTCTAGTGAACGCCTTCACTCGACAGTTTGACACCTGGTCCGCCCGGCAACGCCGACATCTCTCTGCTGTGGCTGAATACAATTGCACCTTCCAATACGTCCCTGGGAAAATGAATCCCATTGCCGATGCCCTGTCAAGAAACACGTTGGCTGCCATTCAACTGGGATTGGATTACAACGCCCTGGCTGAAGCCCAACGACAGGATCCAGAGTATACAGCTTATAGAACATCCTGCATGTCCCTCCGTTGGGAGGACTTCCACTTCGAAGACTCCAACACCACCCTCCTCTGTGACGTCAGTACTGGTAGACCACGACCTTGGATTCCTGCTCCTATGCGCCGACAGGTGTTTGATTTCATTCACGGCCTTTCACATCCCTCGTGCCGTTCTACTGCACAGCAGCTGAAGGCAAAGTTCACTTGGCACGGCATTTCTAAGGATGATAAGAATTGGGTCCAGGCCTGTACTTCTTGCCAAACTTCCAAAGTACATCGACACATGGATTCAGGAGTGGGCACCTTTCCTCAACCTCAGCGTCGTTTCGTACACATTCACGTCGACGTTGTAGGCCCCCTACCCACATCACAAGGACATCGTTACCTGTTTAGCGTCATCGACCGCTCCACTCGTTGGCCTGAAGCCATTCCTATGGAAACTGCAACGTCCGCCTCAAGTACATCTGCATTACTCTCTGGATGGATTTCAAGATTGGGTATCGCTGAGCATATTACTTCTGACAGGGGAACCACTTTCACCTCTCAATTGTGGACGTCATTAGCTAATCTCCTGGGCATTACCCTACATCAGACAACGGCCTACAACCCCGCTGCCAATGGAATGGTTGAACGTTTTCATCACACCCTCAAAGCAGCTTTGATGTCCCGCTGCAAGGATTGCAACTGGTTTACTCAGCTTCCCTTGGTCCTCCTTGGACTAAGGACCACTCCTAAAGACGCCCTCGACGTCTCGGCAGCTGAAATGGTATATGGCGACCCGTTGGTCGTCCCTGCGGAATTTTTTCCTACTACTACCTCTTCTGACGATCTCCAGCGCATACGACATGTCGTGGGAAAATTTACTCCGTGCCGCCAGACTTACAAGCCCCCAGCGAAGCATCACATACCAACGGACTTGCACTCTGCAACGCACGTCTTCCTGCGCAACGACACCAGCAAGCCACCACTAACGACATCTTACACGGGCCCTTTCCTTGTGATCCGACGCAGTCCGAAAGCATTCCTACTAAACATTTGGGGCAAAGAAGACTGGGTCTCCATTGATCGTCTAAAACCTGCTTATATTCTGCCAGATGACCCGCCTACAGTTCGCCTCTCTAGATCAGGGCGCCCTATTTAACATGTACAGTATGTCATTTTTAAAGGGGGAGCCATGTACCAAGTGTGTGTCACACAATTGTACATAATTATTTTGTATATATTATGCTTGTATCTGCGCTCTTCCCTCGCACTAAAAAGAACCTGAATGATCATTTCTCCGGTTTTGCTCTGTAACATTGTCTGTCTCTCGAACAGGTCATGTCCTGTTGTCTTGGCCCGTCACAACTCTCTAATTATTGACTGTAATTTTATCATCAGTAATTTCTTCACCAAAGTTTTTGAGGATGATGATACACATCTGGCATTAACTCCCACGAATCTTCAGCCTTCAAACTTTTTATTTTTAAACTGTGGTGATTTTGTGTTGCT
>NC_090743.1:63204635-63207135 GCF_036898095.1 Palaemon carinicauda
GAAAAATAAAATCAATATATATATATATATATATATATATATATATATATATATATATATATATATATATATATATATATATATATATATATATATATATATATATATATATATGTGTGTGTGTGTGTGTATATATTATTATTATTATTATTATTATTATTATTATTATTATTGTTGTTGTCGTTGTTGCTGTTGTTGCTAATTATTTATCATTAGTTATTTATTAAATATTTACATTTTTATCTGTTTGATTAGAATTCATACATTTCATAACATATATTTTGCATTTATTTTCTTAACTATTTCTTCATGCCACAAATAATTATTTGCTTTTCTAGGTATTTATTAGAATAAGTCAACTAATAAACACCCAAAGTTTTACCTGTATTTTGAAATTCAGTCATATCGACAATGACTTTGAGTAGTGGTATATGAATTAAACCTTTTTTTTCATATGAACCTTTTTTTTTTTTTTTTTTTTTTTGGTTACAGAAATAAAACGCAAACCAGTTTCATTTCACAGTATTTTGTTCACAAATAAACAAACGCACCATATTATAGTAACATAAAATAATGTCAATTGAAGGTTGAAAGTTCACATAAAAATGGCATAAATAAAGAAAATACAAAATATTTGAAATAAAATATCCTTGCTATTTATATTTCATCAAGAAAAGTGAGAGAGAAGAAAAGAGAAGACAAATAATCTGAAATATATTTCTTCGAAATTTTAACAAATATCTTATATTTCAAAGGTCAGGTGGCGATTGCATAGTATCATAATCTCTGTAAAATACAATATATTTTATTGCAATATGAGATGCTTGATGCATTAATGATAATAAAGGTCTATTTCCTCTAAACCTCAGAGCGCAAATATATCAAATTAGAAGAGTAATAACATTGTCATTTCAACGGGATATTTCCATAAAGGATCATCCTTTTATAATGCTCATTTGTAGAGGGGATACAGTCTGATGATCATAAATCATATTGTATCAATTCAACTGTGTAGTTTTGTATTATATTTCTTGTTATTATTATTATTATAATTATTATTATTATTATTATTATTATTATTATTATTATTATTATTATTATTATTATTATTATAATTATCATTATTATTATTATTGTTATTGTTGTTGTTGTTATTAAGCATTTATATATATATATATATATATATATATATATATATATATATATATATATATATATATATATATATATATATATATATATATATATATATATATATATATATATAATCTACGAATTCCAATTTGAAAGAAAATTTCAAAAGGAGTAAAATCAATAATATAACAAACAAATACAAAATTACATGGTTAAAACATAATTATTCATAAAAAAAAATGTTTATCTTCATTTACAGTTTAAAATCACACCGACGAAAAATCCTGCCATTGTTCTTCCCTGGTTTTAGAGGTGCGTTGAAATTCCCCTGATTGATGAGATCACCTGTGAACCAATTGCTCTCATAAACATTCCTGCTGAAGACCCTGATTCACATAAGCCTTGGTATTCAGGTCTCGTTTGGGCCAAGACAAACTTTGCCCATTACGCCACAAGTTTCTTATTGAAGTCTTCTTAGTGAAAGGCTGATTGCATTTCCAGTAATAGTTAAAAAGTTGAGTAAATAAAATGTGATATCAGATAGGAAATAGCTGTAATTTAGCAACAGAAATGCTGATTTTTTTCTACTTTTTTATTCATAATTTAGATATACATCATTTAACCTTTTTTTACGGGATTTTTTTATTCATTCGTCATTTAGATTTTCACAATTTTACTTCTATGCGTAACACTATTATACATTTTTTTTCTAATTATGTTTTTTCACCTGCTTTTATTGTTTCTCATTTATTATTTTTGCGATCACCTAACGAAATTACATATGAATAATTCGATTCACATAAAATCATGAATATCCATTCCCTGTAAAATCCTCAAATAATTGAGTCACACAAAATCTGAGCGACAAATCTCATTTCCTTAGAGCCATTCAAAAGCAGGTCTCTTCCTCTGGTCTGTCCTAATGCAGGTCGTAGGTCAGCCGGAAAAGCGCAAGGAGAAGGCAGGCCGCAGGTCAAAGGTGTAGTCTCGTCAAAGGATGGCAAAAGAGAGGCATATTTGCTTCAGTCCCGTCTCGAACAGAACGTCCACCAATGGCGGACATAGAAAATGTATTAGCCATACACAACTTCCTCTTTTCAGAAAGATTTATGAAACAGATTTCTACCATTTTGAGAATGGGCCATTGGCGAAATCGTTGAGAGAGAGAGAGAGAGAGAGAGAGAGAGAGAGAGAGAGAGAGAGAGAGAGAGAGAGAGAGAGAGAGAGAGAGAGAGAACAAAATGATTAAACGCAAGTTTCGTACTGTCAACTCTTCAATCTCATTCACAAGTCAAACAATTAGCAATTCAAAATATTGCAAAACCACTTAACGGGTCACTGTAAGGGTATCATCATAATTTGAGTT
>NC_090743.1:63209635-63217136 GCF_036898095.1 Palaemon carinicauda
TCCTTTTTGCGTAGCTTAACAACTCGGTGTTTTTTCCTGTTTTTCTCGCAAATCTTGGATTTATTCAGCTTTTCATGGCTTCTTCGTCTTCGTTGACCTCGGATAAGTTGAGTATAGTGTCTGTTATGTATAAATGTAGGCTCTTGGTAAAATTTTGAGTGATTAATAGGATTAATCTTTGATACAAGAGCCGTAGCCTACCAGAGGTGTCCTGGACACTGTCACTCGCTAGGTATAAATTAGTTAGTCAGAGTGACATTCCTGGTTGTTTTGCTTAATAAAATTTAGCTATTTAGCTTTACATAGGATTTCCTTTCGTGCTTTGTATTATTTGGCGAAGTATTCGCCATTCTGGCCTACGCTAGGCCATGTAGCCTAGTCGTTTTGTCCTAGTACTTAATGCATGATTATGGTTTTTCCGAGTGTAATTAAAATTTTATTGAAGCTTTAGGCTATTTTATACATTTTAGACTATGTGGAATATTTCCAAGATTGTATACGTGAGAGTTTCGGTGAATTAGGTAATCGATTCTCTTGGTGCCTAGGCTAATTGCTCATGGAGCCTTAGTATACTTTATCATACTCCCCGGTTGCTTTCTTTTCTTCGGAGAAGGTATGCAATCCCTTTCCCTCTGTTTAAGCCTTGGGCTTATCCCTAAGTGGTTTTTTCCGAATTTATTTTCGATAAAACTATACTAGGGTGTTACTGTACCTTCCTGTTCCTGCTGAGTCTGGTTCAAAGAGGGACAGAACAACAGAGTTTTTAGTCTGAGTCCGTGTTGTTTGGCTTGGGGCAGAGTCTCCCTCGCTGACCTAACACTTACAAAGGGAGCTGAGCTCCCTTAGGTCACTGTCGAAGGTTTCTGTAGTTATGATTCCTTCTTGTGTGATCGACCAGACTAAGTCCTGTTGCTGTTCTCGGGGAGGATAAATCTTCCCTTGGGAGTTGCAACGCCTTCCTTGCTTTGGTGCTCTGGAAGCTGGCAGGTATTATACTACTGCGCTGGCACTTTCCCTTAGATCTCCCTTAGGCTAAGACAGAGTTCTTGGCTGCGGGTGATCTGTCACTAAAGCAAGGTTGGCAGGACCCTCTTGTCCCTTCCCCCTCTATCTCCGTAATGGCCTAGCCATTACTGTACTGTACCTTGCCGGCCGGCAGAGCTGGCCGGCAGGGGTATTACTGTACCATATGTCATTCTACTTCTGGACCTAGTATAGGTTGGGATATGGATTGACTAAGCCCATTGCCGGCCGGCAGAGACGCTGGACGGCAAGGGTCTTATGTTTTCGAGTGCTGCCCGGACCTCTCTTGGTCCCTCATCCATGCCTGCCGGCAGAGCCGGACGGCATTGGTCAAGGAAGCCTGAATTAAGTTTCTCCCCTTCCTTATATGCACTCTTTCGGTTGCCGGGCTTGGGGGGTTGTGTACACTCTTATCCCGGCATCCATTCTATTTTCTTCTAGTGCTATACCTGTCCCGGCAGCCGGCCTATGAGGCCGGCTGCCGGCCTATGAGGCCGGCAGCCGGGCAGGGGTAGTCTTCTGGTTCTTTTGCTGCCGGCTGGCATCGGTCTTGTACCTTTGCCGGCCGGCTTATGTCAGTCCTTGTCTGCCGGTCACCAAGAGTGTGGCCGGCAGCTGGGTACTACCTTGTGTAGTTGCTGGCCGGCAATCATTGCCGGCCAACACTGGCTGTTGCCGGCCGGCAGCTGCTGCCGCCGGCACAGGCATTTGAACCAGAGGGCTGCCGCCCTATAGCTGTTAAGTAGTATACTTTAAAGCTAATTGTGGTGTGTGCCGGCCGGCAAAGGCAGGCCGGCACACATCCTCCTATACTGTACTAGTATTCTTCTGTATAGCATATACAGTAAGAAGAAAACTATAGTAAAAGTTTAGGTACAGCACTGTATCTTCTAATACTATTGTGTTTTCTTACACAGCCCTTTGCTGTTGCCCTCAGACAGGAAGCAGAGTTCTTCCCCGTCTATTATCCAGGATTTTTAAAATCATTGCCTAGGTGTGAGCTCCACCTGTTTCCTCTGGAAACCTTGCATTGGTTACTCTAGTAGAGATAAACCATTTTTGATTTTATTATCCGGAAGGCTGCAACAATGGGTTGTGAGGGAAACACAAGTGTGTGTCTTTCAATTATGAATTGTTATGCTATACTATGCATATCCAGTGATACATAGTTCACTTGATACTCATGGAAATTTCTTCTCTTTACAGGAGGACCCTCCGAAGTGCGGAAATGTTTTCTGCAATGTCCGCAGCAAGAACCTCTGCGGACATGAGTGTTGTAGGAGACACGCAGCATGCGCTGTCTCCAAGGATGATCTCCAGTATTGGGACCCTCAGGTATGTACTGTATGCACTAACCTGATTACTGAGGCTTTTGATTCCCCTAGAACGGCGGAATCAAGGGATATAGCTAGGGAAAAGCTTCGTACTTGGGTAAGGGGCTTCAAGAAGAACACCTCTGGCCCTTATCTTCCAAGTGAGAAGATGAGGGCGTATCTTTTTCCCCAGGCATCAGCTGAGGCAGTGATTCCCCAGCCTCAAGAGGAGATCCTTCAAGATCAAGTCCAGGTGGACGAGGAAGTCGCAGATGCGATGCAAGACATCCAGTTGTGTGACAGGATGTCTGACCTGGACGATCGTTTGGAAGAAGACCTCCTGGCAGAAGGTCAGGATCAAGTTCAAACCCCGGATGTCGTAGAGGATGAGGTCGACGAGGTGTCGGCTGCTCCGGTTCAGATGCCGGAGCCTATCCCCTCAACATCGGCTGGCCTCCCAGTAGAACTGGGACAGGCCCTCTCTTCGATTGTTGGAATGATCCAACAAATGCAGAAGGAGAATCAGGAGAAGGCGGCTGCAATGGAACTGCGCATGCAGTCCCTGGCAGAATCACATGGGCCCCGGAAAAGGCTCAATGTGAAAGACCTTCCCATATGCTCAGATGCTAACCCATGGAGGTATGCTGAGCACATGCCGATGACGACTGGAAAGATCGTCATTTCGGATAAGCTGGGTTCAGTTCCCCTAGAGGAGGTAGAATTCTGGCCCAGCAATGCATCATATCCGGACTGCTATGTCCGGCTGAGAAAAGAACCAGCTTCAAGGGAGGAGACAGAGCCGAAGGAGGTCATTGTTATGGACCACGCTAAGGCTCAAGCCCTACTTTCATCCTCGATGAAAGAGAGGGGATTCTCGAATTCGAAGGTAGCTGCATTGAGCAAGAAGCTCCCTTCGTTTGTGTCCTCTCCTGATAGAGCCTTCCCCTTTTTACAGAAAGGGTTTGCGGCTGTCCTAAAGGCAGTCGAGGCCGGCAAGCCTTGCCCCTCCCTGGAGGAGTGTAAACCCTTGTCGCTGGCTCTACCTATGGACCACAAAGACTGGAAGGATGTCCATCTAACATTCTCAGTGGGAAAGTTGGAGGCTGATATTGCCGGACGGCAATTCGGCGAGGACCTCCCCAAGCTGTCCGAATCTCTTTTACGAAGAGAGTTCGAGACAAAAGAAAGACTGGCTGCCTCAATGTCTCATCAGACTACTCTCGAGACGATGGCAAGTGACCCCAAGGTCCATGAAATGTTCATGGTAGTGGCTAAGTCTCACTTAGCCACAGTGACGAAGGACCTTTATAACTTCGTCAAGGCAAGGAGAGCTTGCAGGGAGTTCGTGTTCACCGGGGCTTCGGTGAGACACGAGCCAAGGAAGTTAATCTCCTCCAACATTTGGGGAAAAGACCTTTTCCCTACCGATGTGGTCAAAGAGGTTGTTGATAAGGCCGCCGTGGAGAATAGAAATCTTCTCCAGAAGTGGGGCCTAGCTATCAAAAGAAAATCTTCCCCGGATGAGGGTCCTCAACCAAAGAGGAAGAATATGAAGACTAGGCTACCATCTCGGCCAGCCAAGCCTTATAGACAGCAACAGCAACTGCAATTGCCTTTGCCTCCAGTGCCCCAAATGGTGGCACAAACCCCGACTGCCTTTCAGTGGGTACCCCAGGCGGTGCCAGGTCAGTCAACCACATTCGCCCCAACGTTCGAAGGACAGTCTTCTTCCTTTCGTGCAAAACCTAGAGGAGCAGCCAGAGGCTCGTCTAGGCGCCCCTCAAGGGGAAAGGGATTCAGAGGTGGTCGTGGTCAGGGAGGCAAGACCTCAGGACGGCAGTCCAAGTGAAATGATACCGGTAGGAGGGAGACTGATGAAATTTTGGGATCGCTGGACCTTCGATCCCTGGGCCCAAAGCCTACTCAAGAATGGACTGGGTTGGAGCTGGTACAGCACTCCACCCCCATGCCTTCGGTTTTTCCAACACTCCACCCCCATTCTGGAGGAGTACGTTCAAGAACTGTTGGAGAAAAATGTGATCCGAAAGGTGAAGTCCATCAAATTCCAAGGGAGGCTGTTTTGTGTTCCCAAGAAAGACTCGGAAAAGCTCAGAGTCATTCTGGACTTGTCACCACTCAACAAGTTCATAGTGAATTGCAAATTCAAGATGCTAACACTGCAACACATAAGGACCTTACTGCCCAAGAGGGCATACTCAGTCTCTATAGACTTGTCAGACGCCTATTGGCACATTCCAATCAGCCGTCGACTCTCCCCCTACCTAGGGTTCAGGCTACAACGAAAACTGTACGCCTTCAGAGCCATGCCATTCGGGCTAAACATAGCCCCAAGGATTTTCACGAAGCTTGCGAGCGCAGCTCTCAAACAATTACGCCTAAAGGGAATTCAGGTAGTAGCCTACCTGGACGACTGGCTGGTGTGGGCAGCATCCGAAACCGAATGCTTGCAAGCTTCCAGTCAGGTGATCCAGGTCCTAGAGTACCTAGGCTTCAAGATCAACAAGAAAAAGTCTCGACTTCTCCATCCCAAAAGTTCCAGTGGCTGGGAATCCACTGGGACCTTTTGTCACACAGTTTCTCCATCCCAATGAAGAAAAGGAAGGAGATAGCGGGCTCTGTCAAGAGACTTCTAGATTCCGAAAGGATATCAAGACGCGAACAGGAGAGGGTACTAGGCTCTCTCCAGTTTGCTTCAGTGACAGACCCAGTGCTAAGAGCACAGCTAAAGGATGCAACCGGAGTTTGGAGAAGGTATGCATCAAACGCGCGAAGAGACCTGAGAAGACCAGTGCCGCCTCGGCTACGTACTCTTCTCAGACCTTGGTCCCAAGCCAGACATCTAAAGAAGTCTGTTCTTCTTCAGCCACCTCCCCCGTCGTTGACGATTCACTCAGACGCCTCAAAGGAGGGATGGGGAGGTCACTCTCATCGGAAAAAAGTCCAGGGGACTTGGTCCAAGCTATTCAGGACCTTTCATATAAACTTTCTAGAAGCTATGGCAGTGCTCCTTACCTTAAAGAAAGTCTCCCCGCGTCACTCGATCCACATAAGATTGGTGACAGACAGCGAGGTGGTTGTGAGATGCTTGAAATCGACAAGGGTCGAGGTCACCACCTCTCAACCAAGTGATGTTAGCCATTTTCCGATTGGCGGAAAAGAAGAAGTGGTACCTGTCGGCAGTTCACCTTCAGGAGTCCGCAATGTGACAGCGGACGCTCTATCCAGGTTCACACCGATAGAGTCGGAATGGTCCTTAGACGCAGGATCATTTTCCTTCATTCTGAATCAAGTCCCAGAACTGCAAATAGACCTCTTTGCGACGAAAGACAACAAGAAGTTGCCCCTGTACGTGTCCCCGTACGAGGACCCCTTAGCGGAAGCAGTGGAACGCAATGTCCCTCGACTGGAACAGATGGTCCAGGATTTATCTGTTCCCTCCTCACAACCTTCTGTTGAGGGTCCTCAACAAACTGAAATCCTTCAAGGGGGTAGCGGCAATAGTGGCCCACAAGTGGGAGAACAGCATGTGGTTCCCCTTGGCGTTGGAACTACAGATGAAGTTCGTGCCGCTACCACATCCAGTTCTGACCCAGCGAGTCCAGAAGTCGACTGTCTGCGCTTCATTACAGAAAACCAGACCCTGCAGCTCATGATTTTCTCGCCCTAGCGGTGAGAAAGCGCTTCGGGATTTCGAAAGCCAGCATAGACTTCCTAGAGGAATACAAGTGCAAATCGACTAGAAGGCAATATGAGTCATCTTGGAGAAAATGGGTGGCCTTTGTAAAGGCAAAGAATCCGCAGGAGATCTCAACAGATTTCTGCTTATCTTTCTTCATCCATCTCCATGGCCAAGGATTGGCAGCTAACACGATTTCAGTGTGTAAATCGGCTTTGATGAGACCCATTTTATTTGCCTTCCAGATCGACCTAGGTAACGAGATCTTTAATAAAGTTCCGAAAGCCTGCGCTAGGCTCAGACCTTCAGCACCTCCAAAGCCCATCTCATGGTCTTTAGACAAAGTTCTTCATTTCGCCTCCTTGTTGAGCAATGAAGAATGTGCGTTAAAGGATTTGACGCAAAAAGTTATTTTCCTATTTGCACTCGCGTCCGGGGCCAGGGTTAGTGAGATCGTAGCCCTCTCGAGAGAGGCAGGTCGTGTTCAGTTCCTGGATGGGGGGGAGCTGAACCTGTTTCCGGATCCTACGTTTCTCGCCAAGAATGAGTTACCCACCAACAGGTGGGGTCCCTGGAGAATCTGTCCTCTGAAAGAAGATGCATCTCTATGTCCAGTAGAATGCCTAAAGGTCTATCTTCGTAGAACTTCAGACTTCAAGGGTAGTCAACTATTCAGGGGAGAAACATCAGGCTCAAATTTATCTCTGAATCAACTCAGAGCGAAAATGACATATTTTATTCGCAGAGCGGATCCTGACAGTACACCCGCAGGTCACGATCCGAGGAAAGTTGCCTCATCCCTAAATTTCTTTAATTTTATGGATTTTGAACATCTCCGTTCATACACGGGCTGGAAGTCTTCCAAGGTGTTCTTTCGCCACTATGCGAAGCAAGTAGAGGAACTTAAGAGATCTGTGGTAGCAGTGGGTCGTGTAGTTAACCCTACTGTTTAACTCTGCGAGGAACAGTGGTCTTAATTGGGACGATTAAGTCCAGGGTGAGTGTGTAGGTACATACTGTACTACAAACTAAATGAGGGCACCAAGTGCCCATATAGACTGTTCCTTCCTTCAAAGGTGAACCTTGCATAAGTCCAGACATGTGTGCCAAGCGTTTCTAACGCTAATGTGATTGATTTGTAATACAGATTTTTTATGACTTGATACCTTGGTATCTCATTAAAGTGGTGTTTAATGGTTTTTCTTTCAGATAAACAAGTTCTGTTTACTATCATACTTATGCTTAAAGTTTTGGGTTACCCTCTTTTATATAAATATATATATTTGTTGTTAACCTGTCTGTTTATTATCTGTCAATAAACTTGTTCTTGAGAACCTTGCGTCTCTTTCACCTGTGTCAATTTATTGGTATAATTGAGCATTTTGATTCTATGTATCTTATCTGGGATAATTCTGATAGAATTGTTCTGTTTTGCAAGCTATGTTGCATTGGTTTATGGTAAGTCCCC
>NC_090743.1:63227636-63252636 GCF_036898095.1 Palaemon carinicauda
CTGGTAGAGTGTCTGGGATTGAAAGGGGAAGAGCGAGAGAGGGTGTGGCTTTATTGCTGAGTGAATGGATGACAGGTAAAGTAGTGGAATGGAAGGAGATATCATCTAGGTTAATGTGGGTAAGGGTTAGGTTGGGTAGGGAATGTTGGGCGTTTGTCAGTGCGTATGGTCCAGGTAGTGAGAAAAGTGAAGAAGAGCAGAATGAGTTTTGGAATGAATTAACTAGGTGTGTAGAAAGACTGGGTAGAAGGAATTATGTACTTGTTATGGGTGACTTAAATGCTAGAGTGGGCGCTGGAGAGGTAGAAGGTGTCATTGGGAAGTATGGCGTACCAGGTGAAAATGAGAGTGGTGAGAGACTGGTAGATATGTGTGTTGAACAAGAGATGGTAATAAGTGCTAGCTTTTTTAAAAAGAAAGATAAAAATAAGTATACATGGGTAAGAGTGGCAAATGGAAGAGTAGTAGAAAGGGCATTAATGGATTATGTGTTGATAACTAAAAGAATGTTTGGAAGATTGAAAGACGTGCACGTGTTTAGGGGTATGGCTAACGGTATGTCTGATTATTTTTTGGTGGAAGGAAAATTGGTTGTAGCAAAAGAGTGGGGGAATAGAGTAGGTGGATGTAAAAGGGAGCTAGTGAGGGTTGAAGAGCTAATAAAACCTGGGGTAAAAAGTAATTATCAGGAAAGGTTGAAAATGGCATATGACGAGGTGAGAGTAAGAGAAACTGGTAATTTAGAGGAGGAGTGGAAGTTAGCAAAAGAAAATTTTGTTGGGATTGCAAGTGATGTATGTGGCAAGAAGGTTATTGGAGGCAGCATGAGGAAGGGCAGTGAATGGTGGAATGAAGGAGTGAAGGTAAAAGTGGAAGAGAAAAAGAGGGCTTTTGAAGAATGGCTGCAGAGTAATAGTATAGAGAAGTATGAAAAATATAGAGAGAAAAAGGTGGAAGTAAAGCGCAAGGTACGTGAGGCAAAGAGGGCAGCTGACCTGAGGTGGGGTCAGGGACTGGGTCAGTCATATGAAGAGAATAAGAAGAAGTTTTGGAAAGAAGTGAAGAGAGTAAGAAAGGCCGGCGCAAGAATTGAAGAGACAGTGAAAGATGGAAATGGAAGGTTGTTAAAAGGAGAGGAGGCAAGGAAAAGGTGGGCGGAATATTTTGAAAGTTTGCTGAATGTTGAGGATGATAGGGAGGCAGATATAATTGCTGTTCCAGGTGTTGAGGTGCCAGTGATGGGAGATGAGAATGAGAGAGAGATTACAATAGAGGAAGTGAGGAGAGCACTAGATGAAACGAGAGTAGGAAAAGCATCTGGTATGGATGGTGTGAAAGCTGAGATGTTGAAGGAAGGGGGTGTGACTGTAATTGAATGGTTGGTGAGATTATTTAATGTGTGTTTTGTGTTGTCAATGGTACAAGTAGATTGGGTCTGTGCATGTATTGTACCACTATATAAGGGTAAGGGAGATGTGCATGAGTGTTGTAATTCAAGAGGTATTAGTTTGTTGAGTGTAGTTGGAAAAGTGTATGGTAGAGTACTGATTAATAGGATTAAGGATAAAACAGAGAATGCAATCTTGGAAGTACAGGGTGGTTTTAGAAGAGGTAGGGGTTGTATGAATCAGATTTTTACAGTTAGGCAGATATGCGAGAAATATATAGCAAAAGGTAAGGAGGTGTATGTTGCGTTTATGGATCTGGAGAAAGCATATGATAGAGTTGATAAGGAAGCAATGTGGAATGTGATGAGGTTATATGGAGTTGGTGGAAGGTTGTTGCAAGCAGTGAAATGTTTCTACAAAGGTAGTAAAGCATATGTTAGAATAGGAAATGAAGTGAGCGATTGGTTTCCGGTGAGAGTGGGGCTGAGACAGGGATGTGTGATGTCGCCGTGGTTGTTTAACTTGTATGTTGATGGAGTGGTGAGAGAGGTGAATGCTAGAGTGCTTGGACGAGGATTAAAACTGGTAGACGAGAATGATCATGAATGGGAGGTAAATCAGTTTTTGTTTGCAGATGATACTTTACTGGTAGCAGACAGAGAAGAGAAGCTTGACCGACTAGTGACAGAATTTGGAAGGGTGTGTGAGAGAAGGAAGTTGAGAGTTAATGTGGGTAAGAGTAAGGTTATGAGATGTACGAGAAGGGAAGGTGGTGCAAGGTTGAATGTCATGTTGAATGGAGAGTTACTTGAGGAGGTGGATCAGTTTAAGTACTTGGGGTCTGTAGTTGCAGCAAATGGTGGAGTCGAAGCAGATGTACATCAGAGAGTCAATGAAGGTTGCAAAGTGTTGGGGGCAGTTAAGGGAGTAGTAAAAAATAGAGGGTTGGGCATGAATGTAAAGAAAGTTCTATATGAGAAAGTGATTGTACCAACTGTGATGTATGGATCGGAGTTGTGGGGAATGAAAGTGATGGAGAGACAGAAATTGAATGTGTTTGAGATGAAGTGTCTGAGGAGTATGGTTGGTGTATCTCGAGTAGATAGGGTCAGGAACGAAGTGGTGAGGGTGAGAACGGGTGTAAGAAATGAGTTAGCGGCTAGAGTGGATATGAATGTGTTGAGGTGGTTTGGCCATGTTGAGAGAATGGAGAATGGCTGTCTGCTAAAGAAGGTGATGAATGCAAGAGTTGATGGGAGAAGTACAAGAGGAAGGCCAAGGTTTGGGTGGATGGATGGTGTGAAGAAAGCTCTGGGTGATAGGAGGATAGATGTGAGAGAGGCAAGAGAGCGTGCTAGAAATAGGAATGAATGGCGAACGATTGTGACGCAGTTCCGGTAGGCCCTGCTGCTTCCTCCGGTGCCTTAGATGACCGCGGAGGTAGCAGCAGTAGGGGACTCAGCATTATGAAGCTTCATCTGTGGTGGAAATGTGGGAGGTTGGGCTGTGGCACCCTAGCAGTACCAGCTGAACTCGGCTGAGTCCCTGGTTAGGCTGGAGGAACGTAGAGAGTAGAGGTCCCCTTTTTTGTTTCGTTTCTTGTTGATGTCGGCCACCCCCCAAAATTGGGGGAAGTGCCTTTGGTATATGTATATATATATATATATATATATATATATATATATATATATATATATATATATATATATATATATATATATATATATATATATATATATATGTATATATATATATATATATATATATATATATATATATATATATATATATATATATATATATATATATATATATATATATATATATATATATATATATATATATATACATATATATATATATATATATATATATATATATATATATATATATATATATATATATATATATATACACATGTTTATATATATATATATATATATATATATATATATATATATATATATATATATATATATATATATATATATATATATATATATATATACATATTCTTGCTATTGTGAAAGATGGTTAGACTTTGTACAGGTGGCCTTTGAGCCTTCAATTGACCCATTAATCTTCCTTTTCTATGTTCGAGATTAAATCTAGGATTTAGGGTAAAATTTAACAGGATAATAATAATAATAATAATAATAATAATAATAATAATAATAATAATAATAATAATAATAAAATTCACTTTTACTTCTTGTTTATGAAAGTATCAATCTTTCTATGTAATTTAGTTTGAATTTTTCAGTCGTGTTAATTACTTATCAATTTTTCTATTACGATGATTTTTGTTGAGAACCAAATTAGATTATTTTCTGATATTTTGCCGCTGATTGTTACCGTCTCGTGAAACGTCAGGTTTCAGAATTTACACAATTTTAAAAATAATTCCCAACCGATATCAAATTAATCTACTAGAATTTTTTCTTTTGTTAGAATTTTACTTTCACAAATTGTGTTTTATTTCTTTGATAGATATTAAGGATTTTTTTACGTTTCATATTAACCTTAAAAAGTTTTTTATAGTTAAGTTAGCGGAATAGTTAGGGGACCCATGATTAGCTTCACGGTAGGTTAGGCTAAGACTTGGTTGAAAAGGTTAAGTACTACTACTACTACTACTACTACTACTACTACTACTACTACTAATACTATTAAAAATAAAAAAAAATTAAATGATTATGATTTTGGCTTGGCGATAATACGAATATTATGTGAAATTCTATCGTTTTAAAGCTAACAGTTCTCAAAATATTTCTTTTATTTATGCAATACTCAATCTGTTCATATACTGACTAAAAGTACTGGAGAAATTAATTCAAATTATGATGATAAACTAACAGTAACTCGTAAAGTGGTTTTGCAATATTTAAAAATACTAATTATTTCACTTTAGAATGAGACCGAAGAATTGACAGTATGAAACTTTTGTTTAATCATCCTGCTCTCTCTCTCTCTCTCTCTCTCTCTCTCTCTCTCTCTCTCTCTCTCTCTCTCTCTCTCTCTCTCTTAAGTACTTCAACAATGGCCTATTCTCAAAATGGCCGAAAACTGTTTTAAAAATCTTTCTGAAAAGAGGAAATTGTGTATGGCTAATACATTTTCTATATCAGCCATTGGTGGACGCTGTGTTCGAGGCAGGACTGAAGCAAATGTGCCACTCTTTTGCCATCCTTTGACGAGAGTCTACACCTTTGACCTGCGGCCTGCCTTCTCCTTGCGCTTTTCCGGCTGACCTTCGACCTGCATTAGGACAGGCCTTAGGAAGAAACCTGCTTCTGAATGGCACTAAGGAAATGGGATTTGTCGCTCAGATTTTGTGTGACTCGATTATTTCAGGATTTTACAGTGAATGGATATTCATGATTTTATGTGAATCGAATATCACCTTTTATTTACTCGACTTTTTAACTACTACTGGAAATGCAATCAGTCTTTCACTAAGAAGACTTCAATAATAAACTTGTGGTGTAATGGGCAAAGTTTGTCCAGGGCCAAACGAGACCTGAATACCAAGGCTTATGTGAACCCAGGTCTTCAGCAGGAATGTTTATGAGAGCAATTGGTTCACAAAGGATCTCATTAATCAGGGGAATTTCAACGCAGCTCTAAAACCAGGGAAGGACAATGGCAGGATTTTTCGTCGGTGTGATCTGAAACTGTAAATGAAGATAAAAATTTTCTTTTTATGAATAATTTTATTTTTACCATGAAATTTTGTATTTCTTTGTTATATTATTGATCTTACTCCTATTGAAATTTTCTTTCAAATTGGAATTCATAGAATATATATATATATATATATATATATATATATATATATATATATATATATATATATATATATATATATATATATATATATATATATATATATATATATATAAATGCTTAATAAAAACAACAACAACATCAACAACAATAATAACAATAATAATAATGTTTAGAGCCACTCTAGAAAAGGGCATAGGGGGAAAACGTCTTCGATTTCTTCTCTTCTTTAAATTCTGATCGTGGAAATGTAGCCTCTCTACGAAAAGGGTTTTAAAATGTCTTTAAAGTTTCCTCGGATTTTACGAAACTGGTTATAAAAAGTTTCTGTCCAGAGTAGAATTCTATCTACAAAGTTGGGATATTCCAACATCCATTGAAGCTTCCGAAATGTAATTTCTTTGAAAGTGGAACCTCTTTTGTTAGAAAAAATAAGTAAACTTCAGAAATAACAGAGGAAAAAGGGAGACTAGAAATGGTGGTACAAATTACTTTCTTCATAGAGAGAGAGAGAGAGAGAGAGAGAGAGAGAGAGAGAGAGAGAGAGAGAGAGAGAGAGAGAGAGAGAGAGAGAGAGAGAGAGAGAGAGAAAGTGGTGGCTAAAAACTGGAAACCTCGATACTCTTGTTATGATAGTATGTTTCTTAACTGTATTTTCCCTAAAAGAATCTTATCCAAAAATCAATAAATAGACAAGTTCTGCCAACCTTTTTTGGCTTAAATGACACTTTTTTTTACCCCCTCCCCCCAAAAAATAAATTAACCTGCCATGTAAAAGAGATATTTTCGTTAATCCTTTCTTGCACCACAACTTGGACTATTAGAATTTGATCAATAAACCAACTCAAACAAGAAAGTAACAAAGTGGAACTCTAAAGAGGACACTGCATCCAGAGGTGGCGGATGTACAATAACTTGACGAAATTCATTTAAAAGAGGAATTTTGCAATTTGTTGCATCAGTTTTGGCGAATACTGTACAGGGCATCTTAGTTAGGTTAGGTGGGGAACTTTAAGTTAGGGTAGGTTGTATTCCTTTGGTGGTTTCACTGGGGGAAATACCTTTTTTTTTTTTTTTTTCTGGAGGTTATGTCACCTTTTTCCTAATTTATTGTTTGTTCTGATTTTCAGACATTCGTAAAATTTACCTTGTTTTGAAACCAATCAAGTTCAGATACAAAATGAATCGCATAATTAACGCAAGAATATGTCAGGAAAAGGGTTAACTATATTATTATTATTATTATTATTATTATTATTATTATTATTATTATTATTATTATAACCCTAAGTGGAACAGTAGGATGCTATAACCACAGGGCCCCCAGCAGAGAAAATAGCCAAGTGAGGAAAGGAAATAAGGAAGCATAGATGAGAATGTCTGAGTGTACCCTCAAGCAAGAAAATGCTAATGCAAGACAGGTGGTGCTGATTTATATATATATATATATATATATATATATATATATATATATATATATATATATATATATATATATATATATATATATATATATATATATATATATATATATATATATATATATATATATATATATATATATATCACGTTTAGTGGTTTTGGCCAGGCCGGAGAGCAATTTTTTTTCTGATTTCATTGTTCATATGAGAGATGTTTAGACTGTGTACAGGTGACCTTTGATCCTTCAATTGGCCCATTAATCTTCGTTATCTTTGTTCAAGACTAAATAGTAAATTTGGAGTCAAATTCTAGAGGAGATTCATAATAATAATAATAATAATAATAATAATAATAATAATAATAATAATAATAATAATAATAATAATAATAATAATAATAATAATAATTCCCTTTTACTTCCTGTTTATGCGTTTTGCAACCTTCCTATAATATTCTCATTACATTAAGAGTGTTATGTTTGAATTTTTCAGTCTTGTAAATCACTGATCAATTGTTTTAACAATACGATTCCCCTTAAAAACCCATTTCCGTAGTTTCTGATATTCAGAATTTGCACGATTTTAAAAATAATTCGAAAACGATGTTAAATTAATTTACTTGAAATTTATTTTTTAGAATTTTGCCTTCACAAATTGTTTTATTTTTTTTTACCAATTTTAAGGATATTTCGCCATTTTTAGATTAATCTTTATAAAATGTTGTCATAATTAAATTTGTTGAATAATAAAGGAACCTATGGATACCTTAACGGTAGGTTAAGCTAAGACGGTGAAAAGGTTAACTACTACTACTACTACTACTATTATTAACAATAAAAATATTATAATGATTATAATTTTTGCTTGACGATAGCAATAAAATTATGTACATTTCCACCCTTTTAAAGCTAATAGTTCTCAATGTATTTTTTTATTTGATCCCCAATCTGTTCATATACTGACAAAAGTACTGTAGAAATGAACTCAAATTATGATGATACCCTTAAAGTGACCCGTTAAGTGGTTTTGCAATATTTTGAAATGCTAATTGTTTGACTTGTGAATGAGATTGAAGAGGTGACAGTACGAAACTTTCGTTTAATCATTCTGCTCTCTCTCTCTCTCTCTCTCTCTCTCTCTCTCTCTCTCTCTCTCTCTCTCTCTCTCTCTCTCTCTCTCTCTCTCTCTCAATGATTTCGCCAATGGCCCATTCTCAAAATGGTAGAAATATGTTTCATAAATCTTTCTGAAAAGAGGAAGTTGTGTATGGCTAATACATTTTCTATGTCCGCCATTGGTGGACGTTCTGTTCCAGACGGGACTGAAGCAAATGTGCCTCTCTTTTGCCATCCTTTGACGAGACTACACCTTTGACCTGCGGCCTGCCTTCTCCTTGCGCTTTTCCGGCTGACCTTCGACCTGCATTAGGACAGACCAGTGGAAGAGACCTGCTTCTGAATGGCTCTAAGGAAATGGGATTTGTCGCTCAGATTTTGTGTGATTTCAGGATTTTACATTGAATGGATATTCATGAATTTATGTGATTCGAATTATTCATATGTAATTTCGTTAGGTGATTGCATAAATAATAAATGAGAAATAATAAAAGCAGGTGAAAAAAACATAAGAAAAAAAATTTATAATATTGTTACGCATAGAAGTAAAATTGTGAAAATCTAAATGACGAATGAATTAAAAAATCCCGTAAAAAAAGCTTAAATGATGTAAATCTAAATTATGAATAAAGAAAAGAAAAAAAAAATAAGCATTTCTGTTACTAAATTACAGCTATTTCCTATCTGATATCACATTTTATTTACTCAACTTTTTAACTACTACTGGAAATGCAATCAGCCTTTCACTAAGAAGACTTCAATAACAAACTTGTGGTGTAATGGGCAAAGTTTGTCCAGGGCCAAACGAGACCTGAATACCAAGGCTTATGTGAACCCAGGTCTTCAGCAGGAATGTTTATGAGAGCAATTGGTTCACAAAGGATCTCATTAATCAGGGGAATTTCAACGCAGCTCTAAAACCAGGGAAGAACAATGGCAGGATTTTTCGTCGGTGTGATTTTAAACTGTGAATGAAGATAAACATATTTTTTTTTATGAATAATTATGTTTTAACCATGTAATTTTGTATTTCTTTGTTATATTATTTATTTTACTCCTTTTGAAATTTTCTTTCAAATTAGAATTCATAGATTTTATATATATATATACATATATATATATATATATATATATATATATATATATATATATATATATATATATATATATATATATATATATATATAAATGCTTAATAACAACAATAACAACAACAACAATAATAATAATAATAATAATAATAATAATAATAATAATAATAATAATAACGAGATATATAATACAAAACTACACAGTTGAATTGATACAATATGATTTATGATCATCAGACTGTATCCCATCTACAAATGAGCATTATAAAAGGATAATCCTTTATGGAAATATCCCGTTGAAATAAAAATGTTATTACTCTTTTAATTTAATATATTTGCGCTCTGAAGTTTAGAGGAAATAGACCTTTCTTATCATTAATGCATCAAGCATATCATATTGCAATAAATATCGTATTTTACAGAGATTATGATACCATGCAATCGCAACCTGACCTTTGAAATATAAGATATTTGTTAAAATTTCGAAGAAATATATTTCAGATTCTTTGTCTTCTCTGTTCTTCTCTCTCACTTTTCTTGATGAAATATAAATAGCAAGGATATTTTATTTCAAATATTTTGTATTTTCTTTATTTATGCCATTTTTATATGAACTATCAACCTTCAATTGACATTATTTTATGTTACTATAATATGGTGCGTTTGTTTATTTTTGAACAAAAAACTGTGAAATGAAACTGGTTTGCGTTTTATTTCTGTGGCAAAAATAAGAAAAAAAAGTTTCATATGAAAAAAAAAAGTTTTATTTCATATACCACTACTCAAAATCATTTTCGATATGACTGAATTTCAAAATACCGGTAAAACTTTGGGTGTTTATTAGTTGACTTACTTATAATAAATACCTAGAAAAGCAAATAATTATTTGTGGCATTAAGAAATAGTTAAGAAAATAAATGCAAAATATATGTTATGAAATGTATGAATTCTAATCAAACAGATAAAAATGTAAATATTTAATTAATAACTAATAATAAATAATTAGCATCAACAACAACTACAGCAACAACAACAGCAACAACAACAATAACAATAATAATAATAATAATAATAATAATAATAATTATATATATATATATATATATATATATATATATATATATATATATATATATATATATATATATATATATATATATAATTAGAGATGAAAGGCATTGGTTGAGGGGTAGGTGTACGAAAACAACGAGCTACGAGAAAGCCAGCCATGCATATAGAAGTTATGATGCACGTGTATATTTACTTACAGTTCGTATGTACATTGTGTTTCCACAACGTTCTCGCGATCTTTATGGCAAGGCCAATGTTACCTAAGGTCATAGAATGAACAAAAAGTAGGCAGACAGCAACAATAAAGAACACAGAAGAGAAGGAAACATGAATAGGAGTACAAAGCTGGAACATTCTAACTAAAACTCTGTCCACAGAGAGAGGCTGCTGGCAACTCATGACGCCTTTACACCAAGGGTGTTAGAAAACTTAGGATTTAAATGCCTCGTTTAGGGAGCCTTCACTTAGGAATAAACAATAATATTACAAAGTAAGGTTATCATGATAATGCTATCATGATTTATTAATAAAAAAAAAAAAAGATAAAAATTATAGGAAATCTTTGGAAGCTCATAACTCAAAAACATTCTTATTCACATATGGGTACATTTTTCTCATTTATTGTTCGATTTTAGAGAAAGATATTATTGAAAGGAGGAATAAGAATTCCACACCTTTGTGTAACAAAATTTTTTATTTTCATTTTTCTCTTATATCATGATTATTTTACGCCTAAACGGAGTAAATTAAGAAAAAAAAATCATTGAAAAAAAATTAAAAGGACAATCGAAAATCTGTCACAGAATTAATCGATTTATAAAGGAGTTTTGGTGTTATATTAGTTGAAAAAAAATTACCTTATTTTCTGTTTTTAAATCATGATTTTTGCTAATAAATCAAAAAGTTTTTGATCAAATGACTTGAAATTTTTATATGATTGTGTTAGATGTCTAAAACATATAAAAATTGGGTATTAGAAACAATCAAAAAAAAAAAAAGATTCATGGAAAAGCGGACGGTCTTTTTAATCAGCATTAAGAAAAACTATTCCGTAAAAAAAACAACATTTCATTCAGTTTTTACCTTAATCAGTATTACAAAAAATATAATTTGTCTGGAAAATAATAACACTTTTATATGTCGTAAATAAATACCAATATATATATATATATATATATATATATATATATATATATATATATATATATATATATATATATATATATATATATATATATATATAGGTAAGTGAAACAGAGGCTTTATATTTGGCGACAATGAGCTTAAGGTTCGATGGAGGTCAAGGTGATACTAAGAGGTCAGAAGGTCAAACAAAAATTCAACTTTGTACTATACCGAAAACTTCCTTTTTGAATCGCAACTTCACCAAAGTAACCTTTGTGTAGAGGAAGGTCAAAATCAATGTTATACTAAGGATTAAATAATTTAGGGTAATTTTACAGTACTTACACTGTTGGGGAAACTTCAGTTTATCCCATGCCGTGACCAGCTATGTAATAGTTCCCTTGTTATCACAACCCGTACACAGTAAAAGGAACCCAGTCAGACTGGTTAATGTGTACACCATTATTTATGAATATAAATAAAGGTAGATTACTGATGTACCAGTTGGTCGGTATATCTCTTATGTTTGCTTCTTCATCACAACTTTTACAATCTTCGAGAGATTTTATTCACACTTGGTAAAAAGGTGCACCATCATGTAGTGAGATGTGTCTGCATAATATTTTCTTCGAGAGAAAATTCCTCACCTAGATACCATATTACAGTAACAGAGAAAACATTGCTTTCCCGGGAGATAGAGTATCCAGTTTTAAGCATAAGAATAAAAAAAAAAAAGAAAAATAAACTGTAGGAAAATATACATATGAAAAACGAGAAGGAGTTCCATACTTCTATTTACTAAAAGCAAAATCGATTTCCTTCTAATCTAATTTAGTGCACCATACATATTGTATCTTATTGTATTTCAACTCACTTGCTGTCAGGTTAAGTAGTTATCAGTAAAATGAGCATATATATATATATATATATATATATATATATATATATATATATATATATATATATATATATATATATATATATATATATATATATATATATATATATATATATATATATATATATATATATATATATATATATATATATATATATATATATATATATATATATATATATATATATATATATATATATATATATATATATATATATATATATATATATATATATATATATATATATATATATACACAGTATATATATATATATATATATATATATATATATATATATATATATATATATATATATGAACTTATATGCAAAGGTAGATAGATAGATATTCCAGCAATATAGATATCTTTACATAATGGCAATAAATAAGTCATTATCATTAATGACATAATACTTACTATAAGAGAGAGAGAGAGAGAGAGAGAGAGAGAGAGAGAGAGAGAGAGAGAGAGAGAGAGAGAGAGAGAGAGAGAGAGAGAATGATTAATATATTACAAACTAATTGAACAAAGTTTCTCCTGAAAGTCTGTAATTATCTTAAATTTCATTTACCGAAGAACTAAAAGACAACGAAAGAAGTTTCTTGGAAACCATAAAATTTATTCTTTTTCCACGAGTAATTACTTCAATTTCACTCACCTTTCAAGTAATTGACCCCCTTTTTCTTCGATAATTCACAGAATTAAGAAGTCGCATCTGGAATCGTAAAATATTGAACATTTTCTACTTTCTTCATAAATTGACACACTCTGTGAAAGCTTTTGATTTTGTGAAAAATTCAGCAGTAATGAAAGGCCTTCAATTTATCCCTTTCTTTCTTAGATAATTTCAAGAATAAAAGATATCTCTGTTTTGAAATTCTGAAATCGTAAATTATCGAAGTTCTTGTTGTTTCTTCATAAAACGACACACTCTGAGAAAGGTTTTGATTCTGTTAAAAATTCAGCACTACTGAAAGCCTGAAACCCCAAAGAATAGATGAATCTTAGTCAGAAAATTTGAAGATATCTATAGGGATATTTGCGTCATTATCAGACAATACAACGAATTCTGGGAATTTTGATCTTATATTATTCTACGAAGAAATTTACCCGTCATTAACATGCTAATGATTATTCCATTGCTACCGAGACACTCAAAACTATGTGATCTGACATAAAAGTTATCTTTAGACTTATTTACTATTTTTTCCAGAGGCCGTGTAATAGTGTTTTTTTTTTTTTTATTTCAAATAACTTCTAAAATAACTGATGGATTTCCATGATATCGAAGCAGGGAGCGCTTCATACAATAGCCTAATTTTGAGAAATACTCTGCATTGCCAATTACGTTTCATTAACCCACACATTCGCAAAAGTGATGACGTCCCTCAGTGACGTTGTTATAACGTTTCTTCCCCTGTACCTCCCATCTCCCGAATTGTTAAACGCCTGTTTAATTCCATAGATAATTATCATATGACCTACCCCAAGCAATACGAAATTCTTTGTCAGTAAAAGTTCAGTATACCTGGTAATGTGATTCGTGACTTTAGACTTTACTTAAACACAAGACCAACGTTTTATATCTTACCCACTCACTTACATTGAAGATCAAGAATGAAACTTATGACAGGATATGAAAGAAGCCATGCTAACCCTACACTTCGTACTTAAAGCGAGTGTTGGTAAAGCAATCGCAATATAGTTTCCTTTAGGTTAAGCCGTAGGACTCATTCTTCCATACAACAGAGGTTACTCGATACATCAATTGCCAGGAAGAAAATGACAGAGAGCATTGTTTGATATAATTTATCATATCAATTTCACCAGAGAGAGTAGCTTGAATTCCTTAGAAGGTAGACTTCTAAAAGATGTTTCATATAAGGGTATTGACATTGGCCATTTGATAAATTTTGAAATCATATGTATATATATATATATATATATATATATATATATATATATATATATATATATATATATATATATATATATATATATATATATATATATATATATATATATATATATATATATATATATATATATATATATATATATATATATATATATAATATGTATGTGTATGTGTTCATACATACATAAGATTCATTATATTTCAACCTATAGTTTTATATATTTATTTACGTTATAAGGACCAGTACCTATTTTTGTTACTTAAAAGGTATGTGACAAATATCATTGCGACTTTGTCATTGAAATTATACCAGACTTCAATTAATGAACCAATCAACCTTAATTTAAGAAATCCATTAACATTGTCTACATGCCAAGCTGATATACTCGTATCAAAGTATTCATTAGCTTTGCTTTTCCAAAATAATGTTATCACCAATTGCTGGAAACCATATATTTTTGAGGGATGAAAAAAAAAAAAAAACAAGAAATGGATAATTATACATTTTACTTATCATCACTCTCAAGGAAAAAAAATGTTTTCTATTCCTACTAATGTTTTTATATTATTTTTTTTTATTTTATTTTATTTTTCAGTCGCAAATCTAAAATTTGTAGGAGTCCGAGTAGAATATCTCTCAGTGCGATTCCACACTCCTGTTTTAAACCTCTTCTATTATGTTTGATAATTTGTGTTAACCATTTAATCATTATCTACCACCAAAAAACATTTTATTGCTCTTCCAGCTCATTTTATATGTGCAGTACACAGTCTTTCCTAACAGGGATTCACTCGGTAGCCTAATAAAAATGGGAATGAAGGAAAGAAGGCAAGAAGGAAGGGGGGGGGGGGAGTACTAGGATAGCCTTAGGTGCAAACACCGGAGGGTTGGGGGAACCTCTGCGTCACAGTAACGTGATTAAGTAACACTTTTTCGAAACGCTCTGAAGGAAGGGAGGAAGTTCCTTTTTTTTCCAAGAGTAAACGGGTTAATTAAGCACATCTGTCAATTCATTGTACCACCAAAAATTAGGCCAATGTTTGAAACATTCATTGCTGTAGTTTAATGGAAATTCATAAACCGGTTTGTTAGATATTTGGGAAAAACACTATTACACAGCCTCTGGAAACGATAGTAGTAGGCTTAGTGTGTAATGAGAATGTTTTTATTTCTATTTTAAAATGGTGATTCAATTAGGTCCTTTTTTTTTTCTTTTTAAACAAGATAATGACAAATCTTTACTTTTTCATCCATTGCTCCTCTCTGTATCAAAACTAATTAGTGTAATCTATGGAGCTCTCTGTTCGTCTTTCTCTCTGGTCCAGTACCTTTAAAAGTAAAAAATGTCATCAAATAAAATAAAACAAACAAATGATACGGAATAAAAAAACATATCTTACACACAACGCCAACAAACTTCACATATTTTCTTTGATGTTAACAATATATCTTTGCAACATCCAGAATGTATAGATTTTTTAAACACTGTAATGTTCACGTATGTTGGTAGATGTTATCAGTTCTTCTAGTTTACGATACAAACTTGAAGTTTTGGAAGTTATCATTAGAAGGAATTTTCTTCGGAGATACAGAAGTTGATTCACTAACTTCGGAGTTTGCAGTAATGGCAGGATTCAGATCACAAAAAGCAACACAAAATCACCACAGTTTAAAAAATACAAAGTTTGAAGGCTGAAGATTCGTGGGAGTTAATGCCAGATGTGTATCATCATCCTCAACAACTTTGGTGAAGAAATTACTGATGTTAAAATTGCAGGCAATAGTTAGAGAGTTGTGACGGGCCCAGAGAGAGTTGTGAACTCAAAGGAAGGATGCAATCAACTGAGTTGTTTATTAAGGAACACTCTTCTTTATATACAAAACCTCAAGGCAACAGGACATAACATGTTCGAGAGACAGACAATATTAAAAAGCAAAACCGGATACATAATCATTCAGGTTCTTTTTAGTGCGAGGGAAGAGCGCAGATACAAGCATAATATATACAAAATAATTATGTACAATTGTGTGACACACTCTTGGTACATGGCTCCCCCCCCCTAAAAATTACATACTGTACATGTTATATAGTGCGGCCTGATCTAGAGAGGCGAACTATAGGCGGGTCATCTGGCAGAAGATAAGCAGGTTTTAGACGATCAATGGAGACCCAGTCTTTTTGGCCCGAATGTTTAGTAGGAATGCTTTCGGACTGCGTCGGATCACAAGGAAAGGGCCCGTGTAAGGCGGCGTTAGTGGTTGCTTGCTAGTGTCGTTGCGCAGGAAGACGTGCGTTGTAGAGTGCAAGTACGTTGGTATGCGATGCTTCGCTGGGGGCTTGTAAGTCTGGCGGCACGGAGTAAATTTTCCCACGACGTGACGTATGCGCTGGAGATCGTCGGAGGAGGTTGTAGTAGGAAAAAATTCGGCAGGAACGACCAACGGGTCGCCATATACCATTTCAGCTGCCGAGACGTCAAGGGTGTCTTTAGGAGTGGTCCTTAGTCCCAGGAGGACCCAGGGAAGTTGAGTAAACCAGTTGCAATCCTTGCAGCGGGACATCAAAACTGCTTTGAGGGTGCGATGAAAACGTTCAACCATTCCATTGGCAGCGGGGTTGTATAGCCGTTGTCTGATGTAGGGTGATGCCCAGGAGATTTGCTAATGACGTCCACAATTGAGAGGTGAAAGTGGTTTCCCTGTCAGAAGTAATATGCTCAGGGATACCAAATCTTGAAATCCATCCAGAGAGTAAGGCAGATGTACATGAGGTGGACGTTGCAGTTTCCATGGGAATAGCTTCAGGCCAACGAGTGAAGCGGTCGATGCGGTAAACAGGTAACGATGTCCTTGTGATGTGTGTAGGGGGCCTAAAACGTCGACGTGAATGTGTGCGAAACGACGCTGAGGTTGAGGAAAGGTGCCCACTCCTGAATCCGTGTGTCGATGTACTTTGGAAGTTTGGCAAGAAGTACAGGCGCGGACCCAATCCTTAGCATCTTTAGAAATACCGTGCCAAATGAACTTTGCCTGCAGCAGCTGTGCAGTAGAACGGCACAAGGGATGTGAAAGGCCGTGAATGAAATCAAACACCTGTCGGAGCATGGGAGTAGGAATCCAAGGTCGCGGTCTACCAGTACTGACGTCACAGAGGAGGGTGGTGTTGGAGTCTTCGAGGGTAAAGTCTTCCCAACGGAGGGACGTGCAGGATGTCCTACAAGTTGGATACTCTGGATCCTGTCGTTGGGCTTCAGCCAGGGCGTTGTAATACAATCCCAGTTGAACGGCAGCCAACATGTTTCTTGACAGGGCATCGGCAACGGGATTCATTTCACCAGTGACGTATTGGAGGGTGCAATTATATTCAGCCACGGCGGAGAGATGTCGGCGTTGCCGGGCGGACCAGGCGTCAGACTGTCGAGTAAAGGCGTGCACCAGAGGCATGTGGTCTGTGCGAATGACGAAGGGCGTACCTTCTAAGAAATGGCGAAAGTGACGGACAGCCAAGTGCACCGCCAGCAATTCTCGATCGAAGGTAGAATAACCCAATTTTGCCTTGGACAGTTTTCTGCTGAAAAAGGCCAATGGGCGGGGCGAGCCTTTGACCACCTGCTCGAGTACTGCACCAATAGCGACGTCGCTGGCATTGGTGGAGAGACGGAGAGGGGCGTGTGGGATAGGAAAAGTGAGAGCTGCAGCAGTTGATAGGGCCTTCTTTGCATTGCAGAAGGATTCTTCTTGAAGGGGACCCCACTTCAGGTCCTTTGGCTTGCCCTTAAGGGAGGGGAGCAAGAGTGGCGGCAATGGCTGGCAGAAAACGGTGATAATAGTTGATCATGCCCAAGAATTCCTGCAGAGCTTTGACGGTCGAGGGCGCGGGGAAGTTCTGAACGGCTGCTTCCTTCTCAGGGAGCGGATGGACTCCTTCAGGAGTGATACGGTGCCCTAAGAACGACACTTCGTTGGCGCCAAAGGTACACTTGTCGTACCGAACTACAAGGCTGTTTTGTTGCAGGGGGTCGAGCACGATGCGCAGGTGACTGAGGTGTTCCTCCTTAGATGAGTAGAACACATGTATGTCATCCACATAACATACACAGAAAGGGAGGTCCTCTAAGATGCCATCCATGGGACGTTGAAACGTTGCCCCAGCATTACGAAGGCCAAAATAGGAGTAATTGAAGGTGTATGTACCAAACAGAGTGGTGATGGCAGTCTTGGGGATGTCTTTTGGGTTCATAGGCACCTGATAATACCCATTCAGGAGGTCGAGCGTAGAGAAAACCTTTGCTTTGTGCTGGTAGGAGGTCACGTCGGCAATGTTTGGGAGGGGGTAGTGAGCCGGTTCTGTTTGCTTGTTCAGGCGCCAATAATCCCCGCATGGACGGAGGGAGCTGTCTTTCTTCAGAACGATGTGTAAGGGTGACGACCATGGGCTGGAGGCCTTTTGGCAAAGGCCCATTACCCCCATTTCGGCGAACGTCTGTTTGGCGGCTGCCAATCGTTCCGGTGACAGACGTCTGAATTTTGCGAAGACTGGGGGTCCCGTCGTCTTAATATGCTGATAAATACCATGCTTGGCAGGAACCGTGGGCATTTGGCGAAGTTCTGGACGGAAAACTTCCGGGTAGGACGTGAGGAGGAGGGAGTAGGCATCCGTGGGTGCGCTGATGTGGAGAGCGAGGTTAGAGAGGGTGGGTTGAAGAGGTGTCGACAAGTACGAGTCTGCGTTGACCAATCGTCGGTGGGCGACATCGACCAGAACGTGAAAATGAGAGAGGAAATCCGCACCGAGGATTGGCATTGTGACGTCAGCAACGAGAAAATTTCAATTGAATTTACCGTTTCCGAACGATAATGTGAGGTTCTCGTAACCGTAGGTGGGTATCGCAGATCCGTTGGCAGCTACTAAGCGGACGTCGGCAGATGTAGACAGACTACGTCGTGCCTTGAAGAGTTTCCTTGGCAAAAGAGAACGACAAGCACCCGTGTCTACCAAAAATCGCACGCCTGTTCCTGCATCCTGTAAAAAGAAAAGATTAGAAATATGGGAGGCCACCGCCACAAGCGATGGCCTACTTACACGTTTTTTGGCCACTGGCAATCCTTGGAACATTTCTTCGCGGTTGCCCTGAATCTGAAGTGGTAGTAGCAAAACTGCAGCGGATGGGAGGTAGTAAGTGGCTGTAGAAATCTTTAGTTGGGGTGCGAGCGATTGGTGGGTGGTGGGCGGCTTTGTCGCCGCTTCGGCACGTCACGGGGTAGGCTTGTATGTCCTACGGCATTCATGTCAGCTTCGGTTGACGTTGAATAGGCATCCTTGTCGTCAGGGGTGGAGGTGTTGATGGAGGTCTTGAAGTGGCTGTCCATAAGTGCGTCGGCTTTGGTCATCAAGTTAAACTATTGACATCGGGTATGGCAGCGCGTACAGGTTCGGGTAAACAGCGTATCCAAATGGCACGAAGTATATTCTCCTCACGAGGAGAGCTGTCTGTGGCAGGTTGAAGGCGAGCGATACTGGTCATCTCCCTGAGGGCAAGCGAAGCCCTTTGGTCCCCCAACGGTTGTTGCGAGAGCTGAAAAAGCTTTGCTATACGGGCGGCTGGTGACGGCGAGTACTGCTGCAGAAGGTATTTTTTGAGGGCGTCATACGCTATTGGGGTGTCTCCTTGTTCACGAAGCCAGTCGGATATTTCTGGGAAGGTGTCCTCGGGTATCGCCGCGAGAACATAATCCGCTTTGGTGGTTGAGCGAGTCACGCCCCTGATACGAAACTGGACTTCTGCGCGCTGAAACCAAGCAAATGCCTTTCCGCTGGCAAACGATGAAAGTTTGAATGGAGCGGCTGCAGCCCCAACTGCCGTAGAGTCCGTAATAGTACCAACGATGAAGGGGTGAGAGGGTGGGGGTGGAAGGCGGTGGGAGCGAGTCAACTTCCGGGGTCAACAATGTGACGGGCCGAGAGAGGGTTGTGAACTCAAAGGCAGGATGCAATCAACTGAGTTGTTTATTAAGGAACACTCTCCTTTATATACAAAACCTCAAGGCAACAGGACATAACATGTTCAAGAGACAGATAATATTACAGAGCAAAACCGGAGACATGATCATTCAGGTTCTTTTTAGTGCGAGGGAAGAGCGCAGATACAAGCATAACATATACAATATAATTATGTACAATTGTGTGACACACGGTTGGTACAGAGTTTAATTATAGCCGGAAATCTCCTACTTTGATGACAACTTTATATTTGTTTGCGTCTTGTCATATGAGGACCCTTCTGTAGCCATGATTCAGTTTAATTATCAACAACAACAACAAATACAGTCGTTTCTAGTCCACAGCAAGACATAGACCTCAGACCTGTCCTAATTCATGACTGGGGTTTGGCCATTTTTATCACCACGCTGGCAACTGCGGATTGGTGATGGTGGGAGATTTCGTCTGATCGCTCAAAGAAATTCATACTCGCACTGCCTTGGGTTAGTGTTCTCTTGCTCGAGGGTTCTGTACCCTCAGGCACACTATTTTATCCGTTTCCTTATTCCCTTTCCTCACTGGCCTATTTTGCGTTGCTGGAATCCCTGGGCTTATGATATCCTGCTTTTCCAACTAGGACTGTAGCTGAGCTACTACTACTACTACTACTACTACTACTACTACTACTACTACTACTACTACTATTATTATTATTATTATTATTATTATTATTATTATTAGCTAAGCTACAACCCTAATTGGAAAAGCAAGATGCTAAAAGACTAAAGGCTAGCACAAGGAAAAATAAGTCACTAAGTTAAGGAAATAAGTAAACTACATGAGAAGTAATGATCATTTTAAATAAAATATCTAGAGAACATTAACAATGTTAAAAAAGATCTTTCATAAATAAACAAAGCAGAGGCTTATGTCTAAAAACATTCGCTGCAAATGTGAACTTTTGAGTTTTCACTACTACTACTACTACTACTACTACTACTACTACTAATAATAATAATAATAATAATAATAATAATAATAATAATAATAATAATAATAATATCGCATCCGCATGAAAGCAGAAATAACTGAACCCAGTGTGAATTTAGCATTCATTTGACTTTACTTCGCATAAATCATTGGCTTAATCATAACTCATGCATTCAAATTAGGTGTTTTTATAATGATTTTTTAAATTTTCTCGATTCACTGAATCCTCAAGAGAACTGTTAAATGCAATGGTTTAGGAATTTTATATCGACTGAAAAGAGGCTATACTGGAGTGGCATGAAATTAGCTTTATTGGGCATAACTGGCAATAATTACACACACACACACACACACACACATATATATATATATATATATACATATATATATATATATATATATATATATATATATCATCTCCTCCTCCTACACCTTTTGACTTAGAGGCTCTCGGTTTGATTTCGCCAGTCGTTTTTATCTTTAGCTTCTGATTCCATATCTCTCAATTCATCATCTACTTCGCGCTTCATAGTCCTCAGCCATGTAGACCTGGGTCTTCCAACTCTTCTAGTCCCTTGTGGAGCCCAGTTGAAATTTTGATGAACTAACCTCTCTTGGGGAATGCGAAAAGCTTGCCCAAACCCTCTCCATCTACCCCTCAACATAATCTCCTCCACATATGGCACTCGGGTAATCTCTCTTATAGTTTCATTTGTAATCCTGTCCTACCATTCAACTCCCAATATCCTTCTCAGGGTTTCATTTTCAAATCTATCTAATCTATTGGAGATTGTTTCATTGTAATATCATGACTCATGTCCATATAGTAACAGCGGTCTCACTAAACTGATATATAGTCTGATTTTATATGTAATTTCTGGTGATTTGATTTCCAAATTTTAATCAACCTAGCCATTTTCTGGTTTGTTTTTTTCAATCTTTCACGTAACTATAATTCTAAAGACCCCGTACTGGATATCATAGTTCCTAATTACTTAAATGAACATTTGGTCAATGCAGCTTCTCCCTTTTCTGAATACTGCTTGTTCATCTCTCAGGTTTCCATCTTTCTCTCCAGTCTCTTTGTAATAAGCATAATATATATTTTCATAACAACTGCCGTAAGTGTTATGCCGTAGTAATTATTGCAATCAGTCAGGTCTCCTTGTTTTGCTATTTCCACCAACACTACAAACTCCCATTCCTCAGGTTTTGCCTTTTCATGCTACATACTATAAAATAGTCTGGGAGTCACTTAATTTTCTGCTAGTATCATCTCGGCTGTTATTCCATCGTATCCAGGGGCTTTCCCTTTCTTTAGTTTTTTAGAAGAGCTTCGACTTCAAACATGCTGAATTCATTTATGGGAACATCAAGGTCTTCATCAGCTTCAGGTATATCAATCAAATTATTTTCTTCATATGTCCTATTCATAACCTCACTAAAGCGTTCCATCCAACGTGGTCTTTCTTCATATTCTGTTGCTATAACAGAGCCATCTCTCTATTTGATGGGTATATGTTTTTTCTTCTTTGCCCCAGTCGAGATTTCGTTAATAATTCTATGAACAATTCTTACACCATAGCCACTTTTTGAATTTATAGCTTAGTCAGACTCATATGATTTCTGTCTTATTATGCCAGTCATTCCTGGCTTTTCTTTTGACTTCACTGTCAATACTGGAATACTTAGCATGCTCTACCTTATAATTTTCATTATTTCCTTGAAAACCAATTTCTGTCTTTGTCTCCTTTTTATAGTATCACAAGTAACATTTGATATCCATGGCTTTGTCTTTGAAACTGTGTGTCCCAAGACTTTACTACCAACTGTCTAATATATTCTTCATTAATTGTCTGTTCTTCGTCTCTTAAAGTGTCTAAGACTGCAAATCGATTCCTACATTCAATTGCAAATCTTTCTCTGTATTTTTTCCATAAAAGCTTAATGTTTCTCTGTGCTCTTCTTCTAAATGCTGGGAACACACACACACACACACACGCAAACACACACACACACACACAAACATATATATATATATATATATATATATATATATATATATTTACAACGGTAGCGTAAGCAGTCGTTTGTAGGTCACTGCAGGAAAAAGGCCTCGGACACATCCTTATTGATGTCTGGTGTTTGGAAAATTTTCATCACCATCAATGCTGATTGGTGATGGTGAGAGATTTTAGTGTGATCGCTCACAGCAAACCAATTTAGTATGGGTGGCCTTCACTAGTACAGCTTTTGTGATCATGGTGATACACAAACCTTTCCCCCACCTTAAGGTATCAATAGTCAGAAATGGTATATATATATATATATATATATATAATATATATATATATATATATATATATATATATGTATATGTATATAAAACGAAAGAACTTGGAATGGAACAAGAAAATTACACAGAAAAGTATAAAAGCAAAAATCCTGAAACGCAAGTAGCTTGAATTTTTTATGGTTTATTCAAAGTTTCTACTGTTCTTGAAATATTTTACTTGAATTGTTGATTACTTCTCTCGTGGTTTGTTCATTTCCTAGTATCCTATCCTCACTGGAAAATTTTTCTCTGTTGGAGTCCTTGGGCTAAAAACATTCTGCTTTTTCCAACTAAGGTTGTAGCTTAGCTAATAATAATAATAATATTAATAATAATAATAATAATAATAATAATAATAATAATAATAATAATAAAAATAATAATAATAATAATAATAATAATAATGATAACAGACTGAAAAATAAAAAAAAAAGTTGGGGACTGTTAAACGTCAGACTCTATACCGGTATTTTAGAAGATTATCGTTAACGATCGTTATGAATATGTTAAGAAACAGAAGCAGTTGAGTCATTTGTAGTTGGAGATGGTTGTTTCATGAAAAGTGACTCAAGGAAGGTGGGAAATTGTTATTTAGTAATTGGGCAGAACTATGAGAATTATAATAATCAATTGGGTACATTGATGCATAAGTGTAATTACGAATGGAGGAAAATTCTTTTCTATTAAATGTAAATCTGGAGCTAATTAAACTAATTAAAGTAATAAAAGTAATCAAAGTTGAAAAAAAAATTCTTTATTGGCCTAAGTTATTCAACATAGATAAATGTAAACAAAAAACCTACGATTATACTAAGTCTTACTGGATATCTAAGTGACTCTCTCTCTCTCTCTCTCTCTCTCTCTCTCTCTCTCTCTCTCTCACACACACAAATCTGGCAAACAACACAAGACATATATATATATATATATATATATCAACATTGTTCTCTAGTGATGGGTAGTGCCATAGCATCTGTACCATGATCTTCCACTGTCTTCGAGTAGAGTTCTCTTGCTTGAGGGTACACTTGAGCACAATACTGTCTTAATTCTCTTCCTCTTGACTTTTTTTTTGCTTAATTTTTGGTTCTTTATACATGAAACATTTATTTAAACGTTGTTAATGTTCTTTAAATATTTTATCTTAAATGTTTATTACTTCTCTTGTAGTTTATTTATTTCCTTATTTCCATTTCTCACTGGGTTATGTTTTCTTGTTAGAGCTCCTGGGTTTATAGGATCTTGATTTTCTAACTAGGGCCTGGAGCGAGGTGTATCAGGGACTCATGAGTCCAACCGTACTTCCAATTAACTAAATCCAACGTCAAGGAAGCAATGAGTGAGTTTAAGAGTCAGATGAGGCATAAACTGACCAACATATCTGTATAATTTACCACAGGATCTATTATTCGTCTTTACTGTCAACCTCCAATATAAGTTTTCATACTCCATTTCCATGGACTCTTATGGTTTCTGTTAACCCATTACCGTGGGATATGAAACTTTTTATAAATATATTTAGTGGTCATAAGTTTTCTAGAACCTCCCTTCTAAAGGACTCTCTTTCGCCTCAATGACGTTGGTTTACGTCAACACATTTGAACTATGAAGTACACATAATAAGAAGTGTATTAAAACTCATACATCGTAAGGCTTCACTAAAATGACATTTGAGTGCTATGTGGTGTTTATTTAACCTTTGGGCTATACTAGACTGTAGAGTTGGACGCAATAATTTTTGGTTACACCCTCACCTTGTACCGAGTAACCAAACAAATACTGTAGGGAAAGATGGCAGAGATGGAGGGGGGAGGGGCCTACATGAAGGAACTCACAATGCAATAAGGGTGTGACAGGGTGAATTTCTCAGAGCGAGATGT
>NC_090743.1:63257636-63267636 GCF_036898095.1 Palaemon carinicauda
TAAACGGTATTGTTCTTTTGTTTTGTTCTATTTAGAAATGATTAAACTATATTGAAAAATCATAAATATATTTTCGATATATAAACAATAGCTATAAATTCAGTAATGAAGAGCGAAAATGGAATTTCGGAAAGTATTTTCACTTGATACAGAAAACTGATTTCCGAGTGTCGGAAATTATTTTGCAAATCATAATTGAAAAAAAGATGCTCAAAGGTGTATTAAAACCAAACTAAAAACCCGTTAGAAAACAAACCAATACTTATTCCTAGTGTGAAAAAAAAGAACTTCTACGTCAAATAAAATATTTTTTTTTCTTAACTTATCCTAACGGGAAAAGATGAAAATAAAATATTGAATATAAATATTTATGTTCTCGAGTGCCCCAGGAGTAAAGAAGAAAATAGTTCTTCATCAAGAGAGTTATAATTTCCAGTTTCTTCCAAGAAATTTATCCATTCTAAAAAAGACAACTTTAAGCAGTCCAACCAGTTCCAGGATTCCAGCAAGGTCGGAATTGCAATATTCTTGGTTTTTAATCTAAAGGGTCTGGTAATCAGAAATAAGTCAAAAAGAAGGAGAGAGAGAGAGAGAGAGAGAGAGAGAGAGAGAGAGAGAGAGAGAGAGAAAAAAAAAAAAAAAAAAAACTTTTATGAAGTTTCTTAGGATTTCAAAAGTGAGACAATAAATTTTAGATTAAATCTTTTTCGAAAATCTATGTAAAATCTTTTTGGTAAAAATTTCATATAAAATAAATAACGAGGAAAATAAAAAAAATATTAGTAAAATTTGTTTAATATTGAATTGAGAGAGAGAGAGAGAGAGAGAGAGAGAGAGAGAGAGAGAGAGAGTGTTACAAAGAATTTTGACGTCTCAAAAATATTTTAGTCCATCCGCAGATATTCCATTTCTCTTGGAAAGAACGAATTAGTTTAAACATTTTGAGTTTCTATGATCTTGTCTACTTGTCTAACCTGTTTACCATGTTACTGTTCATTGCATTTGCTGGAAGTCTATTCCATAATAATTATAATAATAATAATAATAATAATAATAATAATAATAATAATACAATGATTTCTCTTCCGGGTGTCCAATTGCTCCAATCCGTCTCTATGGACGACACGTGTCTGAGATAATGGACACCTATTTGCAATCGTAAGGGTCATCATCAAAGAAAATAATATTTATAAATCAAAAGGTCATTAACTTATCAAATGGCTACAATTACTGATGAATGTTTAGGTGATGATCGAATAAGAGTTTTTCAAGAAGAAACTTGAGTTCATAGGATCCAAAGTTTAGGGGAAACATCCCTCGAAAGTTGAATTTTCCAGAAAATGTTTTGATGTTGAACAGGCTGACGTGAGTCTCTCTTCATAGTTTATGTATGAAGAGATCTATTCTAATGTTGTTACTGACCTTAAGATATTTTATATTCATTATCCAATACTTTTAATATAGTTTATCTATTTCCTTTCTTCACTGAAATTTTTCCCTGTTGGATTCTTTGGTCTTTTAGTATTCTACTTTTCTATCTAGGGTTGTAGTCTAGTTAATAATAATAATAATAATAATAATAATAATAATAATAATAATAATAATAATAATAGTGAATTAAGTGATCATAGAATTCATGAATGTTATTAAGATATTCTATAATTAATCATAATGATGTTAATTTAACAAAAACAACAACAAGAACCACAACAAATACAGCTGTTTCTAGTCCACTGCAGGCCAAAGGCCTCAGACATATCTTTATTCATGTCTGTGGTTTCGCCATCACCGCGCTGGCCTCTGCGGAATAGTAACGGTTTGTTGTTGGGGTATTAAAGCCAACACTTCTTGTTGGCACGGGCCTTTCTATTGTTCGGCCCGTAGGTGATCAAACGCAAAAAAGTAGGTACTAAGTTAAAAGATTGCCCCAGCCTTACTGCTGGGACACGGGCTTTTGCGTAGCAGCCCGTAGTATTCATTGCCCTAAGTAGGCAATAGTGTCACAGCAGTACCAGTCTCTCATGTCTGGATTTGCAGCCGCTCAGCTCATTGAGCGTAGCTGCAGGTGCGACCGCTCAGCCCCTTGAGCATAGTCGCCAGGTTGGCAAAGATAGGTCTTGCAACTGCTCAACCCCTTGAGCGTGGTTGCCAGTGTGGTCGCTCAGCACCAAGAGCATGACCTTGCGGACCAAGAAGCAGGACCACTTGGAGCCGAAATGAAAGGTTTCAGTAGTAGGTAAAAGTGTTGATAGCAGTAAGTCCCAGTAAGTAGGAGAGACTGGGAGAGGAGGGAAGAATTCGAGTGGTAGGAAAAAATGGCAGATTTAAGCATAGATGCCTATCTCTGCACCGGGGAGGGTGAAACTAAGGGACTGAGGAGGGAATGAATTACAGAGGAGGGAGTCTTAGCAAGGGAGCAGACTTTGACTAGTAGTTGCAGTACTAGGGGGATCAAGGTATCCACTGGCAGGGCCTCTGCCAGGGATAAGATGGCAGATATTGCTGGGGGTTGGGGAGGAGATTGAACAGTGGTGGAGGTTGGCTCTTCAGATGGGCTAGCGACAGCGCTAGGTTCTTGGTCCGTTGCTGCAGTAGGGGCTCCTGGAGGGGGAGTCTCGGATTGTCGCCGGGGAGGCCTGGTTCGCTGAATCCGCTGGGGTTTCGGTGTCTGCTTTGGTGCAGCCTCAGGTTTGTTCGGTGTCTGCCTTGGTGCAGCCTCAGGTTTGGTCGGTGGGGCTGCCAGTGGGGTTGGTAGCCTCTTCAAGAATTCAGGACATTTCTTGTTCCATGCATGATGGGGTTCCCACACAATTGGGACATTTTGCCTGGGTTTTTGTCCCATTTTGGTGTGCATTAATGCAGTCCTGTGTGGGATGGCGGTGGCTGCAGACTCCGCATATTGTAGGGTTCCTGCACTCTTCCTTATGGTGTCCATAGCGCTGGCAGTTGTAACAACGCAGTGGTTCTCTTTTTGGACTTCTGATGGGAAACTTCCCCTAGAGGCCCAAATCCAGTGCCTTAGGGATTTGTCCCATAAAGGTGACTGTTACTTCGTTGGTGGGAAGTTTGCGGTGGTCAAGCTTCCTCTCGGCATTTGCAACATTGCTGCAGTCGGTAACGAATGACAGTGGCATGTTGACAGGAAACCGATAGATCACTGCCTGTCTGAGTCTCTTCTCGGGGTCCAGGAGGGTCAGGGAGGGTTCCTGTTGGAGGATGTTGACGCTGGCGAGGTCCTTCGGGGATATAATTAAATCCCCTTTTAGGTTGGCCCTGCCTGTGATCTTGATGCCAGGGTTGGCAGTGGCAATAGCAGCAACTACTGCATATGACGGTGAGCCTTCTACAGCTGCCATCTTGAATTTGGTAAGCTGTTTGGGTTGGCTGACAGGTGGTTGTGGTTCCTGAATAGGTTCCTCAGCAGCGGCCAAGTTTAGGTCCAAGCTTGGGTCGTTCTCGGTGATGGCCCGAGCCTCCATTAGGAGCTGTGAGAGGCATGGAGTGCAGTTGCAATCCTCTGGGTGCATTTCTGCTAGTTGCGGTGGTTGGTTGTCCTCACTCAGGTCTAGAGCCATGGCTGAAACGTTGGTCTCAGGTTCCGGGGTTGCGGTGAGGGGAGCGTCCTCTGTTTCCATTATTTCAGGTGTCTTCTGGACAGCTGGTGCCGGAGATGGGGCGGGTGGCTCCGGGATAGGTGGGTCTTCGGAGTCCATAGCCGGTTTGGCATGAGTGATGGAGCCTACAGTGTTGCTCCAGATAGCATACATGCAGGACTGGCAGTCACAGTCCCGTTCAAAGGGGAGAGAGTTACTGCAAATGGGTGCAGAGACTGTCTCTTTGTACCGTGCTTGCACCCGGTATTTCCTCTGGAAAATGTTTGGATAAGGAGGCTGTGGAGGGTAGGATGGTATGTCCATGTATCCTGGCCTGTGCTTCCTTTGTAGGAGGTGGTAGATGCTCTCGAGTACCAGGCTATAACATTGAAAACAACTGCATGTTTTCCTGTGGGAGAGCACCGTTGGGTCCCTGACTTTGAGCCCTATGTGGTCTACTAGCTGCTGTCTGTAGTTCTGGTACCTCAGGCAGCGATTACACTTGCACTGTTGAGCCCCATTCTTGCAGGGATTAATCCAGGATGGGTATAAGCTCCTTCTATAAGTACGGAGACTGTCATGACCGTCATCAGCCATACTGGATGGAATTGAGCCAGTCACTGTGGTCAAAAACAGTTATTTAATTGGCAAAAAGCCAAAGAAAATAACTGGATTCTTTTCTTATATGTGGCCTCTTCAACCAAAGTTGAGAGGTCCTAGTGACTATGTGGATATAAGTCCACCCATCCAGGTGTTGCCAAGTCCGGTGCTGCTGAACTTCAGAAGGCTGGAGAGCTCTTGTCGGCGCGAGAGCTGGGCCGAGACTGACGAATACATATACAAAGACATCGTATTTATACTGGAGAGGGGATCCAACAGCTGTCAGTTTCTTAATAATTCCGGAGAAGTCAGATTTTAGATAAAAGGATAATACTGGATTAACGGAAAACAGACCTGGGCGTAGATTCAAATTTCTACCTTGAGTACAGGAGATTAAAAATGATTCAACAATATTCCTTTGGAAATAGTCATTTACATGGATTACTTTTTCCGTCTTTGACCAACCAGTTCTGTGACTTGACCCTAACCAGTGGGAGGCCAAGGCATTATTAAGAGAACCCCTGGAGACGGCCACCTGATGTTGTTTTAATCTGACTGGTATACTTTTTGATGTTTGGCCAACATAAAATAGGTCACACTCTGAACAAGGAATGCTATATATTACATTATTATCATTTCCAGAACTATTCTTAATTAACATGTTTTTTAATGTACAATTATATTTAAACACTACAGAAATGTCTAGTTTTTTCAAAAGGGGTATAACATCTAAAAAACAAACATGAAATGGCAAACAAAGCATATTATTAATTGTTTCCTTTCTCTCTAATTGGACACTATAAAATGTTTTCTTAGCCTTATTCATACATTTTTCTAAGAAATATTTAGGATGACAAAGATCTGTTGCAATTTTTTCTATTTTAGTGAACTCCTCCTCAATGTAATCTGGGCTACAAATTCTCAATGCCCTAAGGTACATGGAGGAAAAAACTGAATGCTTAATATTTTTAGAGTGACCGGAGTAAAAAAGTACATATGAAAAATTATTTGTAGGTTTTCTATATATGGAAAACTTAAATTTATCTGTTTCTCTAACTATTAAAACGTCTAAAAATGGGATACGCTTATTTTCTTCATCTTCTATAGTGAATTTTATTGATGGTACTAATGAATTAATGATTGAAACAAAGCCCTCAAGATTAAAATTTTCTTCTAAAATACCTAGAACATCATCAACATATCGATACCACACAATTTGGGAAGACCACACTGAAGGGATTAATCTAGATTCAAAAAATTCCATATATATGTTGGATAAAAGTGGGGACAAAGGATTACCCATAGCCATACCAAAAACCTGTTCATAGAAATCTCCATTAAAACTAAATTTACACTTTTTAATGCATAAACAAATAAGCTCAATAATAGTATGGGTTGATAAAGGTAAATCATAAGCATCTAAAATACCCGACAGGAAATCCAATAAGTCATCAACCGGCACTTTGGTAAACAATGAAGTTACATCAAAACTTACTAATCTATGTCTAGACGTAAGGTTAACTTTTTGTAATTTTTCGCAAAGATCAACAGAATTTTTTATATGAGAGGTAGAAATAGATCCTAAGATCGGGGAAAGTAATTTGACTAAATATTTGGATAATTTATAGTTAATAGAACCTGTAGCACTGATAATTGGTCTGATTGGATATCCTGTTTTATGGGTTTTAATTAAACCATATAAATACGGCAAAGACGGACCAGTAGAGATAAAGGCATTAATTAAAGATTTTTCTTGTTTTAAGATAGATTTTAAGTTTTTATTAAAATCTTTGATGACCTCGTCTAAGGGATTAACTCTCAATTTTATGTAAGTTGAAACATCAGATAAAAGTACATACATCTTCTCTAAATAAGTTGTATGTACTCTGTGTGTTTTTATTTATCTGAATATTCAGCCATCATTTTTGACCGGTCGCATACACTAGTTTCCACTAATTGAAAACTGGAATTCACGATCATCGTAGGAAAACATGTAATATATAATGATATCGCAAAGTTTGATTTTGAGAATAGATAAACTTGTTGGTCCCTTCGTCCCATGAGAGAGAGAGAGAGAGAGAGAGAGAGAGAGAGAGAGAGAGAGAGAGAGAGAGAGAGATGAGAGAGAGAGAGAGAGAGAGAGTTTGTGTAAATCCAGTTGATATGGAGAGAATATATCTTGCTTGTGAACTGTATTCATTATGTTTGGAAGTTCGAGGTTTTGAACAGGGAGTTTGACCTGTATGCCAAGCTTACTATTCTCTCTCTCTCTCTCTCTCTCTCTCTCTCTCTCTCTCTCTCTCTCTCTCTCTCTCTCTCTCTCTCTCTAAGACCAAAATGAAATTGCACTAATATGGTGTCTGTTGCCAGTACACTTGAATAAGTATGTATTTTGCAGTTTTTCATAATGATAATACCTCCTTTCATTTTTCTTGTTATACCATTGGTAAAGAACAAACTCTGAATTGTAGGTAGAAAACTATTTTTGAATTTTAAGTAGAGGTGGTTAAAACCTTTACAGTGAACAAACTTCGAGATGTAGGTAGAATTGGTTATAACCTTATCAAAGAACGAACTCTGAATTGTAAGTAGAAGTGGTTATAACCCTGCAGAGGAAGAACTCTGAATTGTAGGTAGCAATGGTTATAACCTTAGCAAAGAACAAGCTCTAAGTTGTAGATAGAATTACTTAAAACTCTGGCAAAGAACGACCTCTGAATTATTGGTACCAATGGTTATAACCCTACCAGAGGCAAAAGTGTAAGTTGAAGATATAATTGCTTATAACCTTGGCAAAGAATGAACTATGAATTGTAGGTAGAAGTGGTTATAACCCTGGCAGAGAATGAACTCTAATTTGTAGGTAAGAATACTTATAACTTTAGCAAAGAACATAATCTGAATTGTAGGTAGAATTGTTTAAAACCTTGGTAAAGAACAAACTCTGAATATTAGGTAGAAATGGTTTTAACATTAGCAGATAACGAGCTCTGAATTGTAGGAAGAATTGGTTATAAAATTTGCAAAGAGCAAATTCTGAATTATTGGTAGAAGAACGAACTCTGAATTTTAGGTAGAATTGGTTAAAACATTTGCAACGAATAAATTCTGAATTATTGGTAGAAATGGTTATAAGCTTGGTTAAGAACGAACTCTGAATTGTAGGTGAAAGTGGTTATAACCTTAACAGAGAACGAGCTCTGAATTGTAGGTAGAAGTCGTTTTAATCTTGACAGAGAACGAACTAAATTGTAGGTAGAATAGGTTATAACTTGGCAAAGAACTAAGTCTGAATTGTAGGTAGAAGTGATTATAACCTTAACAGAGAACAAACTCTGGTTTGTAGGTAGAAATAGTTATAACCTTAGCAAAGAATGAACTCTGTTTTGTAGGTAGAATTAGTTATAACCTTAGCAGAGAAAGGAACTCTGAATTGTAGGTAAAAGGGGTTATAACTTTAGCAGAGAACAAACTCTAGGTTGTAGGTAGATTTAGTTATAGCCTTGGCGAAGAATGGACTCTGAATTGTAGATAGAAGTGGTTATAACTTTAGCTGAGAACAAACTCTAAGTTGTAGGTAGATTTAGTTATAGCCTTGGCGAAGAATGGACTCTGAATTGTAGATAGAAGTGGTTATAACTTTAGCAACGTACGATCTCTGAAATTCAGATAGAATTAGTTATAACCTTGTCAGGGATCGAAATAATGATAATAATAATCTAGAGACTCATGTCATCCTGTACAACATGAAAACATTGCTATAATTTTGAACTTCTAAAGTTCCACCAATATGATAAACTTAAAATGATGAACGATGATTTATGAATGATGCATATTGATTAATGAATGAATAACGATGATATGGGATGAATATTTTGTCTTAAAAGATTAACCATGATTTTTAAATGATGAATTATGTTTCCTGATTGGAAAAGACAATTCATGAATGATGAAAATCCGTTCTTAAAAAAAAATAAGTGATGCTTTTTGAATGATGAATAATGATTCTTGAAAAAAAAAAAAAACAACAATATGATGATTATTGATACTCAAGATAATTGATGATTTTTGAATGATGGATAATGATTTTTGAATGAAAAACGATGATTCAGGAATGATGAATATATTTTCTTAAAAGATAAATGATGATTCATGAATGATGAACATTGATTCAAAAAAGAAAAACTATGATTTTTGAATGATGAATAATGGTGCTGGAATGGAAAACAATGATTCATGAATGATGGATATTGATTCTTGAAAGATAAACGATACCTCATGAATGATGAATATTGATTCTTAGATGATATACGATGATTTTTGAATTATGAATAAGGATTTTTGAATGAAAAATGATGATTCATGAATGAGGAATATTGATTCTTAAAACATAAACGACGATTATTTAATAATGGCTAGTTAAATAAATAAAGGGTATATCTGAATGATGGATAATGATTCTTGAATGAAAAACGATGATATATGAATGATGAATATAGATTCATAAAAGGTAAACGATTATTTTTTAGTGATGAATAATAAATCTTAGAAAAAAGGATCATTTTTGAATGATGAATAATGATTCTTGAATGATAAACGATGATTTGTGAATGATGAATATTGATTCTTATAAGACAAGTAATACTTTATGAATAATGAATATTGATTCTTAAATGATGAAAGGTGATTTTTGGATGATGAATAATTATTCTTAAATAAATAAAGGGTGATTTTTGAATGAAGAATAAATAATGATTCTTGGATAAAAACGATAATTCATGAATGATGATTATTGATTCTCAAAAGATAAATGATGATTCATAAATGATGTATATTGATTCCTAAAAGATGAAGGAGGATTCATGAATCATGACTATTGATTATTAAAATATGAACGATGATTATTTAATGAAAAACGATGATTCTTGAATGATGGATATTGATTCTTAAAATATAAACGATCATTCATGATTGATGAGTATTGCTTCCTAAAAGATATATGATGATTTTTTTTTAATGATGAATAAAGATTCATGAATGAAAAACGATGATTCATAAATGATGAATAAAGATACTTGAATGAAAAACGATGATTCATGAATGATGAATATTGATTCTTAAAAGATAAAGGGTGATTCATGAATGATGAATATTGATTTTTATATGATAAACGGTGATTTTTGAATGATAGATAATGATTCTTAAATAAATAAAGGATGATTTTTTATTAATGAATAATGATTCTTGAATGAAAACGGTGATTCATGAATGATGAATATTGATTTTCAAATGATAAAAGGGGATTTTTGAATTATGAATAATGATTCCTCAATAAATGAAGGATGATTCTTGAATGAAAAAAGGTAATTCATGAATGACGAATGTTGATTCTTATATGATAACAGATACTTCATGAATGATGAATATTGATTCTTGAATAAATTAAGGATGATTCTTAAACAAACAAAGAATGATTTTTGAATGATGAATAATGATTCCTGAATGAAAAACGATGATTCATGAATGGTGAACATTGATTCTTAAATGATAATCGATGATTATTGAACGATGAATAATAATTCTTAAATAATTAAATGATGATTGGTGAATGATGAATAATGATTCTTGAATGAAAAACAATGATTCATGAATGATGAATATTGATTTTTATATAATATCCGATACTTCATGAATGATGAATATGGATTCTTAAATGATAAAAGGGGATTTTTGAATGATGAATAATGATTCCTAATTAAATAAGGGATGATTTTTTAAATGAAGAATAATGATTCTTGAATGAAAAG
>NC_090743.1:63275136-63395136 GCF_036898095.1 Palaemon carinicauda
TCCAAGTGTCAGTTCCATATGCATCATTTTCCAAGTACTATTTCTATATGTATAATTTTCCAAGTATCATTTCCAAATGTATCATTTCCCAAGTATCATTTCCACATGTATCATTTCCATATGTATCAAAGGGTAATGAAGCGGACGTCTACAATCATCCCTCTTTCAAGTGATGTCTCACTTGCCTCCATTTCAATAACAATGGCCAAAGCTCCCGCAGCTGTAATTAGAGAAATCAATAATATTCATGAAGCCGTCTCCTGTCACTCCTGATTGTTATTTAGATGTTTATTTGCATCTGCCGAACGTTTGTTGGCCTGTGACAGCATTATGATTTGACTTCAATAGATATATCTGTCCAGGGGACGCTGTCTGGGAGATAAATGGCGACTCTAAAAGTTTTACAATTAGCTTGATGTATCGTCAAATCCGCACGTTCATTCTATGGATAATTCTCACTCAAGTATGCATGCTGCTTTATATATTGTGGTAACTCCCAGGGAAAGGACTTGAGTTTGTGAAAGATTGAAATATTGATAGTAAAAAAAAGAAAAAGAAAAAAAAAGTTCCTTTTAATGATGCCGTGCCTCGTAATATGAGATGTCTTCATCAGCAAAGAAACAATGACCACTGCCACATTTGAATGCGTACAGAGTGTAGAAACATCATTATTTAAGCCTAACATGAAATCTCCTTGTGCCCATTGCGCAACTCAACCTTTATTTTTTGCCCAGGATCACAGGCTCTTCTTCTCTAGTACTTCTTATAATATCCAGGGGGTAGAGAGAGACATCAGTTCTTCACACAGGAACTTTATTAATTAAAACATACACGGGAGCAATACCAAAGCTCAAGTCTCAGAGACACTAAGGTTACTAGGGAACAAGCAATAAGGACTATCATCTCAAGACAAACAGGTTACGAGGGAACAAGCAATAAGGATTATCATCTCAAGACAACAAGGTTAGGAGGGAACAAGCAATAAGGATTATCATCTCAAGACAACAAGGTTAAGAGGGAACAAGCAATAAGGATTATCATCTCAAGACAAACAGGTTACGAGGAACAAGCAATAAGGATTATCATCTCAAGACAACAATGTTAGGAGGGAACAAGCAATAAGGATTGTTATCTGTTATTCCCCCGGCCTCCTTTTTTGTTTTACTTCGTTAAACAAACAGATCTTTACAGAAGCTACTAATTATGATAAAATGGATAAAATATTGTATCAAATATAAAATTGTTATCAAGCTAAAACTAAACGTACATTATAATATGAATACAAACAATAGCATTTCATAATAAAAGAACAATAACAGTCTTCATCAAGTACAACATTCCATTGCATAAATATCTAAGATTTGCAAAAGAATTACACATATATTTCAAACCTGTTTCCCTTCTCTTTAATTTTAACATTTTCTAACCTGAACTCATTGTTTTTTAAATGAACAAGATTGTCTTCATTTAAAGCCACTCGAAGTCTTCCCTTAACTAAGATTTCCACCATGTCATCACTCTATTTTCTTTTGTTAATATGTCTGCTATCATGTCTTTAGTTTTCAGCCAACTATATGATTCTACTTCTTCATAAATTAGTTTCTCCTTCAAGTCTGCCACTGCGTTTTTTAACAATTTTCTTTCTACCTGTTTTGATGATGCTATACTTTCCAGCGTTGGTCTGCTATCTGTGAACAGTTTTACTGGGATTTTCCTTCTTTTTCTCCAAAACATAAGTTGTTCATCACTTTTTGCTAAGTAAACACTGTCATCTACTAATTTAGTTAAGTTCCTCGTTTCAGCGTCTTTGGCAGAATGGAACACTTGTTTGATGGTTTTTGTTTTTCAATATATAGGAGCTACTATATCAGTTTTCTTGTTTACCCTTAAAATCAAGTTACCCCCAACTGACTTTGAGTCACATCTGTAACTCGCATCGCCGAGGCCATAAATTTTCAGGTGTTCTTTCTTCCCTATTTTACCGAACTTTATTTTGCTTTTTCTTGATTTAATTTTCTTCACTATCTTCTTTACTCTCTTTAGATCACCGATCGTAGCATCTTTATTTTTCATAGACATGTTCAATCCAACAATAGCCAAGTCGGGTCGGACATTTTCCGCCAACCACTGGATTTTTCCTGCATACTTCCTGAAAACTTTATATTCGGTTTTTGTTAGAGGTTCGTCATTTCCAATTTTCCTTATTTCTTTGATTTCCTAAATGGATTGGGCATAACCCTCCATGCTTACTTCTATTCCTTCTCTTGTATTAACTATATCAATCCCTGTAAATCTGAATTCAGATGACTCCACCTTTGAAATCGTGAAATTTTTCATTAAAAGATCCTTGATCATATCCACAAATTCTCTTTTTCCTGAAATAGAAAAATCATCAACATGACATAAAATCATACCCAGTAATGATCTGCCGTCATGGAGGTAGTAGAAGGCGTTATCTCCATGCAGTGTTTTCATTCCTCTTCCTTTAAAAATCTTGTCTACTTTAAGCCAAAATTTCCTACCTGCGCCTTCAAGCCTATAGATTGGCTTTTTTTCAGTTTTCAAATGGTTCCTTCCTGTTTTACATCTTTGGGTGGTTCAACAAACACATCACGCTTCAGCTTTTCGATCTGTAAGAAAGCTGCTGAAATGTCGACGCTCTCCAGTTCAAATCCTTCATTAGCCGATACTGCGATGAAAGTCTTGAAAGACTCTCTCAAAGCGGTTGGGGAATCTGATTTTGGTTTCTCAGTTTCCTGGAATCCTCTAGCAACTAACCTTGCTTTTATTTTGGTCTTCTGCCCATCTTGTCTCTCCTTTTTAGTTATGACCCACCTTGAACCAATTTTCTCCTGTCCTGTATCTTTTACTTCTTCAAATGCTTCATAATACTAAAAAAATTTTTCAATGATTTTCAATAATTTGTCCAGTCTTTCATCCATATCACTCTTTTCATACATTGTCCTGTTTGTTTCTTTACCGAAATCCCACTTTTAGTGAAAGTTTTTCTGGTGTGAAATATTGGTTGCTCTGTTTTTAGATAGTTTATTGCACTGTCCACAAATTCTAGCCTCATACCTTTGATCTAACTGGTTTTTTGCTGCCTCAAAAAGTTCATTTGTTTCCAGCCACCGTTTTACCTGTTCCACTTCACCTAAATTCAAATCATTATTTTCACACTTGCTCTCATCTCCATTTTCTTTATGTCCCAATACCGGGCCTTTACACTTATGACAAAATTTGAAAATAAAATTTCCAGCATTGTCTATGGTTCCAAAGTCAGGTAGTCGGGTCAACTGGTTCATAAGCTCACTTTCATCTTCGATGTATCCTGGTAAGGAAACTGCAGAGTATTCTGAAGATGCCATCTTTCCTCGTGAGGGAAAAAATATATATCAACAATTTCCGATTATGACTGTTCCACTTTATTGTAGATAATAACATCAGGGTTCAAGGTTTCTTCCAGAAAATCCCCAAGCACTCACAAACACTCAAAACACCAAAAGGATTAAGCTACTGTGAAGACTAATAATTACCATTCTTCGGCTCACACAACTTCAGGTTCAGGTCGTCTGCCTCACCATGTATCAACAGTTCAGCATCATCACAACAAATTTGTTTTCTTCATCTATCCATGATATCTGCTCCCCGAAGCACTCTGGTCGACAGAACCAATACGTCCTTTCCAGTTCATAAGCCGAAATCCATTGATTTTCCTTCTCACAGACGGCTTCACATTTGCAGCAACTTACTGAACTTCCGGATTACTCCCCCTCCCCGATGTTCGGGAACTTTTAGCTGCTCATCATTTTCTTTTATCTTTTTTTAGTAAAATTCAATCTCCAAGACAATCGCCGCAGTCCCTCAAACAACGCTCTGCTACCATATAATATCCAGGGGGTAGAGAGAGACGTCAGTTCTTCACACAGGAACTTTATTAATTAAAACATACACGGGAGCAATACCAAAGCTCAAGTCTCAGAGACACCAAGGTTACGAGGGAACAAGCAATAAGGATTATCATCTCAAGACAACAAGGTTAGGAGGGAACAAGCAAGAAGGATTGTTATCTGTTATTTCTTTCACTCCCTTTTAAAATCCTTTCTATTCCTTCTTCTCCTCTTTGTATAATTTTAGACTCTGTACTGCCATCTTCAATATCATAAATTCTCTTCCATTAATAGAATAAATTAATCCGTGCTTCATAGGTATACAAAGAAATTATCGACCATTATTTTTTTCCACCCATTTCATACTTTACCATCATAGGATCGACAAAAAATTGAAGTCTCTACCTGATTTTGAGCCAACTTTCTCATTTGTTCTTCTTTCACCTCTCCGCATCCTATCAATTTTTTATATACTTACAAATTCTTGTACGCTTCAACTATTTCCATCCTTTCACCATTTATTTCAGCCTTCATTTATCTACTTTCCTGATTCTCCTTTTTACTTACAATCGTAGCATTGCTCACATTTGGTCTCAACGTCTTCCTATTACATATACTTTTAGACTCTTTTGTAATTTACGTGGTTTCCCTTCTGGGTTTCCGCAAATATTGTATTATAATACAATATATATGTAAATAATTATTTACATACATCAGTTATTACCCACTCACTCTATTACCTACTCTGGCAGTTGAATCGATGGAACTTGCAGCGAATGTTTTTTTTTCTTTCTTCCTTTTATGTCTAACATATGTCTAATGATTCTCTCTTAATAGTTTGTATGTGGCAGATTTATTTTAACATTGTTACTAATCTGAAGATGTTTTTAATTTTTTATTAATTTCTTCCCATCTTTAGCTTTTCTATTTCTTTATTTCCTTTCCTCACTAGGGCAGTTTCCCTGTTGGAGCTCTTGGGCTTATAGCGTCCTGCTTTCTTACGTGGATAATAATAATAATAATAATAATAATAATAATAAAAATAATAATAATAATGATAATAATAATAATAATGATAATAAAACTCTAAGTTCGCCCACTTCCAGATCCTCGATTTTTATACAACGTTTTCTCATAAGTCACTCATAATAGCATAAATCTAAAAATGAAGTCAATTCACATTTGCACTTGATTAAAAACTTATTAAAACCTTTAAAATGCAGAGAGCTTTTGAGAACGTGTAGGAATTTCATATAATTTACAAAGGAGACACAAGCAGATTCTCGAAAACTCTCTCTGTATTTTTTTATTATTTCATGTTTACAAAAATACTGATTTAGATTTGTTTCATAAATGCTGTCTGAAAAGTTAGACCCTAAAAATAAAGAGATAACTTAGCATATCCAGCATATCCAATAACAAGGTTAATAGAAGCGAAACATATAAGGGATAGAAAAGTTTTTAAAGAATGTTATTTGCAAATCCAGACCAACAGGATGTCAGTGAGCTTCAAGTAACAAGAAAAAAAAAATAAATAAATAAAAAATAAAAAAGTCAACATATCATTTATTTGTATTGAAAACGTAAATAGAAAATAATCTTGTATTTAATTTTATTGAAGTAAATGGAGACTCATCTGCTGTTCGCACAGGCAATTCAAATTCCTGAATACACGCAGTAAATCATCTCAGGTCTGATTATGTGATGTAAATAGCGTACAGACATTTTTGAAACTATGATGACTATTTGGTTTATTACGATTCTGGCATTTAAGTAGATCTTATCCTTATAATTCCACCACCAACAAATGGATTATGGAATAAGGCAATTTTTGCATTTTTGATTTCCTGAATATTTTGTTTAACGCTAATGTAACCTATTAAGTAAATTACCCAGTTCTCCTCTCTACAATTCCACCTCCAAAAACTAAAATATACAAAAAGGCAAGTGTTTTAAGATTTTTTTTTTTTCACAGGTACTTTAGGCAAAATATGACCAAAGGATAATACAATCCAATGAAAAAATATGCAAGACAGCCAGATTTTCTTTGTCAGATTAAATTCAATGAGATGTTCTGAAGAAGTATTTTAAGGAAACGTCCTCTCTTTGCTGAATAGAACCAGACGATAATGCTATTGAATGGAGACAGGAGACTCTTGCCTGTGTCTCTTCGATATTTCAGGCATGAATTCATAGCATGTGACCATTAAGGCAAAGTGGTTTTAGATTAGCGGTCAAGTTTAAATGGTAATTTTAAAAAGCAATTTGTATCTTTTCCAAGGAAATTATGTTGGTCATTATTTTTCTTTTTGTCATTTGAAAACTATTCTATGTTAGTGTACCAGACCTGTCAAAAACGTCGGCCAAATATCTAGATAGATACGCACACACATGCGTCCTCTATCCCCACGGTATGACTATTCTTTCTCCCCCTACCCATGGGACAGGGAGAGCTAAGCATGACCGTGGGATAGTGAGCCGTTTGTTAGGTTGTAACTGAAAGGCGATGTGAATGCAACTAACTTTATTTAAACAGAGATAAATTGTATATACATGTTCCTGACAAGAAGGTCACATAAATAAAAGCAAAATAATTCATGAAAAGACAAGCTAAAACAGGTCTTGGTAACAGTGAGGTGTAGAGATATACAATAAAAAAGAAAATACAGTGAGTGTACTATATATATATATATATATATATATATATATATATATATATATATATATATATATATATATATATATACACACACACACACACACACACACACACACACACACACACATATATATATATATATATATATATATATATATGTATATATATATAAATATATATATATATTGTAACAAACTTTACCGGGGATTCTGGTTAATTTATCTTAATTGATAAAGTAATATTTTGAGTGTCACCTAAAGTCACTTTAATTTAATTTTCTTTTCATCGCCATCTAGTGGTTGATGTATTAGGCTAAGATTGGTACGTCACCCATGGAATGTTTTGTTTTGTTTTCCATGTTGACTGTTTGGGAGTGTTGGGCGAAGTGACGAGGGACCTTTTATTGGAGGTAAATGGGAGTGAGGAAATAGCTGCCATCTTCAAACTTGAAGGTCTCACCGTGAGTTGGCTCTTCAACCGCTGGAGATTATTAGTGGGAGTGATCCAGTGTCTTCAGTGAAGGAGGCGGTGGAGGATTTGATCGCCGCCTTTGGAGGAGCAACTCAGCAGCAGTTAAATGCTATCACTTTCTCCTGTGCATGGTGAGGGTTTGCTGTAATTGTGTGTGTTACCAGCGGGGAGAAGGACTCTCCACGGACCAGAATCCATCACTACTGTACCCGTTAAAGCTGAGACCTATCTTCCTTTTGGTAAGGGTAGTGATTTTGGTTTGCCTCCATTTCATCTCTGAAGGAGTAGAGGACGGCGCCTTTAGTGATTTTTCACCGCTGTTTGTGTTGCACTACGCGGTTAGCGTAAACAAGGTCTCGTCCATGATTGGTCTTCTGACTTTATTCGTCTCTGTGAAAGCCTACATCAGGAGTTTTTTTATTTCCGTGCTAATGTAGGTTAACTATTAATGTGATTTATGTGTATTGTGGGGATGGGAAGTTTTGCCTAAATTTGTATAAAGAGGGGTAGAGTTAAGGTTCCGAGACTTTCTTGCTCTTTTCTATCAGTCAATGTAATTGTGTAATTTGTCGGGTGAATGGTAGTTTGCGAGGTTATTCTTTCCTTTTCCTGTTGTCTTGCCTTTCCGTGTCGTTGTTAATGAATGGGTCCTATATGTGTTTGTTGTACTGTGCTTGTGGTTTGATATCTTCCCATTTAAAGTGATTTTCTGTGTTATTTTGTTTGTAAATGAATATTCAATATGACTCTTTCAGTGTTTTATGATTACCCACTCCTTTAATATCACTGTTACATATTATTGCTAGCTCTGGCTGTGAAGAAAACTTAAAGAACTTGGCCCTCACTGGGTCCGTGCGTAACATTTGGCGACCTTGCCAGGATCCTGTAAAACTAGTATTTTCAGGATCCCCAGAGCGTATGTAATTGTATGTAAACAAATAGTGAAGGAGGTGGTAATTATCAGTTTCGCTAGTTATACAGTATTTCTTCGACAAAATGACTGATAGGCCTACAGAGGAAGTGGCTGGGTTTAATGTTTCGGAGTTTTTCCATAGTCCTGATTGGGAGGAGAAGATAGGTGATCTTAGTAAGAGCCATTTAATGATAATTGGTGAATATCTTGGGTTGCCTATTGTCGCAGGTGTGAAGAAAGGGAGTTTGTTGCTTCAGGTAATGAAGGCTATGCAAGGTAGAATAGCAGGTCCTAGTTTAGCTGAACCAGAGTCAATTAAGGATAAGATAGCTTTGCAAAAGATAGAAATGGAAAAGTTGAAGTTACAGTTAGAAATGGGTAAGACTGAAGTAGCTAATAGGGAAAGAGAGAGGCTTCATCAGAGGGAACGGGAAAAGCTTAGGTTAGATCAGGAAAAAGAATTGGAAAAGCTTAGAATAGCGCAGGAACGGGTGAGAGTAGAACAGGAAAGGGCTAGATTAGAGTACGAGAGAGAACAGGAGAAGGTTAGGTTAGATCAGGAAAGAGAATTGGAAATTAGGAGAATGGAACATGAATTACAGGTACTTCGGCTGAAGCGACCAGAAGCGGAAGATAGGTTTAATATTGGCAGCGCAATTAAGCTGGTACCAATATTTAATGAATCCGATGTCGCAGAATTTTTCTCTGCATTCGAAAAATTAGCGAGAAAACTGAGTTGGCCGGAATCAATGTGGACTACCTTAGTTCAATGCAGATTGATCGGTAAGGCACAGAAGGTTTATGCAGCGCTAAGTGAAGAGACGAGTGCAGAGTACGAACAGGTCAAAGAGATAATATTGAAAGCTTATGAACTGGTACCGGAGGCGTACCGTCAACGCTTTCGTAACTTGCGTAAACTGTATAACTGCACATTTGTTGAATTTGCCAGAGAAAAAGTAAGTGCGTTTTTAGATTGGTTAAAAGCGAAGGGTATTAACGATTTTGAAAGTTTAAAGGAACTAATATTAATTGAGGAATTTAAAAATCACATTGGGATGGAACTTAAAGTACATTTAGAAGACTTGAAATTGGAAACTATAGAAGCAGTAGCGGTTGCTGCGGACGAATATACTTTATCGCATAAGTCAGTAAATCGTTTTTCATCGAGACTCGATAAATGGGATAAAGGTGGTAAGGGCGAGAAAGCAGCGGTAACGTCTGGTAAGTCGGATGGAGGGAGTTCTCCAAAGAAGGCAAAGTCATCACCAAGTAGGGGTGGAAGTGAAATCATTTGTTTTTTTCTGCAGGAAAAAGGGCCATGTTAAGGCTGATTGTACTGCCTGGAAAGGGCAGGGTAAGTCAAAGCCGGTAGGCTTGATTGGTAAGGTTGCTGGGAGCAGGTCCCAGGTAAGTAGTTGCTTCAGTAAGTACGTCGCAGAAGGCGAGGTTTTCGCTAAAGACCGGTCAGGGTCTGGAAGGCGGGTGAGAATACTACGGGACACTGGCGCGGCCCAGTCGGTAATCTTACGGTCCTCATTGCCCTGGGACTTCAGAGAGGAGGAGCCAGAGTATGTAGTATTAGGTGGATTTTCTAATACGGTAGTAGCGTGTCCTCTGGGTGAGTTTTGGGTAGACTCAAGGTGGATTAATGGACCTATGAAGTTGGCAATGGTGGATGTATTACCCGTAAGCAATGTTGATATTGTGTTGGCTAACGATATAGAGGCAGGTACAGTATGTGATTGCCCGGTTGTGCAATGCAGGTATGCTGACCCTGTTAGTGAAGTTGAACCGGTAATGGTTGTGACTCGCTCGGCAGCGCATTCATCTGGGATAGAGGATGAAGGGTTAGGCTTGGATAGTCTAGAGGAGCTGTCAGAGGGAGGGGTTTCTGGGTTAAGTGCTTCTACAAGTCCTAGTCTGGTCTCTGAGTGGGATAGCTCAGTAGGGTGGGATAGGGAATCACTTAGGTTACCTCAGAAGGAGGAGTTTGGAGAATTAGGAGTGGAGGTAGACTCTGATTTGAGTAGACCTCGGTATCTGTGGGAAGACGGCATCCTACTGAGGGTGAGTAGGTCAACTATGGTTCCGTCTGATGATTGGGAGGTAAGGAAACAGGTGGTAGTGCCCCATAAATATAGGGACAAGATTTTATGGTTGGGACACGAGGATGTGTTCGCAGGTTATTTTGGAATTGGAAAGACTTTTAGGAAAATTGCTGAATACTTTTATTGGCCAAAGATGAGATCGGAGGTAAAAAGGTTTGTTAATTCTTGCAAAACTTGTCAACTGGTTGGTAAACCCAATCAGAAAATCCCTAAGGCACCTTTAAAACCCATTCCAGCAGTGGGGGAACCATTTCAAGAAATTTTGATTGACATTGTAGGCCCATTGCCTAAAACCAGCAGTGGTAATCAATACATACTAACTATAATGGATCGAATGTCTAGGTACCCGGAAGCAGTGCCCCTGAGGAGTTTTAAGAGTAAGCAGGTCATCAATGCATTAACAAACTTCTTTTCCAGGTTTGGTTTGCCCAAGACTATTCAATCTGATTGCGGGACTAATTTTACCAGCAAAGATTTTTGTAAAAGTTTACAGGAGTTGAAGGTTCAACATATCAGGTCATCGCCTTACCATCCAGAAAGCCAGGGACAGATTGAGCGATTCCATCAGACGCTGAAATCCATGTTAAAAAAATATTGTGGGGATAATCCGGGAGGATGGGATAAAGTTCTCCCGTATTTACTTTTGGCTTTTAGGTCTGTACCAAGTGATGTAATGGGTTTCACCCCCTTTGAATTAGTTTTTGGTCACAAGGTAAGGGGTCCCTTGGATGTGATAAGAGAGAGTTGGGAGGGGAGTCACCCTAACGTAAGCTTGATAGAGTTCTTGAGAGAGTCCAGGAGTAAGTTAACTAAGGCATGGGAATTTGCTAAGAATAATCTAGTAATTGGTCAGGGGAAGATGAAGGAAAAGTACGACGTAAAGACCAGAGTTAGGGAATTTCAGGTTGGAGATAAGGTACTTGCTCTGCTGCCAATTCCAGGAAATCCCTTAACAGCAAAGTTTTCAGGTCCATGGAGGGTTGCAAAGGTAGTTAGTAGTCTTAACTACCTGATAGAAACACCAGACAGGCGACGTAAATATCAACTATGCCATGCAAATATGTTAAAACCTTTTGTTGAGCGTGAGAGTAAGGAACCCATCTTATTACTCAATAGGGTTGAGCCTAGTGTTGTAGGTCTCAGCATTGATATGCCATGGCCCAGAAATAATCAGGAAATGTTAAGTAATTTGTCTGGGAATTTGCTACACCTAGAAAGGGATCAGAGGGAATCTGTGGTAAATTTATGTGAATCTTTTCCAGAATTATTTCAGGATTCTCCAGGGCTTACCAATGTATTGAGTCACGATGTGAAAGTGGGAAATGCTAAACCCATCAAGCAAGCCCCCTATAGGACCAATCCAGTAAAAAGAAAGATTATTGATAAGGAGGTAGAGTATATGTTGGAGCCCAATTTAATTGAAGACAGTAATAGTCCATGGTCTTCTCCTGTAGTCTTGGTGAAGAAGGAGGGAGGTGAGTACCGGATGTGCTTTGATTACAGGAAAATTAATGCAGTCACTGAGGCTGACAGCTTTCCTCTTCTTAGAGTAGAGGACTGTATTAATGAAATAGGGAATGCTCAGTATATTAGTAAATTTGACTTGTTAAAAGGATACTGGCAAGTTCCATTGACTAAGCGGGCTAGGGAGGTATCCGCATTTGTGACTCATGAAGGGTTGTATGCCTGTAATGTTATGCCTTTTGGCATGAAAAACGCCTCTGCTACGTTCCAGCGTTTAATGAATAAGATTGTGGGTAGACTAGAAGGAGTATTGGTCTATATTGATGATATCATCGTGTATAGCCATGATTGGGCTACACACTTAAAGAGGATGGAGAAATTATTTGTTAAGCTCAAGCAAGCAGGGTTGGTGATTAATTTGGAAAAGTGTGACATAGCAAAGGCAAAGGTAGTCTACTTGAGACATGAAGTAGGTCAGGGTAAAGTACTACCAAAGTCTGCAAATGTAGAGGCAACTGTAAATTTTCAGGTGCCGGATAACAAGAAAGCCATTCGCAGGTTTCTGGGAATGATGGGCTACTATAGAAAATTTATAATTAATTTTTCCCAAATAGCTAATCCTTTAACTAGTTTATTGCAGAAAGGAGTGGAATTCCAGTGGTCGAGCGCATGTCAAGAGTCGTTTGATAAGTTAAAATCCACCTTATTAACTAATCCAATTTTGAAAGCCCCTAATTTTCAAGTACCATTCAAGTTGGCAATAGATGCCAGTGATGTGGGTGTTGGAGCTGTCTTGTCGCAGGTGGAGGACCAGGTAGAATATCCAGTAGCTTTCTTCTCAAAGAAATTAACTAAACCACAACAGAGTTATTCCACCATGGAGAAGGAAACCTTGAGCCTGATTCTCACTCTTGAACATTTTGAGGTTTATCTTTCCAGCTGCAGGACACCGATTGAAGTCTGGACAGATCATAATCCTTTAACTTTTTTGAAAAAGTTTAAGAGTCACAATCAGAGATTGTGTAGGTGGAGCTTATTGTTGCAGGAATGGAGTCTGGATATTAAGCACATCTCTGGAAAAGAGAATGTTGTTTCAGATGCCTTATCCTGCTGATTTCTTGTGATAATGAAATTTTTCACATTTCAGGAGATTGTTTTTTTTTTTTTTGTTATTGTTAGGATGACACTAGTTAAAGTATTAAAATTATTAGTGTTCAGATTATATTTTGAAGGGTAAAGTAACTAGCTAGTTTTGATAAACTAAATAGGGGTTGCTTTGACTTGAGACTTTATCTCACCGTGAGTTGGCTCTTCAACCGCTGGAGATTACTAGTGGGAGTGATCCAATGTCTTCAGTGAAGGAGGCGGTGGAGGATTTGATCGCCGCCTTTGGAGGAGCAACTCAGCAGCAGTTAAATGCTATCACTTTCTCCTGTGCATGGTGAGGGTTTGCTGTAATTGTGTGTGTTACCAGCGGGGAGAAGGACTCTCCACGGACCAGAATCCATCACTACTGTAGCCTACCCGTTAAAGCTGAGACCTATCTTCATTTTGGTAAGGGTAGTGATTTTGGTTTGCCTCCATTTCATCTCTGAAGGAGTAGAGGACGGCGCCTTTAGTGATTTTTCACCGCTGTTTGTGTTGCACTACGCGGTTAGCGTAAACAAGGTCTCGTCCATAATTGGTCTTCTGAATTTATTCGTCTCTGTGAAAGCCTACATCAGGAGTTTTTTTATTTCCGTGTTAATGTAGGTTAACTATTAATGTGATTTATGTGTATTGTGGGGATGGGAAGTTTTGCCTAAATTTGTATAAAGAGGGGTAGAGTTAAGGTTCCGAGACTTTCTTGCTCTTTTCTCTCAGTCAATGTAATTGTGTAATTTGTCGGGTGAATGGTAGTTTGCGAGGTTATTCTTTCCTTTTCCTGTTGTCTTGCCTTTCCGTGTCGTTGTTGATGAATGGGTCCTATATGTGTTTGTTGTACTGTGCTTGTGGTTTGATATCTTCCCATTTAAAGTGATTTTCTGTGTTATTTTGTTTGTAAATAAATATTCAATATGACTCTTGCAGTGTTTTATGATTACCCACTCCTTTAATATGTGGGTATATATATATATATATATATATATATATATATATATATATATATATATATATATATATATATATATATATATATATATATATGCATATATAAATATAAATATATATATATATATATATATATATATATATATATATATATATATATATATATATATATATCTATATATATATATATATATATATATATATATATATATATATATATATATATATATATATATATATATATATCATAGCAATCCATGTTTGTAAACGGTTATCAATTTGGATGAGCAACCTGGTGGAGTAACGAGAACTTTGGGTGTTGAAGAAATGCTCCCATAAATCTCGATGAAGTCACTGGCAGCAGGGTGACGGATTGGGTATAAGGCGATAGACAAAATATCTTTTCGGCTTCTACTCCTGATGCCTGGCGAATGATCTTACTGGAATTAGTTTGGACCGGCAAGTGTCACTTGCCTTAGTTAGATGAAAACTGTGTATCACAAGGAACTAGCTATCCTCTGATGAATTTAGCCAATCAATCCTTTATGGATTTAGTTAGTCAATAGAAATAGAAGATGACTGAATGGTCCCCAGTTCCGGGCATAGCCGGGGGATAAGAATCTCCCGGTTTATATATACGAAAGAAAAATTGAAAATTTATAATGCGAATGTTAGAACCATTAGTCAGACTTGGACGTTACAGCAATTGGAGAGTGAATTTATGAAATTTGGCTTGGCTATCATATCCCTAAGTGAAACATGTTGTAAGGAAACCGTAGACCAAGGCAATATGTATATAAATTATATGTGTATATATTAGTGTGCTACTGTTATTAACACACATTGAGTATGTGTTGTTTGAGATGTTGAGTCTTGAATTAAAGTCAAGCATTGTAACTTTAAAATGGTTTATTCTCTAAAAACAACAGTGTTAAACATCTTCATCACAGGAGTATAGCTGGTTTGGTCGGATGACCAATTCAGGTGAAGTATATATAAGAACTGCCTAAAATATCGATATCACAGATATCGTATGTTTAGTTGTCTCAGCATTTAAACACAATATGTAAACTTTACATTCGTCTAGGAAGACACCTGCATCCGGTGACGACACAATCTTTCACACAGTATGCATTTGTGTTTATGCTTCAGAAAAATGTTACATTGCTGAGAGATGCAAAATGCATCCTGTTATGATTTTGTCTGACTACAGCAAATCTCACGCTAGCTTCTTCTTCCACAATGACATATTACGTCATGTGTTTTAAACATGTAATAACTAACTATTACATTAGCTCGGCCAGCTATCTCAATTTTTTTTTTCTAAAAATTTAACAATACGCCAAAATATGTTTACTAGGAGTGTGACTGGATATATGTATTATTCTTTGTTTAACTTTAGCCATAAGCAAATGAGGACGAATGTCCAAATAGGCACATCAAAAAAAAAATAAAAACAATAATGCATATGAAAAGATATTACCAAAGCAAAGATAAAAATGCATGATAAATACAGATCACATATATGGTACATTGCTAGCAAATGATTATATGGTACCGAAAAAAAAAATACTGATATACATATGATTCGGTAACTTGTTAAAGAATAATTGTTACCTTTGTCAGAAACATAGATTAACACAATACGGTAATTAATAAAAATATTTGTTACCTTGGTAAAGATTCAATTTTAGTGCACAAACACGAATTCCTGGTACGTACACGTACCACGGTTTCGTACATATACATATATATATATTTATATATAGGGCTTATATATTTTATTAGATGCCCATAGATTCTGTTATTTTTTTTTCTCTTTTCTTTTAACATTCCGGCTTATATATTTTATTAGATGCCGAGAGAAAAAATTATTTTTTTTTTAAATGTTTTTTAAATGTATTTTTAACAATGCAAATGTTCTATAGTTTCTTCAATTACATATTACTAGCATACTAACTGCTTTTCGTACACACGCTATTCCCTGACAATTTTACTCCTTTTAGCGAATGAGGTGGCCACTTCAAACGGCTTTAAACTGAATTAAATAAGGAGTTTTGTCTGGACATGGCAAAATGTTCTGTTTTAGCTGCAAACTGTTCCGTAACCTACGCCAAACAAGGATGTTCACGGCGATAAATATCATCACCGTCACAATTGTTCCTGCTAGTAGTATGGGGTGAAGAAATTCCTTATAAGTCGGTGACAAATGGTCCATCTCGGTCAATTTCATCAACCGCTTGGCTACCTGTTTGTTGTATGGGAGAGGTAGTGATGGCATTGTAGACGTCCACGTGAAGTTCGAGAAGTAGGCTCGTTCTCTGATGATGGTCTTTATCCCGGTCACCATGGAATTAGGGGAAGTCCCGATACAACCATCTGCTGCAACAAAGATTTTAGCATAGGACGTGGATCCGTCCGAGCATGATACATTGAAGCCGTCCTTGTCGTATCGTATCCACAAGCCGTTGTTCAGTCTGCAATTTAACTCATTATTGTCAAAGGGATAAAGCTTATCCAGACAATTTTCACTTGTATGGGAAAGAACACCGTCTAGCACTATACCTAACTCGCATGAATCCATTAAGTTTTTATGGAATTCAAATGAGTCAGCTGTACATATTTTTCTATCCATTGCGTCTGAACAGTGAGTTAATTAATTTAAGTCTTTAATGACCGTATATGTTTCCTTGTCTGGGGAAATCAATACGAGTCCTTTCAAACTGGATATTACTGGATTTGAGTGATTCGTCATGAAAGTCGGAAATGGTGATATCCTGTAAGATTGCCAGGCATCAGAAGAATCAAAGGGAATTATAATCATAATGTTGTTATTTTCAACACTTACTGTAATTAGGCTGTAAGAAAATTCTAACCTACGTTCGTCTAACAAAGGAACATAGCCTAGTTTCTCCCGTCTGTTCTCCAGAACTAACTTTAAGTATTTTATAGGCAACAAATGGGGCTAGAGTACACCTTTAGTTGCTAACGTGATAGCTTCTACATAATCCTTGGATTTCTCAATGAAATGTGCAATTCTGTTATGTATGTGATCTATTTTTGAATCATAATACATTAACGTTGCCAACAAATCCTGTACTTCCATAGTCTGACTGATATTACTGGAATGTTCATTTACTAAATCCATAATTTGATTGATTGAAGCTAACTGATTCCTTAGTTCTGACATAATCAGAACTCAATTTTCTTATTTTGATTACTAATCTTAAGACAATTGGAAATTCCTAAACCTAAACTTGCAATAGACCCAAAGATGTTTAATGCAGCAAAAATAAACGGGTTTCGTCTTTCTTTATGTTCGTGCCCTACAGTCCACATCAAAAGGTCACTAGCCAAAGATTCTGTCTCGTAAGTCATATTTTGCAAGTCATCAGATGGCATCTCTGCAACTTTTAGTGTTAATCCAAGCGAACTCTCTGTAGTCAAATGGAAATGTCTTCTATGCAACTCATCTAATGAGACAGCAAACCTTGAAATGGCGCTTTTTAAGCTAGTGACATCATTCTCTGGAAGAAAAATTGCTTGCATATGCACTTCTACAACTACGTTGCTTGATGTAATAAAAACGTCTTCTTGTCTTTCAACTATAGTGCCATATTTAAAATCTATACTTTTAGTTTTAGAGCTCGTCTCACATGAGAAAAATGTCTGAGCGAACAATATCACTCCCAACAACAAAAAATTCATCTTGGAAACCTGTAACGAGAAAAATATGTGTAATTACTCCTGTATTAAGAAGAAAACTTTTAATCATACAAATAAAAATCTTTCCCTCACTTCTTTCCCTTTCTTTTTTTTTTTTTTTTTAATTTCTTATGTGAGCCAATGGTACTATTCTCTCATCCGTGGGTTGAGATACGTTTTGAACTCTAAACCTATTGGCCGTTAATGTTTCCAAAATGTTAAATGGGCCTTCAAACTTAGGATTTAGTTTATAATTGAGTCCACGTATATTTACCTGTATATATACATTATCACCCACGGTATATGTTTTAGTTGGCTTCGCTATTTTATCATGATTCCTTTTCATTATGATTTGTGATTCTTCTAAATTCTTTCGAAGGATATCATATCGACTTTTGCTTGCATTTATACATTCTTTTAAAGGATTTGATAGATTAGTTGTAAGCGTTAATACATGGAAAGGCGTTCTAACTGGGGTACCATACAATGCTTCATGCGGTGACATTTTAATTGATATATGATATGAATGATTCAGAGTACTCAGTACCGCAGGTATTGCAATATCCCAGTTGGGGTCTGATCCCCCTAGTGTTACTCTTAATATATTTAAAACCTTCCTATTTGCTCTTTCTACTAGCCCATTCGACTCTGGGTGATATATCATGGTATTTATTTTCTTTATGCTAAGGAATTCACACAATGAGGTAAGAAAGTGATTATTAAATTCACCACCCGAGTCTGAGATTATCATGTGTGGAATTCCATGTTTACAAATGTAACACTCGTAAAACTTCCTAGCGCATTCAATCGCAGTTTTAGTTTTAAGCGCTATTAGTTCTGTATATCGAGTTAAAGCATCTACAATTACTAAGAGGTGCTTATTTCCTCTGTCTGACTCGTAAAATCCTGTTAACAAATCTAAATGTATTCTTTCAAAGGGTTGATTGGGCACGGGATAAGCCCCTAGGCTGACAGGTGTTTTCGTATGCCCTTTGTTTTCCTGACATGTGCGACAATTAGCTATGTGTTTTTTTTATATCTGTAAGCATTGTATGCCAATAAAACAATGATTTGGCTTTCTGTGACATTAATGAGAACCCTGGGTGTCCATGTAATGGGTTTGCATGCAACCAATTCAGGACAGTGGAAATAAGTGAGATTGGTACCACTACCTAGTCGTTAGCTACATGTGGTGTATTGCGGGTTTTCCTTGTCACGGTCCTACACAGAATATTATCTTTGATTATATAATTCTGCTGCTTATACTTTATATATCCCTTTTACTTATGATTGCCTTTCAAAGCATTTATAATTGTTTCTATTTTCTGATCTTTTCTTTGCTCAGTCTGTAATAATTCAGCACTCCAACCTAAATGTTCTTGTTCAGATATCGTTTTAACAATAGGCATGGATGTTGATATATCTATTAATTCAGCTAAAGGCTCCGTACAAGATGACACGGGGTTGCGTGATAATGCATCCGCAATGATATTTGCTTTCCCAAGTAAATACCCGATTCTTGCGCCAAAATCTTGAATGATCAAATGCCACCGAGTTCGTTTAGGGCTGTGGTTGAAGCCTTTAAAGAACTCGGTTAGTGGTTTATGGTCAGTAAGAACCTTAACGGGATAACCGTATATTATGAACTTAAAATGCACTAGTGAATTAACAATAGCTAGCCCTTCCTTGTCTATTAATGCATACTTACTTTCGGAAGTTCTCAGTTTTCGAGAATAAAAAGCTATCAGGAAAAATTGTTTATCATATTGCTGAAGCAATACCCCTCCTACTCCTAAGTCTGAGGCGTCTGTTGCAATGAAGAATTCCTTACCGAAGTCAGGAAATTTTGAGATAGGAGAACTACACAGTTCATCTTTCAAGGTAATAAACGCCTATTGATGATGCTCAGACCATATGAAATCTACGCCCTTTTTCGTAAGATCAGTTAAAGGAGCGGCTATTATTGAATAGTTGCGTATAAAACGCCTGTAATATCCACTACAACCCAGAAATTGTTGTATTCCCTTGACATTAGTAGGTATGGGAAAATTACGTATAGCCGACACCTTATCATGGACTACTTTAAGACCTTGGCTTGACACCATGACACCCAAATATATTAATTCTGTTGTGAAAAATTCATACTTACTAATCTTTACCCTTAAGTTATGTTGTCTTAATCTCTGTAGTACTAGTTCTAACTTAGGTAGATGTTCTTCTAAGGTGTTGGAAAAGATTACAAGATCGTCCATATAGGCATGCAATATATCCCCTAACAAGTCTCCAAACACTATGTTAATCATTCTTGTAAATGTTATGGGAGCACAACGTAAACCAAAAGGCATCCGTAAAAATTCATAATGTCCCCTGGCTGTGCTGAAGGCTGTGTATGGGATACTATCTTCTTTTAATGATATCTGGTGAAAGCCTTTAAGTAAGTCCAAACTGGTAAAATATTTATTCTGACCCAACAAAGACAAAATATCGTCAGTACATGGCACTGGGAATCGATCAGGGATTGTCTCCTTGTTTAGACGACGGAAGTCTACGCAGATACGCCATGTTCGATCTTTTTTCGGTACAACTATTAATGGAAAATTATAAGGGCTGTTTGATTTCCTAATGACTCCTTCTTCTAGCATTTTACCTACTTCATCATTTATTTCATTCTGGAATTTCATAGGGAGTCTGTACGAGGGTACATACAGTATATAATTTTCTGCTTGTCCTTTAACCTTATTTGATGCTCGATCACATCTGTTTTTCCTAAGGATCCATTCGTAGTGGAAAAATCATCATGATATTTAGTTAAAAGTCCAAAAATTTTCTGCTGAATTTCTTCGTCTTGAATGTCATTATTGATTTTATTTTTAATAGATTGCAAAAGGGATTCATCCGCAACTGATTGAGCGTGATTGATTTCGGCAACGGTAAGAATACGGTGTTTATAAACTTCTACATCCAAGATATGTTGATTTTTGTGAATTACTAATGTGTGTTATTTAAATGATTACAGACTTCAATATTACATTGTTGATGTGAGCTTACTGTATAAATAGCTTGTGTGACAGACAATCCGTTAGTTTTCAAAGTGTCGGAAAGGATTAATATTTCAGATCCCGGTAATGTTTTCTTTATTTGCACTATTAAATTCGAAGGTAGGTTTGGCTCGATAGATTGCGTGCAAGATGATATTACGGGTGAACGAGAATTCTGCTGGGTCGCGTATATTATTTCTTTATTAGTGAGACAAGTTATTGGTTCTTCAACGTACGTTACGGTTATATTTGTCGTCTCCTTTTTATCCAAAGCTGATTTTAAGATATTAGAAGACTTATAGAATTTTCCTTTAATATACACGCCGTGCTTGGCAGGGGCTAAGATAATGTGTTGATTTCCCATAGAAGGGTATCCTATAATTACAGCTGGATACATATCAATGTTTTGTACAACAACAAATGTATCGGCAAACGTGCGTTTACCGACTTTGAATTGAACATGAGTTATGCCTATGACATTTAATTCATTATATCCTATTCCCGAGAGTCTTACTCCGGATTTTTCTATCGGAAAGTTTGAAAACAATAAATGATGTGTCCTCAAATCCATGATATTACGTGGACTACCAGAGTCAAAAAATAACGTAAAGGATTTGTGTTCTAAATTTACAGCATATAAGGTTGGTCGTAACTCATTTTGGCTTATTATTGTATGAATTCGTTGCAATTCTACAGGAGCATGCACTGTTTTACTTAATTCGGCCGTGTGTTTCATAGGAAAATCTATTGCCTCACAATGATCTGATAAAACATTAAAATGATTATTAAATACTATTGATGTTGACATGAATGACCTTGACCCAACATCACTCTCTTCCCCACTGGAGTTAATTATGTGGTATTTGCTTTGCTCTGCACATTCTGAAAATTAGTCTGACCTTGCGAGGTCTGGTTTGACGACCCAGGCTCAGCGTTATTCGAAGAAGTGTTTGTTTGTTTCGGATTCTGAACTACATTGACGTTTGGCTGTTTCTTCTTATTGTTAAAATGAGGATTTTTCTTTTTATTTCCATATGGAACTGACTGTGGAATTGACTGTGTATTTCTAGGATTCTGTTGTGTCTTACGCGAGTAGCACTGACTATATGAATGAGTCGAACTATTATGAATCGAACAGAATTTCGTTCTGCAGTCCGCGATCAAGTGACCTTGACGTTTGCAATTATAACACGTCATTCCCGCAACTTGACTATTATTAACTACGTTTACTTGTTGTGGCTTTGTTTCATTCTTTGCAAAAACTTGAGTTAACACGGGATCGAGGTCTGGACACTTAGCCATGTGTTTTTTTATCTGTTTATATACATCCAATTCCGTATTTACAGGCGTTAACTTTTTATCAAAACACCGCACTAAAGCTTCAGGCAACATAAGTGTCATGCAAGTTAAATACATTAATCGTAAAAAATCTTTCACGGAGATGTTATCTCTAGTAACCCAAGTGGAATTACCTAAAATATCTTGATATTCATTAAGCCTATCAGCTTTGAGAGCTGCTCTCTCAACAACATTAAGCCGATTCATAGTGGCTTGATTAAGTGTATTTCTTAACGTTAATACTACATCCAAGGCTTCTTCACTCCATAGACTGCGCGTAACCTAACTTTGAAATCATCCCAGGCAACTGCTTCTTGAAATGAAACACCTCTTAAATACGCACTCGCATCCCCCTTTGAAAAATCTATAAAACTTTCAGCTTCTTGTAATTGTACAAAAGGGTCTATGATTTGTTTGGCATTTAAATGGGCATCGACGGATGAAATCCATGACTCCACATTTTGAGGCAAGAACCCATTAACCCGACCCTGAAAAGGAAGGATTGCAGACCTGGCATTTACAAGCGTCACAATCGGGAGAGGATTAATCTGTCCTACGCCACTAGGTCCAGGGATGAGGCTCACAGGGGGCGTCATGACTACTGTATTTCTTTTCCTATCTCTTCGACCCCTTGCAATTCTATCAAAATATCTATATGAATACAGACGTCCACTGCGTAAACGCATAAGCACCCAATGATAAAGATTATAACAAAATTCCCCAAAACAATGCTACTAATCCCAAGACGTTTCCCGAGAATTTCTGAAAGAAAACGGAATTAGCACAAAGAGAGAAAAATTCCAGATGAGAATTAGGAGTTGAACACAGTTTCCTTTAATGAAAGGAAAATAAAAGATTAGCAAACCACTCACCCCGGTAATGATCGACTAACGACTCGTGATAAATACATTTCACTGCCCAAACTGAAATAAATATGAAAATTGTACTTAGCTTAATATCGTTCTGTGTGATGTCGTCATATCCTCTCTCTCTCTTGATGTTTGAGTTTCATCACACTTGTCTCTTAGCTTCTAGAAAACAAGTTTCACACAGACTTATCTAATAGCTTTCAGGAAATAAGGCCACACAGACTTATGTCATAGCTTTTAGAGAATAATTTTCACACAGACTTGTCTCTTAGCTTTAAGAAAATAAGTTCCACACAAACTTGTCTTATAGCTTTTAGAAAATAGGTTTCATCAGACTTGTCTCATAGCTTTTAGAAAATGAGTTTCATCAAACTTCTCTTATAGCGTTTAGAAAATAGGTTTCTCAAAGACTTGTCTCTTAGCTTTTAGAAAATAAGTTTCACACAAACTTGACTCATGACTTTTAGAGAAAAAGTTTCATCAGACTTGTCTCATAGCTTTTAGAAAATAAGTTACATCAGACTTGTCTCTTAGCTTTGAAAAAATAAGTTTCACACACACACTTGTCTCTTAGCTTTTAGAAAATAAGATTCACACAGACTTGTCTCTTAGCTTTTATAAAATAAGTTTCACAAAAAAATTGTCTCATCAGACTTATCTCATAATTTTTAGAAAATAAGTTTCACACGGACTTGTCTCTTATCTTTTAGAAAAAGGGTTTCACACAGACTTGTCTCTTAGCTTTAAGAAAATAAGTTTCACACAGAATTGTCTCATAGCTATTAGAAAATAAGTTTCACACAGACTGGTCTCATGGCTTTTAGAAAATAATTTTCATCAGACATTTCTCAAAGCTTTTAGAAAATAAGTTTCATTAGACTTGTCTCATAGCTTTGAAAAAATAAGTTTCACACAGAATTGTATCCTAGCTTTTAGAAAGTAAGTTTCACACAAACTTGTCTTATGGCTTTTAGAAAATAGGTTTCATCAGACTGGTCTCATAGCTTTTAGAAAATAAGTTTCATCAAACTTCTCTTATAGCTTTTAGAAAATAGGTTTCACACAGACTTGTCTCTTAGCTTTTAAAAAATAAGTTTCACACAAACTTGTCTCATGGCTTTTCGAAAGTAAGTTTCATCAGACTTGTCTCATAGATTTTAGAAAATAAATTTCATTAGACTTGTCTCATAGCTTTAAAAAAATAAGTTTCACACAGACTTGTATCTTAGCTTTTAGAAATTAAGTTTCACACAAACTTGTCTCATGGCTTTTAGAAAATAAGTTTCATCAGACTTGTCTCATAGCTTGTAGAAAATAAGTTTCATCAAACTTCTCTTATAGCGTTTAGAAAATATGTTTCACACAGACTTGTCTCTTAGCTTTTAGAGAATAAGTTGCACAAAAACTTGATTCATGGCTTTTCGAAAATCTGTTTCATCAGACTTGTCTCTTAACTTTTCGAAAACAAGTTTCACACAAACTTTTCTAATAGCTTTTAGAAAAAAAAAGTTCACACAGAATTATGTCATAGCTTTTAGAAAATGATTTTCACACAGACTTGTCTCTTAGCTTTTAAAAAATGAGTTTCACACAAACTTGACTCATGGCTTTTGGAGAAAAAGTTTCACCAGACTTGTCTCATAGCTTTTAGAAAATAAGTTACATAAGACTTGTCTCTTAGCTTTAAAAAAAATAAGTTTCAAACAGACTTGTCTCTTAGCTTTTAGAAAAAAAATTCTTAGAGACTTGTCTCTTAGCTTTTAGAAATAAGATTCACACAAAATTGTCTCATCGCTTTTAGAAAATAAGTTTCATCAGACTTATCTCATACCTTTTAGAAAATAAGTTTCACACACACTTGTCTCTTATTTTTTAGAAATAAGTTTCACACATACTTGACTCCTAGCTTTTAGAAAATAAGTTTCACTCAAAGTTTCTCATAGCTATTAGAAAATAAGTTTCATCAGACATGTCTCTAAGCTTTTAGAAATCAAGTTTCAGACAGACTTAATGCATAGCATTAAAAAACTAAGTTTCATTAGACTTATCTAATTGGTTTTAGAAAAAAAGTTTCAAACAAACTTGTATCTCAGCTTTTAAAAAATAAGTTTCACCAGACTTGTCTCATAGCTTTTCGGAAATAAGTTTCATTAGACTTTTCTCTTAGCCTTCAGAAAATAAGTTTCACACATACTGGTCTATTACCTTTTAGATAATTAATTTCACACAAGACTTGTCTTTAAGCTTTTAGAAAATAAGTTTGACACAGACTTGTCTCGTAGCTTCTAGAAAACAACACACAGACTAGTCTCATACCTTTTAGAAAATAGGTTTCACAAAAACATGTCTCATGGCTTTTAGAAAATAGGCTTCATCAGACTTGTCTCAGCTTTTAGAAAATAAGTTTCACACAAACTTTTCTCGTAGCTTTTAGAAAATAAGTTTCATACAGATTTGTCTCTTAGCGTTTAGAAAATAAGTTTCACGCAGACTGGTCTCATAGCTTTTAGAAATTAAGTTTCACACAAACTTGTGTCATGGCTTTTAGGAAATAAGTTTCATCAGACTTGTCTCATAGCTTTTAGAAAATAAGTTTCATCAGTTATTTCTCATAGCTTTTATAAAATAAGTTTCATCTGACTTGTCTCATTGCTTTTAGAAAATATGTTTCACACAGACTTGTCTCTTAGCTTTTAGAAAACAAGTTTCACACAGACTTGTCTCTTAGCTTTTAGAAAATAAGTTTCAAACAGATTTGTCTTACAGCTTTTAGAAATTAAGTTTCACACAGATTTGTCTCTTAGCTTTTAGAAAACAAGTTTCACAAAGACTTGTCTCTTAGCTTTTAGAAAATAAGTTTCATACAGACTTGTCTCTTAGCTTTTAGAAAATAAGTTTCACGCAGACTGGTCTCATAGCTTTTAGAAATTAAGTTTCACACAAACTTGTGTCATGGCTTTTAGGAAATAATTTTCATCAGACTTGTCTCATAGCTTTTAGAAAATAAGTTTCATCAGTTATTTCTCATAGCTTTTATAAAATAAGTTTCATCTGACTTGTCTCATTGCTTTTAGAAAATATGTTTCACACAGACTTGTCTCTTAGCTTTTAGAAAACAAGTTTCACACAGACTTGTCTCTTAGATTTTAGAAAATAAGTTTCAAACAGATTTGTCTCATAGCTTTTAGAAATTAAGTTTCACACAGATTTGTCTCTTAGCTTTTAGAAAACAAGTTTCACAAACACTTGTCTCTTAGCTTTTAGAAAATAAGTTCCACACAGACTTGTCTATTACCTTTTAGAAAATAAGTTTCACACAGACTGGTCTCATAGCTTTTAAAAAATAAGTTTCACACAAATTTGTCTCATGGCTTTGAGAAAATAAGTTTCATCAGACTTATCTCACAGCTTTTATAAAATAAGTTTCACACAGACTTGTCTCATGGATTTTAGAAATTAAGTATCCCACAAAGACTTGTCTCATTGTTTTTTGAAAAAAGGGTTCCCACAGAGACGTGTCTCATAGCTTTTAGAAAATAATTTTCCCACAGACACTTAACTCACAAAGACTTATCTCATAGCTTTAAGAAACTAAGTTTTACATAGAGAATTGTCTCATAGCTTTTAGAAAATAATTTTACCTTAGAGACTTGTTGCATCGCAGTTATAAAATAACTTTCAAAAATAGCATTTATAAAATAAGTTTACCACATATACTTGTCTCATATCTTTACGAAAATAAGTTTCACACAAACTTGTCTCATAGCTATTAGAAAATAAGTTTCACCAGTCTGGTCTCATAGCTTTTAGGAAGTAAGTTTCACACAAACTTGTTTCATGGCTTTTAGAAAATAAGTTTCATCAGACTTGTCTCATAGGTTCTAGAAAAAAGTTTCACCAGACTTGTCTCAAAGCTTTTAGAAAATGATTTTCACACATACTTGTCTTTTAGCTTTTAGAAAAAGGGTTTCACACAGCCTTGTCTCTTAGCTTTTAGAAAATAAGTTCCACACAGAATTGTCTCTTAGCTACTAGAAAATAGGTTTCACACAGACTGGTCTCATGGATTTTAGAAAATAAGTTACATCATACTTGTCTCATAGCTTTTAGAAAATAAATTTCATTAGACTTGTCTCATAGCTTTTAAAAAATAAGTTTCACACAGACTTGTATCTTAGCTTTAAGAAAATAGGTTTCACACAAACTTGTCTCGTCATATGACTTTTAGAAAATAGGTTTCATCAGACTTGTCTCATAGCTTTTAGAAAATAAGTTTCATCAAACTTCTCTTATCGCTTTAAAAAAATAGGTTTCACACAGACTTGTCTCATAGCTTTTAGAAAATAAGTTTCGAACAAACTTGTCTCATGGCTTCTAGAAAGTAAGTTTCATCAGACTTGTCTCTTAGCTTCTAGAAAACAAGTTTCAAACAGACTTATCTAACAGCTTTTAGAAAATAAGTTCACACAGACTTATGTCATAGCTTTTAGAGAATAATTTTCACACAGACTTGTCTCTTAGCTTTAAGAAAATAAGTTCCACACAAACTTGTCTTATAGCTTTTAGAAAATAGATTTCATCAGACATGTCTCATAGCTTTTAGAAAATGAGTCTCATCAAACTTCTCTTATAGCGTTTAGAAAATAGGTTTCACACAGACTTGTCTCTTAGCTTTTAGAAAATAAGTTTCACACAAACTTGACTCATGGCTTTTAGAGAAAAAGTTTCATCAGACTTGTTTCATAGCTTTTAGAAAATAAGTTACATCACACTTGTCTCTTAGCTTTGAAAAAATAAGTTTCACACACCCACTTGTCTCTTAGCTTTTAGAAAATAAGATTCACACAGACTTGTCTCTTAGCTTTTATAAAATAAGTTTCACAAAAAATTGTCCCATCAGACTTATCTCATAATTTTCAGAAAATAAGTTTCACACAGACTTGTCTCTTAGCTTTTAGAAAAAGGGTTTCACGCAGACTTGTCTCATAGCTTTTTGAAAATAAGTTTCACACAGGATTGTCTCATAGCTATTAGAAAATAAGTTTCACACAGACTGGTCTCGTGGCTTTTAGAAAATAATTTTCATCAGACTTGTCTCATAGCTTTTAGAAAATAAATTTCATTAGACTTGTCTCATATCTTTTAAAAAAATAAGTTTCACACAGACTTGTATCTTAGCTTTTGGAAAATAAGTTTCACACAAACTCGTCTTATGGCTTTTAGAAAATCGGTTTTATCAGACTTGTCTCATAGCTTTTAGAAAATAAGTTTCATCAAACTTTTCTTATAGCTTTTAGAAAATAGGTATCACACAGACTTGTCTCTTAGCTTTTAGTAAATAAGTATCACACAAACTTGTCTCATGGCTTTTCGAAAATAAGTTTCATCAGACTTGTCTTATATCTTTTAGAAAATAAATTTCATTAGACTTGTCTCATAGCTTTTAAAAAATAAGTTTCACACAGACTTGTATCTTAGCTTTTAGAAAATAAGTTTCACACAAACTTGTCTCATGGCTTTTAGAAAATGGGTTTCATCAGACTTGTCTCATAGCTTTTAGAAAATAAGTTTCAATAAACTTCTCTTATAGCGTTTAGAAAATAGGTTTCACACAGACTTGTCGCTTAGCTTTTGGAAAATAAGTTTCACACAAACTTGTATCATGGCTTTTCGAAAAAAGTTTCATCAGGCCTGTCTCTTAGCTTTTCGAAAACAAGTTTCACACAGACTTTCCTAATAGCTTTTAGAAAAAAAAGTTCACACAGACTTATGTCATAGCTTTTAGAATATAATTTTCACACAGACTTGTCTCTTAGCTTTTAGAAAATAAGTTCCACACAAACTAGTCTTATAGCTTTTAGAAAATAAGTTTCATCAGACTTATATCATAGCTTTTTGAAAATAAGTTTCACACAGACTTTTCTCTTAGCTTTTAGAAAATAAGGTCCACACAAACTTGACTCATGGCTTTTAGAGAAAAAGTTTCACCAGACTTGTTTCATAGCTTTTAGAATATAAGTTACATCAGACTTGTCTCTTAGCTTTGAGAAAATAAGTTTCAAACAGACTTGTCTCTTAGCTTTTAGAAAAGAAGATTCATACAGACTTGTCTCTTAGCTTTTAGAAATAAGTTTCACACAAAATTGTCTAATTGGTTTTAGAAAATAAGTTTCATCAGACTTATCTCATACCTTTTAGAAAATAATTTTCATACAGACTTGTGTCCTAGCTTTTAGGAATAAGTTTCACACAAAGTGTCTCATAGCTTTTAGAAAATTAGTTTCATCAGACATATCTCTAAGCTTTCAGAAATCAAGTTTCAGACAGACTTAATGCATAGCTTTAAGAAAATAAGTTTCATCAGACTTGTCTCATATCTTTTTGGAAATAAGTTTCATCAGACTTTTCTCTTAGCCGTCAGAAAATAAGTTCCACACAGACTGGTCTATTACTTGTTAGATAATAAATTTCACACAGAATTGTCTTTTAGCTTTTACAAAATAAGTTTGACACTGACTTGTCTCGTAGCTTTTAGAAAACAAGTTTCACACAGACTAGTCTCATGCCTTTTAGAAAATAGATTTCACAAAAACCTGTCGCATGGCTTTTAGAAAATAGGCTTCTTCAGACTTATCTCATAGCTTTTAGAAAATAGGTTTCACACAAACTTGTCTCGCAGCTTTTATAAAATAAGTTTCATACAGACTTGTCTCTTAGCTTTTAGAACATAAGTTTCACGCAGACTGGTCTCATAGCTTTTAGAACATAAGTTTCACGCAGACTAGTCTCATAGCTTTTAGAAATTAAGTTTCACACAATCTTGTGTCATGGCTTTTAGGAAATAAGTTTCATCAGACTTGTCTCATAGGTTTTAGAAAATAAGTTTCATCAGTCATTTTTCATAGCTTTTAGAAAATAAGTTTCATCAGACTTGTCTCATAGCTTTTAGAAAATAAGTTTCATAGAGATTTGTCTCATAGCTTTTAGAAACTAAGTTTCACACAGATTTGTCTCTTAGCTTTTAGAAAACAAGTTTCAAACAGTCCTGTCTCTTAGGTTTTAGAAAATAAGTTTCACAAAGACTTGTCTTTTAGCTTTTAGAAAATAAGTTTCACACAGACTGGTCTCATAGCTTTTAGAGAATAAGTTTCACACAATCCTGTCTCATGGCTTTGAGAAAATAAGTTTCATCAGACTTATGTCATAATTTTTAGAAAATAAGTTTCACACAGACTTGTCTCATGGATTTTAGAAATTAAGTATCCCACGGAGACTTGTCTCAATGTTTTTTTAAAATAGCTTTCCCACAGAGACGTGTCGCATAGATTTTTGAAAATAAGTTTCCCACAGAGACTTAACTCACAAAGACTTATCTCATAGCTTTAAGAAACTAAGTTTTTTATAAAGAATTGTCTCATAGCTTTTAGAAAATAATTTTCACTTGGAGACTTGTATCTTAGCTTTAAGAAAATAAGTTTTACACAAACTTGTTTCGTCATATGACTTTTAGAAAATAGGTTTCATCAGACTTGTCTCATAGCTTTTAGAAAATAAGTTTCATCAAACTTCTCTTATTGATTTAAAAAAATAGGTTTCACACAGACTTGTCTCATAGCCTTTAGAAAATAAGTTTCGAACAAACTTGTCTCATGGCTTCTAGAAAGTAAGTTTCATCAGACTTGTCTCTTAGCTTCTAGAAAACAAGTTTCAAACAGACTTATCTAATAGCTTTTAGAAAATAAGTTCACACAGACTTATATCATAGCTTTTAGAGAATAATTTTCACACAGACTTGTCTCTTAGCTTTAAGAAAATAAATTCCACACAAACTTGTCTTATAGCTTTTAGAAAATAGGTTTCATCAGACATGTCTCATAGCTTTTAGAAAATTAGTTTCATCAAACGTCTCTTATAGCGTTTAGAATATAGGTTTCACACAGACTTGTCTCTTAGCTTTTAGAAAATAAGTTTCACACAAACTTGACTCCTGGCTTTTAGAGAAAAAGTTTTATCAGACTTGTCTCATAGCTTTTAGAAAATAAGTTACATCAGACTTGTCTCTTAGCTTTAAAAAAATAAGTTTCACGCACAGACACTTGTCTCTTAGCTTTTAGAAAATAAGATTCACACAGACTTGTCTCTTAACTTTTAGAAAATAAGTTTCACTCAAAATTGTCTCATCAGACTTATCTCATAATTTTTAGAAAATAAGTTTCACACAGACTTGTCTCTAATCTTTTAGAAAAGGGGTTTCACGCAGACTTGTCTCTTAGCTTTTAGAAAATAAGTTTCACACAGGATTGTCTCATAGCTATTAGAAAATAAGTTTCACACAGACTGGTCTCATGGCTTTTAGAAAATAATTTTCATCAGACTTGTCTCATAGCTTTTAGAAAATAAATTTCATTAGACTTGTCCCATTGCTTTTAAAAAAATAAGTTTCACACAAACTTGTCTTAAGGCTGTTAGAAAATAGGTTTCATCAGACTTGTATCATAGCTTTTAGAAAATAAGTTTCATTACACTTATTTAATAGCTTTTAGAAAATAAGTTTCACACACACTTGTGTCTCAACTTTTAGAAAATAAGTTTCTTCAGACTTGTCTCATAGCTTTTTGGAAATAAGTTTCATCAGACTTTTCTCTTAGCCTTCAGAAAATACGTTTCACACAGACTGGTCTACTACCTGTTAGATAATAAATGTCACACAGAATTGTCTTTTAGCTTTTAGAAAATAAGTTTGACACAGACTTATCTCGTAGCTTTTAAAATACAAGTTTCACACAGACTAGTCTCATACCATTTAGAAAATAGGTTTCACACAAACTTGTCTCGTAGCTTTTAGAAAATAAGTTTCATACAGACTTGTCTCTTAGCTTTTAGAAAATAAGTTTCAGGCAGACTGGTCTCATAGATTTTAGAAATTAAGTTTCACACAAACTTCTGTCATGGCTTTTAGGAAATAAGTTTCACACAAACTTGTCTCATGGCTTTTAGAAAACAAGATTTTCACAGACTTGTCTCTTAGCTTTTAGAAAATAATTTTCATACAGATTTGTCTCATAGCTTTTAGAAAACAAGTTTCATCAGTCATTTTTCATTGCTTCTAGAAAATAATTTTCATCAGATTTGTCTCATAGCTTTTAGAAAATAAGTTTCACACAGACTTGTCTCTTAGCTATTAGAAAACATGTTTCTCACAGACTTGTCTCCTAGCTTTTAGAAAATAAGTTTCATACAGATTTGTTTCATAGCTTTTAGAAAACAAGTTTCATCAGTCATTTCTCATAGCTTTAGAAAATAAGTTTAATCAGACTTGTCTCATAGCTTTTAGAAAATAAGTTTCACACAGACTTGTCTCTTAGCTTTTAGAAAATGAGTTTCATCAAACTTCTCTTATAGCGTTTAGAATATAGGTTTCACACAGACTTGTCTCTTAGCTTTTAGAAAATAAGTTTCACACAAACTTGACTCATGGCTTTTAGAGAAAAAGTGTTATCAGACTTGTCTCATAGCTTTTAGAAAATAAGTTACATCAGACTTGTTTCTTAGCTTTAAAAAAATAAGTTTCACACACAGACACTTGTCTCTTAGCTTTTAGAAAATAAGATTCACACAGACTTGTCTCTTAGCTTTTAGAAAATAAGTTTCACACAAAATTGTCTCATCAGACTTATCTCATAATTTTTATAAAATAATTTTCACACAGACTTGTCTCCTAGCTTTTAAAAAAAGGGTTTCACGCAGACTTGTCTCTTAGCTTTTAGAAAATAAGTTTCACACAGGATTGTCTCATAGCTATTAGAAAATAAGTTTCACACAGACTGGTCTCATGGCTTTTAGAAAATAATTTTCATCAGACTTGTCTCATAGCTTTTAGAAAATAAATTTCATTAGACTTGTCTCATTGCTTTTAAAAAATAAGTTTCACACAGACTTGTATCTTAGATTTTAGAAAATAAGTTTCACACAAACTTGTCTTAAGGCTTTTAGAAAATAGGTTTCATCAGACTTGGATCATAGCTTTTAGAAAATAAGTTTCATCAAACTTCTCTTATAGCTTTTAGAAAATAGGTTTCACACAGACATGTCTCTTAGCTTTTACTAAATAAGTTTCACACAAACTTCTCTCATGGGTTTTCAGAAATAAGTTTCACAAGCCTTTTCGCATAGCTTTTAGAAAATAAGTTACATCAGACTTGTCTCTTAGTTTTGAGAAAATAAGTTTCAATCAGACTTTTGTCTTAGCTTTTAGAAAAGACGATTCACAAAGACTTGTCTCTTAGCTTTCAAAAATAAGTTTCACATAAAATTTTCTCATCGCTTTTAGAAAATAAGTTTCATCAGACTTATCTCATACCTTTTAGAAAATAAGTCTAACACAGACTTGTCTCTTAGCTTCAAGAAATAAGTGACACACATACTTGTCTCCTAGCTTTTAGAAAATAAGTTTCACACAAAGTGTCTCATAGCTTTTAGAAAATAAGTTTCATCAGACATGTCTCTAAGCTTTTAGAAATCAAGTTTCAGACAGACTTAATGCATATCTTTAAGAAAATAAGTTTCATTAGACTTATTTAATAGCTTTTAGAAAATAAGTTTCACACACACTTGTGTCTCAACTTTTAGAAAATAAGTTTCTTCAGACTTGTCTCATAGCTTTTTGGAAATAAGTTTCATCAGACTTTTCTCTTAGCTTTCAGAAAATAAGTTTCACACAGACTTATCTCGTAGCTTTTAAAAAACAAGTTTCACACAGACTAGTCTCATACCATTTAGAAAATAGGTTTCACAGAAACTTGTCTCGTAGCTTTTAGAAAATAAGTTTCATACAGACTTGTCCCTTAGCTTTAAGAAAATAAGTTTCAGGCAGACTGGTCTCATAGATTTTAGAAATTAAGTTTCACACAAACTTCTGTCATGGCTTTTAGGAAATAAGTTTCACACAAACTTGTCTCATGGCTTTTAGAAAACAAGTTTTTCACAGACTTGTCTCTTAGCTTTTAAAAAATAAGTTTCATACAGATTTGTCTCATAGCTTTTAGAAAACAAGTTTCATCAGTCATTTTTCATTGCTTTTAGAAAATAAGTTTCATCAGACTTGTCTCATAGCTTTTAGAAAATAAGTTTCACACAGACTTGTCTCTTAGCTATTAGAAAACAAGTTTCTCACAGACTTGTCTCCTAGCTTTTAAAAAAATAAGTTTCATACAGATTTGTCTCATAGCTTTTAGAAAACAAGTTTCATCAGTCATTTCTCATAGCTTTCAGAAAATAAGTTTAATCAGACTTGTCTCATAGCTTTTAGAAAATAAGTTTCACACAGACTTGTCTCTTAGCATTTAGAAAACAAGTTTCATCAGACTTATATCATAGCTTTTTGAAAATAAGTTTCACACAGACTTGTCTTGATGCTTTTAGAAAATAAGTTTCACACAAACTTGACTCCTGGCTTTTAGAGAAAAAGTTTCACCAGACTTGTCTCATAGCTTTTAGAATATAAGTTACATCAGACTTGTCTCTTAGCTTTGAGAAAATAAGTTTCAAACAGACTTGTCTCTTAGCTTTTAGAAAAGAAGATTCATACAGACTTGTCTCTTAGCTTTTAGAAATAAGTTTTACACAAAATTGTCTCATCGCTTTTAGAAAATAAGTTTCATCACACTTATCTCATACCTTTTAGAAAATAAGTTTCATACAGACTTGTGTCCTAGCTTTTAGAAATAAGTTTCACACAAAGTGTCTCATAGCTTTTAGAAAATAAGTTTCATCAGACATATCTCTAAACTTTTAGAAATCAAGTTTCAGACAGACTTAATGCATAGCTTTAAGAAAATAAGTTTCATCGGACTTGTCTCATAGCTTTTTGGAAATAAGTTCCATCAGACTTTTCTCTTAGCCTTCAGAAAATAAGTTCCACACAGACTGGTCTATTACTTGTTAGATATTGAATTTCACACAGAATTGTCTTTTAGCTTTTATAAAATAAGTTTGACACAGACTTGTCTCGTAGCTTTTAGAAAACAAGTTTCACACAGACTAGTCTCATGCCTTTTAGAAAATAGATTTCACAAAAACCTGTCGCATGGCTTTTAGAAAATAGGCTTCATCAGACTTGTCTCATAGCTTTTAGAAAATAGGTTCCACACAAACTTGCCTCGCAGCTTTTATAAAATAAGTTTCGTACAGACTTGTGTCTTAGCTTTTAGAACATAAGTTTCACGCAGACTGGTCTCATAGCTTTTATAACATAAGTTTCACGCAGACTGGTCTCAGAGCTTTTAGAAATTAAGTTTCACACAATCTTGTGTCATGGCTTTTAGGAAATAAGTTTCATCAGTCATTTCTCATAGCTTTTAGAAAATAAGTTTCATCAGACTTGTCTCATAGCTTTTAGAAAATAAGTTTCACACAGACTTGTCTCTTAGCTTTTTGAAAACAAGTTTCTCACAGACTTGTCTCTTAGCTTTTAGAAAATATGTTTCATATAGATTTGTGTAATAGCTTTTAGAAACAAAGTTTTACACAGATTTGTCTCTTAGCTTTTAGAAAACAAGTTTCACACAGTCCTGTCTCTTAGGTTTTAGAAAATAAGTTTCCCACAGACTTGTCTTTTAGCTTTTAGAAAATAAGTTTCACACAGACTGGTCTCATAGCTTTTAGAAAATAAGTTTCACACAATCCTGTCTCATGGCTTTGAGAAAATAAGTTTCATCAGACTTATCTCATAATTTTTAGAAAATAAGTTTCACACAGACTTGTCTCATGGATTTTAGAAATTAAGTATCCCACGGAGACTTGTCTCATTGTTTTTTTAAAATAGCTTTCCCACAGAGACGTGTCGCATAGATTTTTGAAAATAAGTTTCCCACAGAGACTTAACTCACAAAGACTTATCTCATAGCTTTAAGAAACTAAGTTTTACATAAAGAATTGTCTCATAGCTTTTAGAAAATAATTTTCACTTTGAGACTTGTTGCATTGCAGTTATAAAATAACTTTCAAATATAGCATTTATAAAATAAGTTTACCACATATACTTGTCTCATAGCTTTTAGAAAATAAGTTTCACACAAACTTGTCTCATAGCTATTAGAAAATAAGTTTTACCAGTCTGGTCTCATAGCTTTTAGGAAGTAAGTTTCACACAAACTTGTCTCATGGCTTTAAGAAAATAAGTTTCATCAGACTTGTCTCATAGGTTCTAGAAAAAAGTTTCACCAGACTTGTCTCAAAGCTTTTAGAAAATGATTTTCACACATACTTGTCTCTTAGCTTTTAGAAAAAGGGTTTCACACAGCCTTGTCTCTTAGCTTTTAGAAAATAAGTTTCACACAGAATTGTGTCTTAGCTACTAGAAAATAAGTTTCACACAGACTGGTCTAATGGCTTTTAGAAAATAAGTTTCATCATACTTGTCTCATAGCTTTTAGAAAATAAATTTAATTAGACTTGTCTCATAGCTTTTAAAAAATAAGTTTCACATAGACTTGTATCTTAGCTTTAAGAAAATAAGTTTTACACAAACTTGTCTCGTCATATGACTTTTAGAAAATAGGTTTCATCAGACTTGTCTCATAGCTTTTTGAAAATAAGTTTCATCAAACTTTTCTTATTGCTTTAAAAAAATAGGTTTCACACAGACTTGTCTCATAGCTTTTAGAAAATAAGTTTCGAACAAACTTGTCTCATGACTTCTAGAAAGTAAATTTCATCAGACTTGTCTCTTAGCTTCTAGAAAACAAGTTTCACACAGACTTATCTAATAGCTTTTAGAAAATAAGTTCACACAGACTTATATCATAGCTTTTAGAGAATAATTTTTCACACAGACTTGTCTCTGAGCTTTAAGAAAATAAGTTCCACTCAAACTTGTCTTATAGCTTTTAGAAAATAGGTTTTATCAGACATGTCTCATAGCTTTTAGAAAATGAGTTTCATCAAACGTCTCTTATAGCGTTTAGAAAATAGGTTTCACACAGACTTGTCTCTTTGCTTTTAGAAAATAAGTTTCACACAAACTTGACTCATTGCTTTTAGAGAAAAAGTTTTATCAGACTTGTCTCATAGCTTTTAGAAAATAAGTTACATCAGACTTGTCTCTTAGCTTTAAAAAGATAAGTTTCACACACAGACACTTGTCTCTTAGCTTTTAAAAAATAAGATTCACACAGACTTGTCTCTTAGCTTTTAGAAAATAAGTTTCACACAAAATTGTCTCATCAGACTTATCTCATAATTTTTAGAAAATAAGTTTCACACAGACTTGTCTCTTAGCTTTTAGAAAAAGGGTTTCACGCGGACTTGTCTCTTAGCTTTTAGAAAATAAGTTTCACACAGGATTGTCTCATAGCTATTAGAAAATAAGTTTCACACAGACCGGTATCATGGCTTTTAGAAAATAATTTTCATCAGACTTGTCTCATAGCTTTTAGAAAATAAATTTCATTAGACTTGTCTCATAGCTTTTAAAAAGATAAGTTTCACAAAGACCTGTATCTTAGATTTTAGAAAATAAGTTTCACACAAACTTGTCTTAAGGCTTTTAGAAAACAGGTTTCATCAGACTTGTATCATAGCTTTTAGAAAATAAGTTTCATCAAACTTCTCTTATAGCTTTTAGAAAATAGGTTTCACACAGACTTGTCTCTTAGCTTTTAGTAAATAAGTTTCACACAAACTTGTCTCATGGGTTTTCGAAAATAAGTTTCACCAGACTTGTCTCATAGCTTTTAGAAAATAAGTTACATCAGACTTGTGTCTTAGCTTTTAGAAAAGAAGATTCACACAGACTTGTCTCTTAGCTTTCAGAAATAAGTTTCACATAAAATTTTCTCATCGCTTTTAGAAAATAAATTTCATTAGACTTGTCTCATAGCTTTTAAAAAGATAAGTTTAACAAAGACTTGAATCTTAGATTTTAGATAATAAGTTTCACACAAACTTGTCTTAAGGCTTTTAGAAAATAGGTTTCATCAGGCTTGTATCATAGCTTTTAGAAAATAAGTTTCATCAAACTTCTCTTATAGCTTTTAGAAAATAGGTTTCACACAGACTTGTCTCTTAGCTTTTAGTAAATAAGTTTCACACAAACTTGTCTCATGGGTTTTCGAAAATAAGTTTCACCAGACTTGTCTCATAGCTTTGAGAAAATAAGTTTCAAACAGACTTGTGTCTTAGCTTTTAGAAAAGAAGATTCACACAGACTTGTCTCTTAGCTTTCAGAAATAAGTTTCACATAAAATTTTCTCATCGCTTTTAGAAAATAAATTTCATGAGACTTATCTCATACCTTTTAGTAAATAAGTTTAACACAGACTTGTCTCTTAGCTTTAAGAAATAAGTTTCACACATACTTGTCTCCTAGCTTTTAGAAAATAAGTTTCACACAAAGAGTCTCATAGCTTTTGGAAAATGAGTTTCATCAAACTTGTCTCTAAACTTTTAGAAATCAAGTTTCAGACAGACTTAATGCATATCTTTAAGAAAATAAGTTTCATTGGACTTATATAATAGCTTTTAGAAAATAAGTTTCACACACACTTGTGTCTCAACTTTTAGAAAATAAGTTTCTTCAGACTTGTCTCACAGCTTTTTGGAAATAAGTTTCATCAGACTTTCCTCTTAGCCTTCAGAAAATAAGTTTCACACAAACTGGTCTACTACCTGTTAGATAATAAATGTCACACAGAATTGTCTTTTAGGTTTTAGAAAATAAGTTTGACACAGATTTATCTCGTAGCTTTTAGAAAACAAGTTTCACACAGACTAGTCTCATACCATTTATAAAATAGGTTTCACACAAACTTGTCTCGTAGCTTTTAGAAAACAAGTTTTTCACAGACTTGTCTCTTAGCTTTTAGAAAATAATTTTCATACAGATTTGTCTCATAGCTTTTGGAAAACAAGTTTCATCAGTCATTTCTCATAGCTTTTAGAAAATAAGTTTCATCAGACTTGTCTCATAGCTTTTAGAAAATAAGTTTCACACAGACTTGTCTCTTAGCTATTAGAAAACAAGTTTCTCACAGACTTGTCTCTTAGCTTTTAGAAAATAAGTTTCATACAGATTTGTCTCATAGCTTTTGGAAAAAAAGTTTCATCAGTCATTTCTCATTGCTTTTAGAAAAGAAGTTTAATCAGACTAGTCTCATAGCTTTTAGAAAATAAGTTTCACACAGACTTTGGTCTTAACTTTTAGAAAACAAGTTTCTCACAGACTTGTCTCTTAGCTTTTAGAAAATAAGTTTCATACAGATTTGTCTCATAACATTTAGAAATTAAGTTTCACACAGATTTGTCTCTTAGCTTTTAGAAAACAAGTTTCACACAGACTTGTCTCTTAGCTTGTAGAAAATAAGTTTCACACAGACTTGTCTATTAGCTTTTAGAAAATAAGTTTCACACAGACTTATCTAATAGCTTTTAAAAAAAAAGCTCACACAGACTTATGTCATAGCTTTTAGAAAATAATTTTCACATAGACTTGTCTTGCTTTTAGAAAATAAGTTTCTCACAAACTTGTCTCATGGCTTTGAGAAAATAAGTTTCATCAGACTTTTCTCACAGCTTTTATAAAATAAGTTTCACACAGACTTGTCTCATTTATTTTAGAAATTAAGTATCCCACAGAGACTTGTCTCATTGTTTTTTGAAAATAGGTTTCCCACAGAGACGTGTCTCATAGCTTTTAGAAAATAAGTTTCCCACAGAGACCTAACTCACAAAGACTTATCTCATTGCTTTTAGAAACTAAGTTTTACATAGAGAATTGTCTCATAGCTTTTAGAAAATAATTTTCAATTAGATACTTGTTGCATTGCTGTTATAAAATAAGTTTCAAATAGAATTGTCTTATGGCATTTATAAAATAGGTTTACCACAGATACTTGTCTCATAGCTTTTAGAAAATAAGTTTAACACAAACTTGTCTCATAGGTTTTAGAAAATAAGTTTCATCGGTCTGGTCTCATAGCTTTCAGGAAGTAAGTTTCACACAAACTTGTCTCATCGCTTTTAGAAAATAAGTTTCATCAGACTTATCTCATACCTTTTAGTAAATAAGTTTAACACAGATTTGTCTCTTAGCTTTAAGAATTAAGTTTCACACATACTTGTCTCCTAGCTTTTAGAAAATAAGTTTCACACAAAGAGTCTCATAGCTTTTGGAAAATGAGTTTCATCGCACTTGTCTCTAAGCTTTTAGAAATCAAGTTTCAGACAGACTAAATGCATATCTTTAAGAAAATAAGTTTCATTAGACTTATATAATAGCTTTTAGAAAATAAGTTTCACACACACTTGTGTCTCAACTTTTAGAAAATAAGTTTCTTCAGACTTGTCTCATAGCTTTTTGGAAATAAGTTTCATCAGACTTTCCTCTTAGCCTTCAGAAAATAAGTTTCACACAAACTGGTCTACTACCTGTTAGATAATAAATGTCACACAGAATTGTCTTTTAGCTTTTAGAAAATAAGTTTGACACAGATTTATCTTGTAGCTTTTAGAAAACAAGTTTCACACAGACTAGTCTCATACCATTTATAAAATAGGTTTCACACAAACTTGTCTCGTAGCTTTTAGAAAACAAGTTTTTCACAGACTTGTCTCTTAGCATTTAGAAAATAATTTTCATACAGATTTGTCTCATAGCTTTTAGAAAACAAGTTTCATCAGTCATTTCTCATAGCTTTTAGAAAATAAGTTTCATCAGACTTGTCTCATAGCTTTTAGAAAATAAGTTTCACACAGACTTGTCTCTTAGCTATTAGAAAACAAGTTTCTCACAGACTTGTCTCTTAGCTTTTAGAAAATAAGCTTCATACAGATTTGTCTCATAGCTTTTGGAAAAAAAGTTTCATCAGTCATTTCTCATTGCTTTTAGAAAAGAAGTTTAATTAGACTTGTCTCATAGCTTTTAGAAAATATGTTTCACACAGACTTTGGTCTTAGCTTTTAGAAAACAAGTTTCTCACAGACTTGTCTCTTAGCTTTTAGAAAATAAGTTTCATACAGATTTGTCTCATAACATTTAGAAATTAAGTTTCACACAGATTTGTCTCTTAGCTTTTAGAAAACAAGTTTCACACAGACTTGTCTCTTAGCTTGTAGAAAATAAGTTTCACACAGACTTGTCTATTAGCTTTTAGAAAATAAGTTTCACACAGACTAATCTAATAGCTTTTAAAAAAAAAGTTCACACAGACTTATGTCATAGCTTTTAGAAAATAATTTTCACATAGACTTGTCTTGCTTTTAGAAAATAAGTTTCTCACAAACTTGTCTCATGGCTTTGAGAAAATAAGTTTCATCAGACTTTTCTCACAGCTTTTATAAAATAAGTTTCACACAGACTTGTCTCATTTATTTTAGAAATTAAGTATCCCACAGACACTTGTCTCATTGTTTTTTTAAAATAGGTTTCCCACAGATACGTGTCTCATAGCTTTTAGAAAATAAGTTTCCCACAGAGACCTAACTCACAAAGACTTATCTCATTGCTTTTAGAAACTAAGTTTTACATAGAAAATTGTCTCATAGCTTTTAGAAAACAAGTATCATCAGTCATTTCTCATAGCTTTTAGAAAATAAGTTTCATCAGACTTGTCTCATAGCTTTTAGAAAATAAGTTTCACACAGACTTGTCTCTTAGCTATTAGAAAACAAGTTTCTCACAGACTTGTCTCTTAGCTTTTAGAAAATAAGCTTCATACAGATTTGTCTCATAGCTTTTGGAAAAAAAGTTTCATCAGTCATTTCTCATTGCTTTTAGAAAAGAAGTTTAATTAGACTTGTCTCATAGCTTTTAGAAAATATGTTTCACACAGACTTTGGTCTTAGCTTTTAGAAAACAAGTTTCTCACAGACTTGTCTCTTAGCTTTTAGAAAATAAGTTTCATACAGATTTGTCTCATAACATTTAGAAATTAAGTTTCACACAGATTTGTCTCTTAGCTTTTAGAAAACAAGTTTCACACAGACTTGTCTCTTAGCTTGTAGAAAATAAGTTTCACACAGACTTGTCTATTAGCTTTTAGAAAATAAGTTTCACACAGACTAATCTAATAGCTTTTAAAAAAAAAGTTCACACAGACTTATGTCATAGCTTTTAGAAAATAATTTTCACATAGACTTGTCTTGCTTTTAGAAAATAAGTTTCTCACAAACTTGTCTCATGGCTTTGAGAAAATAAGTTTCATCAGACTTTTCTCACAGCTTTTATAAAATAAGTTTCACACAGACTTGTCTCATTTATTTTAGAAATTAAGTATCCCACAGACACTTGTCTCATTGTTTTTTTAAAATAGGTTTCCCACAGATACGTGTCTCATAGCTTTTAGAAAATAAGTTTCCCACAGAGACCTAACTCACAAAGACTTATCTCATTGCTTTTAGAAACTAAGTTTTACATAGAAAATTGTCTCATAGCTTTTAGAAAATAATTTTCAATTAGATACTTGTTGCATTGCTGTTATAAAATAAGTTTCAAATAGAATTGTCTTATAGCATTTATAAATTAGGTTTACCACAGATACTTGTCTCATAGCTTTTAGAAAATAAGTTTAACACAAACTTGTCTCATAGCTTTTAGAAAATAAGTTTCATCGGTCTGGTCTCATAGCTTTTAGGAAGTAAGTTTCACACAAACTTGTCTCATGGCTTTTAGAAAATAAGTTTCATCAGACTTATCTCATAGCTTTTAGAAAATAAGTTTCACACAGACTTGTTTCTCAGCTTTTAGAAAATAAGTTTCACACAAACTTGACTCATGGCTTTTAGAAAATAAATTTCCTCAGACTTGTCTCATAGCTTTTAGGAAATAAATTTCATCAAACTTCTCTTATAGCTTTTAGAAAATAGGTTTCACACAGACTTGTCTATTAGCTTTTAAAAAATAAGTTTCACACAAACTTGTCTCATGGCTTTTAGAAAATAAGTTTCATCAGACTCGTCCCTTAGCTTCTATAAACAAGTTTCACACAGACTTATCTAATAAATTTTAGAAAATAAGTTTACACAGACTTATGTCATAGCTTTTAGAGAATAATTTTCACACAGACTTGTCCCCTAGCTTTTAGAAAATAAGTTCCACACAAACTTGTCTTATAGCTTTTAGAAAATAAGTTTCATCAGACTTATCTCATAGCTTTTAGAAAAAAAGTTTCACACAGACTTATCTCTTAGCTTTTAAAAAATAATTTTCACAAAAACTTGTCTCTTAGCTTTTAGAACAAGGGTATCTCACAGACTTGTCTCTTAGCTTTCAGAAAATAAGTTTCATCAGACTTATCTCATAGCTTTTAGAAAATAAGTATCACACAGACTTGTTTCTTAGCTTTTAGAAAATAAGTTTCACACTAACTTGACTCATGGCTTTTAGAAAATGAGTTTCATCAGACTTGTCTCATAGGTTTTAGAAAAAAATTTCACCAGACTTGTCTCATAGCTTTTAGAAAATGATATTCACACATACTTGTCTTTTAGCTTTTAGAAAATGATTTTCACACATACTTGTCTCTTAGCTTTTAGAAAATAAGTTTAACACAGATTTGTCTCTTAGCTATAAGAAAATAAGTTTCACACACACTGGTCTCATGGCTTTTAGAAAATAAGTTTCTTAAGACTTGTCTCATAGCTTTTAGAAAATAAATTTCGTTAGACTTGTGTCGTAGCGTTTAAAAATAAGTTTCACACATACTTGTATCTAAGCTTTTAGAAAATAAGGTTCACACAAATTTGTCTCATGGCTTTTAGAAAATAGGTTTCATAAGTCTTGTCTCATAGCTTTCAGAAAATAAGTTTCATCAAACTTCTTTTATAGCTTTTAGAAGATAGGTTTCACACAGATTTGTCTTTTAGCTTTTAGAATAAAAGTATCACACAAACTTGTCTCATGGCTTTTCGAAAATAAGTTTCATCAGAGTTGTCTCTTAGTTTTTAGAGAATAGATTTCATTACACTTGTCTCATAGCTTTTAAAAAAATATGTTTCACACAAACTTGTCTCATGGCTTTCAGAAAATAGGTTTCATCAGACCTGTCTCATAGCTTTTAGAAAATAAGTTTCATCAAACTTCCCTTATAGCTTTAGAAAATAGTTTTAAATCAGACTTGTCTCTTAGCTTTTAACAAAAACTTTTCTCATGGCTTTTAGAAAATAAGTTTCATCAGACGTGTCTCTTAGCTTTTAGAAAACAAGTTTCACACAGACTTATCTAATCGCTTTAAAAAAAGTTCACACAGACTTATGTCATAGCTTTTAGAAAATAATTTTCACACAGACTTGTCTTGCTTTTAGAAAATAAGTTTCACGCAAACTTGTCTCATGGCTTTGATAAAATAAGTTTCAACAGACTTTTCTCACAGCTTTTATAAAATAAGTTTCACACAGACTTGTCTCATGGATTTTAGAAAATAAGTTCCCACAGAGACTTGTCTCATTGCTTTTAGAAAATAAGTTTCCCACAGAGAGGTGTCTCATAGCTTTTAGAAAATAAGTTTCACAGAGACTTAACTCACAAAGACTTATCTCATAGCTTTTAGAAAAAAGTTTTAGATAGAGAATTGTCTCATAGCTTTTAGAAAATCATTTTCAATTAGAGACTTGTTGCATTGCTGTTTAAAATAAGTTTCACAATAGAATTGTCTTATAGCATTTTAAAATAGGTTTACCACAAACTTGTCTCATAGCTTTTAGAAAATAAGTTTCACCAGTCTGGTCTCATAACTTTTAGGAAGTAAGTTTCACACAAACTTGTCTCATGGCTCTTAGAAAATAAGTTTCATCAGACTTATCCCATAGCTTTTAGAAAATAAGTTTCACACAATCTTGTCTCATGGCTTTGAGAAAATAAGTTTCATCAGACTTATCTCATAATTTTAGAAAATAAGTTTCATACAGACTTGTCTCATGGATTTTAGAAATTAAGTATCCCATGGAGACTTGTCTCATTGTTTTTTGAAAATAGTTTCCCACAGAGACTGTCTCATAGATTTTTGAAAATAAGTTTCCCACAGAGACTTAACTCACAAAGACTTATCTCATAGCTTTAAGAAACTAAGTTTTACATAAAGAATTGTCTCATAGCTTTTACAAAATAATTTTCACATGGAGACTTGTTGCATTGCAGTTATAAAATAACTTTCAAATATAGCATTTATAAAATAAGTTTACCACATATACTTGTCTCATAGCTTTTAGAAAATAAGTTTCACAGAAACTTGTCTCATAGCTTTAGAAAATAAGTTTCACCAGTCTGGTCTCATGGGTTTTTAGGAAAAAAGTTTCACACAAGCTTGTCTCATGGCTTTGAGAAAATAGGTTTCATCAGACTTGTCTCATAGGTTCTAGAAAAAAGTTTCACCAGACTTGTCTCAAAGCTTTTAGAAAATGATTTTCACACATACTTGTCTCTTAGCTTTTAGAAAAAGGGTTTCACACAGCCTTGTCTCTTAGCTTTTAGAAAATAAGTTTCACACAGAATTGTGTCTTAGCTACTAAAAAATAAGTTTCACACAGACTGGTCTCATGGCTTTTAGAAAATAAGTTTCATCAAACTTGTCTCATACCTTTTAGAAAATAAATTTCATTAGACTTGTCTCATAGCTTTTAAAAATATGTTTCACACAGACTTGTATCTTAGCTTTAAGAAAATAAGTTTCACACAAACTTGTCTCGTCATATGACTTTTAGAAAATAGGTTTCATCAGACTTGTCTCATAGCTTTTAGAAAATAAGTTTCATCAAACTTTTCTTATTGCTTTAAAAAAATAAGTTTCACTCAGACTTGTCTCTTAGTTTTTGAAAATAAGTTTCGAACAAACTTGTCTCATGGCTTCTAGAAAGAAAATTTCATCAGACTTGTCTCTTAGCTTCTAGAAAACAAGTTTCACACAGACTTATCTAATAGCTTTTAGAAAATAAGTTCACACAGACTTATGTCATAGCTTTTAGAGAATGATTTCACAGAGACTTGTCTCCTAGCTTTTAGAAAATAAGTTCCACACAAACTTGTCTTATAGCTTTTAGAAATAAGTTTCATCAGACTTATCTTATAGCTTTTAGGAAAAAAATTTCACACAGACTTATCTCTTAGCTTTTAGAAAATAATTTTCACACAAACTTGTCTCATGGCTTTTCGAAAATAAGTTTCATCAGACTTGTCTCATAGCTTTTGAAAATAAATTTCATTAGACTTGTCTCATAGGTTTTAAAAAAATAAGTTTAACACAGACTTGTCTTATAGCTTTCAGAAATTAAGTTTCATCAGACTTATCTCATAGCTTTTAGAAAAAAAGTTTCACACAGACTTATCTCTTAGCATTTAGAAAATAAGTTTCACACAAACTTGTCTCATGGCTTTTAGAAAATAGGTTTCATCAGACTTGTCTTATAGCTTTTTGAAAATAAGTTTCATCAAACTTCTCTTATAGCTTTTAGAAAATAAATTTCACACAGATTTGTCTCTTAGCTTTTCGAAAAAAAGTTTCACACAAACTTGTCTCATGGCTTTTCAAAAATAAGTTTCATCAGACTTGTGTCTTAGCTTTTAGAAAATAGATTTCCTTACACTTGTCTCATAGCTTTTAAAAAAATAAGTTTCACACAAACTTGTCTCATGGCTTTTAGAAAATAGGTTTCATCAGACCTCCTCATAGCTTTTAGAAAATAAGTTTCATCAAACTTCTCTCATAGCGTTTAGAAAATAGGTTTAAAACAGACTTGTCTCTTAGCTTCTAGAAAATAAGTTTCACACAAACTTGTCTCATGGCTTTTAGAAAATAAGTTTCATCAGACGTGTCTTTACCTTTTAGAAAACAAGTTTCACACAGACTTATCTATAGCTTTTAGAAAAAAGTTCACACAGACTTATGTCATAGCTTTTAGAAAATAATTTTCACACAGACTTGTCTTGCTTTTAGAAAATAAGTTCCACACAAACTAGTCTTATAGCTTTTAGAAAATAAGTTTCATCAGACTTATCTCATAGCTTTTAGAAAATAGGTTTCACACAGACTTGTCTCTTAGCTTTTAGAAAATATGTTTCTCACAAACTTGACCCTTGGGCTTTTAGAGAAAAAGTTTCATCAGACTTGTCTCATAGATTTTAGAATATAAGTTACATCAGACTTGTCTCTTAGCTTTGAAAAAATAAGTTTAACAAACACTTGTCTCCTAGATTTTAGAAAAGAGGATTCACAAAGACTTGGCTCTTATCTTTTAGAAAAAAATTATCACAAAAAATTGACTCATGGCTTTTATAAGATGAGTTTCATCAGACTTATCTCATAATTTTTAGAAAATAAGTTTCACACAGACTTGTCTCTTACCTTTTATAAAATTAGTTTCAAGTAGACTTGTCTCTTAGCTTTTAGAAAATAAGTTTCACACAGAATGTCTCATACCTATCAGAAAATAAGTTTCACACAGACTGGTCTCATGGCTTTTAGGAAATAATTTTTATCAGACTTCTTTCATAGCTTTTAGAAAATAAATTTCATTAGACTTGTCTCAAAGCTTTAAAAAAATAAGTTTCACACAGACTTGTATCTTAGCTTTTAGAAAATACGTTTCACACAAACTTGTCTTATGGCTTTTAGAAAATAGTTTCATCAGACTTGTCTCATAGCTTTTAGAAAATAAGTTTCATCAAACTTCTCTTATAGCTTTTAGAAAATAGTTTCAAACAGATTTGTCTCTTAGCTTTTAGAAAAAAAGTTTCACACAAACTTGTCTCATGGCTTTTCGAAAATAAGTTTCATCAGACTTGTCTCTTAGATTTTAGAAAATAAGATTTCATTACACTTGTCTCATAGCTTTTAAAAAAATAAGTTTCACACAAACTTGTCTCAGGCTTTTAGAAAATAGGTTTCATCAGACCTGTCTCATAGCTTTTAGAAAATAAGTTTCATCAAACTTCTCTTATATCTTTAGAAAATAGTTTCACACAGACTTGTCTATTAGCTTTTAGAAAATAAGTTTCACACAAACTTATCTATAGCTTTTAGAAAATACAAAGTTCACACAAACTTATTTCATAGCTTTTAGAAAATAATTTTCACACAGACTTGTCTCTTTGCTTATAAAAAATAAGTTCACACAATCTTGTCTTATAGCTTTTAGAAAATAAGTTTCATCAGACTTATCCATAGCTTTTAGAAAATAAGTTTCATCAGACTTATCCCATAGCTTTTAGAAAATAAGTTTCACACAAACTTGTCTCTTAGCTTTTAGAAAATAAGTTTCACACAAACTTGACTCAAGGCTTTTAGAGAAAAAGTTTCAACAGACTTGTCTCATAGCTTTTAAAAAAAGTTTATCAGACTTGTCTCTTAGCTTTTAAATAATTTTCAACAGACTTGTCTCTTAGCTTTTAGAAAAGAAGATTCACACAGACTTGTCTCTTAGCTTTTAGAAAAAAGTTTCACACAAATTTTCTCATCGCTTTTAGAAAATAAGTTTCATCAGACTTATCTCATACTTTTAGAAAATAAGTTTCACACACTTGTCTCTTAGCTTTTAGAAATAAGTTTCATACATACTTGTCTCCTAGCTTTTAGAAAATAGTTTCACACAAACTTGTCTCATAGCTTTTAGAAAATAAGTTTCATCAGACTTGTCTCAAGCTTTTAGAAATAAGTTTCCGACAGATTTCGCATAGTTTTAAGAAAATAAGTTTCATTAGACTTATCTCATACTTTTAGAAAATAAGTTTCACACAGACTTGTCTCTTAGCTTTTAGAAATAAGTTTCATACAACTTGTCTCTAGCTTTTAGAAAATAGGTTTCACACAAACTTGCTCTTAGCCTTCAGAAATAAGTTTCACACAGACTGGTCTATTAACTTTTAGAAAATAAATTTCACACAGAATTGTCATTTAGCTTTTAGAAAATAGGTTTGACACAGACTTGTCTCGTAGCTTTAGAAAACAAGTTTCAACAGACTGGTCTCATAGCTTTAGAAAATAGATTTAACAAACACATATCTCATAGCTTTTAGAAAATAGTTTCACAGACTTGTCTCTTAGCTTTTAGAAAATAAGTTTCATACAGATTTGTCTCATAGCTTTTAGAAAATAAGTTTCATCAGACTTTTTCATAGCTTTTAGAAAATAAGTTTCATCAGACTTGTCTCATAGCTTTTAGAAAATAAGTTTCACACAGACTTTTCTCTTAGCTTTTAGAAAAAATTTCTCACAGACTTGTCTTTAGCTTTTAGAAAATAAGTTTCATACAGATTTCTCTCATAGCTTTTAGAAATAAGTTTCACTCGATTTGTCTCTTAGCTTTTAGAAAACAGGTTTCAACAGACATGTCTCTTAGCTTTAGAAAATAAGTTTCACACAGACTTGTCATTAGCTTTTAGAAAATTGGTTCAGACAGACTGTCTCATAGCTTTTAGAAAATAAGTTTCACACAAACTTGTCTTCATGGCTTTTAGAAAATAAGTTTCATCAGACTTTTCTCACAGCTTTTAGAATAAGTTTCACACAGACTTGTCTCATGGATTTTAGAAATAAGTATCCCACAGAGACTTGTCTCATTGTTTTTTGAAAATAGTTTCCCACAGAGACTGTCTCATAGCTTTTAGAAAATAAGTTTCACAGAGACTTAACTCACAAAGACTTATCTCATAGCTTTTAGAAACTAAGTTTTACATAGAGAATTGTCTCATAGCTTTTAGAAAATAAGTTTCAATTAGAGACTGTTCATTGCTTTATAAAATAAGTTTCAAATAGAATTATCTTATAGCTTTATAAAATAGTTTACCATAGATACTTGTCTAATAGCTTTTAGAAAATAAGTTTACACAAACTTGTCTCATAGCTTTTAGAAAATAAGTTTCACCAGTCTGGTCTCATAGCTTTTAGAAGTAAGTTTCACACAAACTTGTCTCATCGCTTTTAGAAAATAAGTTTAACACAAACTTGTCTCATAGCTTTTACCAGAAAATAAGTTACACAGACTGGTCTCATGGCTTTTAGAAAATAATTTTTATCAGACTTCTTTCATAGCTTTTAGAAAATAAATTTCATTAGACTTGTCTCAAAGCTTTTAAAAATAAGTTTCACACAGACTTGTCTCTTAGCTTTTAGAAAATAAGTTTCACACAAACTTGTCTCATGGCTTTTAGAAAATAGTTTCATCAGACTTGTCTCATAGCTTTTTGAAAATAAGTTTCATCAAACTTCTCTTATAGCTTTTAGAAAATAGTTTCACACAGATTTGTCTCTTAGCTTTTAGAAAAAAAGTTTCACACAAACTTATCTCATAGATTTTCGAAAATAAGTTTCATCAGACTTGTGTCTTAGCTTTTAGAAAATAGATTTCATTACACTTGTCTCATAGCTTTTAGAAAATAAGTTTCACACAAACTTGTCTCATGGCTTTTAGAAAATATGTTTCATCAGACTGTCTCATAGCTTTTAGAAAATAAGTTTCATCAAACTTCTCTTATAGCGTTTAGAAAATAGTTTAAAACAGACTTGTCTCTTAGCTTTTAGAAAATAAGTTTCAAAAACTGTCTCATGGCTTTTAGAAAATAAGTTTCATCAGACGTGTCTCTTAGCTTTTAGAAAACAAGTTTCACACAGACTTATCTATAGCTTTTAAAAAAAGTTTCACACAGACTTATGTCATAGCTTTTAGAAAATAATTTTCACACAGACTGTCTTGCTTTTAGAAAATAAGTTTCACACAAACTTGTCTTATAGCTTTTAGAAATAATTTTCATCAGACTTATCTCATAGCTTTTAGAAAATAAGTTTCACACAGACTTGTCTCTTAGCTTTTAGAAAATATGTTTCTCACAAACTTGACTCATGGCTTTTAGAGAAAAAGTTTCATCAGACTTGTCTCATAGATTTTAGAATTTAAGTTACATCAGACTTGTCTCTTAGCTTTGAAAAAATAAGTTTAGCAAACACTTTTCTCTTAGATTTTAGAAAATAAGATTCACAAAGACTTGGCTCTTAGCTTTTAGAAAATAAGAATCACACAAAATTGACTCATGGCTTTTAAAAGATAAGTTTCATCAGACTTATCTCATAATTTTTAGAAAATAAGTTTCACACAGACTTGTGTCTTACTTTTATAAAATGAGTTTTAAGTAGACTTGTCTCTTAGCTTTTAGAAAATAAGTTTCACACAGAATTGTCTCATAGCTATCAGAAAATAAGTTTCACACAGACTGGTCTCATGGCTTTTAGAAAACAATTTTCATCAGACTTTTTTCATAGCTTCTAGAAAATAAATTTCATTAGACTTGTCTCATAGCTTTCAAAAAAATAAGTTTCACACAGACTTGTATCTTAGCTTTTAGAAAATAAGTTTCAAACAAACTTGTCTTATGGCTTTTAGAAAATAGGTTTCACACAGACTTGACTCTTAGCTTTTAGAAAATAAGTTTCACACAAACTTGTTTCATGGCTTTCCGAAAATAAGTTTCATCAGACTTTTCTCATAGCTTTTAGAAAATAAATTTCATTAGACTTGTCTCATAGCTTTTAAAAAAAATAAGTTTCACACAGACTTGTGTCTTAGATTTTAGAAAATAAGTTTCATACAGATTTGTCTCATAGCTTTTAGAAAACAAGTTTCATCAATCATTTCTCATAGCTTTTAGAAAATAAGTTTCATCAGACTTGTCTCATAGCTTTTAGAAAATAGGTTTCACACATACTTTTCTCTTAGCTTTTAAAAAACAAGTTTCTCAGAGACTTGTCTTTTAGCTTTTAGAAAATAAGGTTCATACAGATTTGTCTCATAGCTTTTAGAAAATAAATTTCATTAGACTTGTCTCATAGCTTTTTAAAAAAAAATAAGTTTCACACAGACTTCTCTTTTAGATTTTAGAAAATAAGTTTCATACAGATTTGTCTCAGAGCTTTCAGAAAACAAGTTTCATCAGTCATTTCTCATAGCTTTTAGAAAATAAGTTTCTTCAGACTTGTCTCATAGCTTTTAGAAAATAAGTTTCACACAGACTTTTCCTTAGCTTTTAAAAAACAAGTTTCTCACAGACTTGTCTTTCAGCTTTTAAAATTAAGTTTCACACAGATTTGTCTCTTAGCTTTTAGAAAACAAGTTTCACACAGACTTGTCTCCTAGCTTGTAGAAAATAAGTTTCACACAGACTTGTCTCTTAGCTTTTGAAAATTAGTTTCACACAGACTGGTCTCATAGCTTTTAAAAATAAGTTTCACACAAACTTGTCTCATGGGTTTGAGAAAATAAGTTTCATCAGACTTTTCTCACAGCTTTTATAAAATAAGTTTCACACAGACTTGTCTCATGGATTTTAGAAATTAAGTATCCCACACAGACTTGTCTCACTGTTTTTTGAAAATAGGTTTCTCACAGAGACGTGTCTCATAGCTTTTAGAAAATAAGTTTCCCACAGAGACTTAACTCACAAAGACTTATCTCATAGCTTTTAGAAACTAAGTTTTACATAGAGAATTGTCTCATAGCTTTTAGAAAATAATTTTCAATTAGAGACATGTTGCATTGCTGTTATAAAATAAGTTTCAAATAGAATTATCTTATAGATTTATAAAATAGGTTTACCACAGATACTTGTCTCATAGCTTTAGAAAATAAGTTTAACACAAACTTGTCTCATAGCTTTTAGAAAATAAGTTTCACCAGTCTAGTCTCATAGCTTTTAGGAAGTAAGTTTCACACAAACTTGTCTCATGGCTTTTAGAAAATAAGTTTCATCAGACTTATCTCAGAGCTTTTAGAAAATATGTTTCACACTGACTTGCTTCTTAGCTTTTAGAAAATAAGTTTCACATAAACTTGACTCATGGCTTTTAGAAAATAAGTTTCATCAGACTTGTCTCATAGGTTTTAGAAAAAAATTCACCAGACTTGTCTCATAGCTTTTAAAAAATGATTTTACCACATACTTGTCTCTTAGCTTTTAGAAAATAAGTTTCACACAGAATTTTCTCTTAGCTATAAGAAAATAAGTTTCACACAGACTGGTCTCCATGGCTTTTAGAAAATAAGTTTCATCAGACTTGTCTCATAACTTTTAGAAAAAATTTCATTAGACTTGTCTCATAGCTTTTAAAAATAAGTTTCACACAGACTTGTATCTTAGCTTTTAGAAAATAAGTTCACACAAACTTGTCTCATGGCTTTTAGAGAAAAAGTTTCATCAGACTTGTCTCATAGCTTTTAGAAAATAAGTTACATCAGACTTGTCTCTTAGCTTTTAGAAAATAAGTTTCACAAACACTTGTCTCTTAGATTTTAGAAAATAAGTTTCACAAAGACTTGGCTCTTAGCTTTTAGAAAATAAGAATCACACAAAATTGTCTCATGGCTTTTAAAAAAAGTTTCATCAGACTTATCTCATAGCTTTTAGAAAATAAGTTTCACACAGACTTGTGTCTTATCTTTTATAAAATGAGTTTTAAGTAGACTTGTCTCTTAGCTTTTAGAAAATAAGTTTCACACAGAATTGTCTCATAGCTTTTAGAAAATAAGTTTCACACAGACTTGGTCTCATGCTTTTAGAAAATATTTCATCAGACTTTTTTCATAGCTTTTAGAAAATAAGTTTCATTAGACTTGTCTCATAGCTTTCAAAAAATAAGTTTCACACAGACTTGTCTCTTAGCTTTTAGAAAATAAGTTTCACACAAACTTGTCTTATGGCTTTTAGAAAATAGGTTTCACACAGACTTGTCTCTTAGCTTTTAGAAAATAAGTTTCACACAAACTTGTCTTCATGGCTTTCCGAAAATAAGTTTCATCAGACTTTTCTCATAGCTTTTAGAAAATAAATTTCATTAGACTTGTCTCATAGCTTTTAGAAAATAAGTTTCACACAGACTTGTGTCTTAGCTTTTAGAAAATAAGTTTCATACAGATTTGTCTCATAGCTTTTAGAAAATAAGTTTCATCAACATTTCTCATAGCTTTTAGAAAATAAGTTTCATCAGACTTGTCTCATAGCTTTTAGAAAATAAGTTTCACACAGACTTTTCTCTTAGCTTTTAGAAAAAAAGTTTCTCAGAGACTTGTCTTAGCTTTTAGAAAATAAGTTCATACAGATTTGTCTCATAGCTTTTAGAAAATAAGTTTCATTAGACTTGTCTCATAGCTTTTAGAAAATAAGTTTCACACAGACTTGTCTTTTAGCTTTTAGAAAATAAGTTTCATACAGATTTGTCATAGCTTTCAGAAAACAAGTTTCATCAGTCTTTCTCAAAGCTTTTAGAAAATAAGTTTCACAGACTTGTCTCTAGCTTTTAGAAAATAAGTTTCACACAGACTTTCTCTTAGCTTTTAGAAAAAAAGTTTCTCACAGACTTGTCTTTTAGCTTTTAGAAAATAAGTTTCACACAGATTGTCTCATAGCTTTTAGAAAACAAGTTTCACACAGACTTGTCTCATAGCTTTAGAAAATAAGTTTCACACAACTTGTCTCTTAGCTTTTGAAAATTAGTTTCACACAGACTTGTCTTATAGCTTTTAGAAAATAAGTTTCACACAGAACTTGTCTCATGCTTTGAGAAAATAAGTTTCATCAGACTTTTCTCACAGCTTTTAGAAAATAAGTTTCACACAGACTTGTCTCATAGCTTTTAGAAAATAAGTATTCACACAGACTTGTCTCATTGCTTTTAGAAAATAGTTTCTCACAGAGACTGTCTCATAGCTTTTAGAAAATAAGTTTCACACAGAACTTGTTATCTCATAGCTTTTAGAAAATAAGTTTTACATAGACTTGTCTCATAGCTTTTAGAAAATAATTTCAATTAGATACATGTTCATTGCTTGTTAGAAAATAAGTTTCACAATAGACTTATCTTATAGCTTTTAGAAATAGTTTACCACAGAACTTGTCTCATAGCTTTAGAAAATAAGTTTAACACAAACTTGTATCATAGCTTTTAGAAAATAAGTTTCACCAGTCTAGTCTCATAGCTTTTAGAAGTAAGTTTCACACAAACTTGTCTCATGGCTTTTAGAAAATAAGTTTCATCAGACTTATCTCATAGCTTTTAGAAAATATGTTTCACACTGACTTGTTTCTTAGCTTTTAGAAAATAAGTTTCACATAAACTTGACTCATGGCTTTTAGAAAATAAGTTTCATCAGACTTGTCTCATAGGTTTTAGAAAAAAAATTCACCACTTGTCTCATAGCTTTTAGAAAATGTTTTCACACATACTTGTCTCTAGCTTTTAGAAAATAAGTTTCACACAGAATTTTCTCTTAGCTATAGAAAATAAGTTTCACACAGACTTGTCCATGCTTTTAGAAAATAAGTTTCACAGACTTGTCTCATAGCTTTTAGAAAATAAGTTTCATAGGCTTGTCTCATAGCTTTTAGAAAATAAGTTTCACACATACTTGTCTCTTAGCTTTTAGAAAATAAGTTTCACAAAACTTGTCTCATGGCTTTTAGAAAATAGTTTCATAAGACTTGTCTCATAGCTTTTAGAAAATAAGTTTCATCAACTTCTCTTATAGCTTTTAGAAAATAAGTTTCACACAGACTTGTCTATTAGCTTTTAGAAAAATAAGTTTCACACGACTTGTCTCATGGCTTTTAGAAAATAGTTTCATCAGACTTGTCTCTTAGCTTTTAGAAAAAGTTTCACACAGACTTATCTAATAGCCTTTTAGAAAATAAGTTTCACACAGACTTATGTGATAGCTTTTAGAGAATAATTTTCACACAGACTTGTCTCCTAGCTTTTAGAAAATAAGTTCCACACAAACTTGTCTTATAGCTTTTAGAAAATAAGTTTCATCAGACTTATTCATAGCTTTTAGAAAAAAAGTTTCACACAGACTTATCTCTTAGCTTTTAGAAAATAATTTTCACACAAACTTGTCTCATGCTTTTAGAAAATAAGTTTCATCAGACTTGTCTCATAGCTTTTAGAAAATAAGTTTCATTAGACTTGTCTCATAGCTTTTAAAAAATAAGTTTCACACAGACTTGTATCTTAGCTTTAGAAAATAAGTTTCACACAAACTTGTCTCATGGCTTTTAGAAAATAGTTTCATCAGACTTGTCTCATAGCTTTTAGAAAATAAGTTTCATCAAACTTCTCTTATAGCTTTTAGAAATAGGTTTCACACAGACTTTGTCTCTTAGTTTTAGAAAAAAGTTTCACACAAACTTGTCTCATGGCTTTTCGAAAATAAGTTTCATCAGACTTGTCTCATAGCTTTTAGAAAATAGTTTCATTACACTTGTCTCATAGCTTTTAAAAATAAGTTTCACACAAACTTGTCTCAGGCTTTTAGAAAATAGTTTCATCAGACCTGTCTCATAGCTTTTAGAAAATAAGTTTCATCAAACTTCTCTTATAGCTTTTAGAAAATAGTTTCAAAACAGACTTGTCTCTAGCTTTTAGAAAATAAGTTTCACACAAACTTGTCTCATGACTTTTAGAAAATAAGTTTCATCAGACGTGTCTCTTAGCTTTTAGAAAACAAGTTTAACACAGACTTATCTAATAGCTTTTAGAAAAAAAGTTTCACACAGACTTATGTCATAGCTTTTAGAAAATAAGTTTCACACAGACTTGTCATGCTTTTAGAAAATAAGTTTCCACACAAACAAGTCTTATAGCTTTTAGAAAATAAGTTTCATCAGACTTATCTCATAGCTTTTAGAAAATAAGTTTCACACAGACTTGTGTCTTAGCTTTTAGAAAATATGTTTCTCACAAACTTGACTCATGCTTTTAGAAAAAAGTTTCATCAGACTTGTCTCATAGATTTTAGAAATAAGTTACATCAGACTTGTCTCATAGCTTTGAAAATAAGTTTAACAAACACTTGTCTCTTAGCTTTTAGAAAATAAGTTTCACAAAGACTTGGCTCTTAGCTTTTAGAAAATAAGTTTCACACAAAATTGTCTCATGGCTTTTATGAGATAAGTTTCATCAGACTTATCTCATAGCTTTTTAGAAAATAAGTTTCACACAGACTTGTCTCTTAGCTTTTAAAAAATGAGTTTCACGCACACTTGTCTCTTAGCTTTTAGAAAATAAGTTTCACACAGAATGTCTCATAGCTATCAGAAAATAAGTTTCACACAGACTTGGTCTCATGGCTTTTAGAAAATAATTTTTATCAGACTTGTCTTTCATAGCTTTTAGAAAATAAATTTCATTAGACTTGTCTCAGCTTTTAAAAAATAAGTTTCACACAGACTTGTATCTTAGCTTTTAGAAAATAAGTTTCACACAAACTTGTCTCATGGCTTTTAGAAAATAGTTTCATCAGACTTGTCTCATAGCTTTTAGAAAATAAGTTTCATCAAACTTCTCTTATAGCTTTTAGAAAATAAGTTTCACACAGATTGTCTCTTAGCTTTTAGAAAAAAGTTTCACACAAACTTGTCTCATGGCTTTTAGAAAATAAGTTTCATCAGACTTGTCTCATAGCTTTTAGAAAATAGTTTCATTACACTTGTCTCATAGCTTTTAAAAAAATAAGTTTCACACAAACTTGTCTCATGGCTTTTAGAAATAGGTTTCATCAGACTGTCTCATAGCTTTTAGAAAATAAGTTTCATCAAACTTCTCTTATATCGTTTAGAAAATAGTTTCACACAGACTTGTCTATAGCTTTTAGAAAATAAGTTTCACACAAACTTGTCTCATGGCTTTTAGAAAATAAGTTTCATCAGACTTGTCTCTTAGCTTTTAGAAAATAAGTTTCACACAGACTTATCTAATAGCTTTTAGAAAAAAAAAGTTTCACACAAACTTATGTCATAGCTTTTAGAAAATAAGTTTCACACAGACTTGTCTCTTTGCTTATAGAAAATAAGTTCACACAATCTTGTCTCTATAGCTTTTAGAAAATAAGTTTCATCAGACTTATCCCATAGCTTTTAGAAAATAAGTTTCACACAGACTTGTCTCTTAGCTTTTAGAAAATAAGTTTCACACAGAACTTGACTCATGGCTTTTAGAGAAAAAGTTTCACCAGACTTGTCTCATAGCTTTTAGAAAATAAGTTTATCAGACTTGTCTCTAGCTTTGGTAAATAAGTTTTCAAACAGACTTGTCTCTAGCTTTTAGAAAAGAAGTTCACACAGACTTGTCTCTTAGCTTTTAGAAATAAGTTTCACATTAAATTGTTCTCATCTTTTAGAAAATAAGTTTCATCAGACTTATCTCATACTTTTAGAAAATAAGTTTCACACACACTTGTCTCTTAGCTTTTAGAATAAGTTTCACACATACTTGTCTCCTAGCTTTTAGAAAAATAGTTTCACACAAACTGTCTTATAGCTTTTAGAAAATAAGTTTCATCAGACATGTCCCTAAGCTTTTAGAAATAAGTTTCCACAGACTTAACGCATAGCTTTTAGAAAATAAGTTTCATTAGACTTATCTCATACTTTTAGAAAATAAGTTTCACACAGACTTGTCTCTTAGCTTTTAGAAAATAAGTTTCATACATACTTGTCTCCTAGCTTTTAGAAAATAAGTTTCACACAAACTGTCTCTTAGCCTTCAGAAAATAAGTTTCACACAGACTGGTCTATTAGCTTTTAGAAATAAGTTTCACACAGAATTGTCATTTAGCTTTTAGAAAATAGGTTTGACACAGACTTGTCTCTAGCTTCTAGAAAACAAGTTTCACACAGTCTGGTCTCATACCTTTTAAGAAAATAGATTTCAACAAACATTATCTCATGCTTTTAGAAAATAGTTCATCAGACTTGTCTCTTAGCTTTTAGAAAAAAGTTTCATACAGACTTGTCTCATAGCTTTTAGAAAATAAGTTTCATCAGTCATTTCATAGCTTTTAGAAAATAAGTTTCATCAGACTTGTCTCATAGCTTTTAGAAAATAAGTTTCACACAGACTTTTCTCTAGCTTTTAGAAAATAGTTTCATCACAGACTTGTCTCATTAGCTTTTAGAAAATAAGTTTCATACAGATTGTCTCATAGCTTTTAGAAATAAGTTTCACACAGATTTGTCTCTAGCTTTAGAAAATAAGTTTCAAACACACTTGTCTTAGCTTTTAGAAAATAAGTTTCACACAGACTGTCTCATAGCTTTTAGAAAATAAGTTTCACACAAACTTGTCTTCATGGCTTTTAGAAAATAAGTTTCATCAGACTTGTTCTCAGCTTTTAGAAAATAAGTTTCACACAGACTTGTCTCATGGATTTGAAATAAGTATCCCACAGAGACTTGTCTCATTGTTTTGAAAATAGGTTTCCCACAGAGACGTGTCTCATAGCTTTTAGAAAATAAGTTTCCAATAGAGACTTAACTCACAAAGACTTATCTCATAGCTTTTAAAAACTAAGTTTTACATAGAGAATTGTCTCATAGCTTTTAGAAAATAATTTTCAATTAGAGACTGTTGCATTGCTGTTATAAAAAAAGTTTCAAATAGAATCTCTTATAGCATTTATAAAATAGGTTTACCACAGATACTTGTCTCATAGCTTTTAGAAAATAAGTTTAACACAAACTTGTCTCATAGCTTTTAAAAAATAAGTTTCACCAGTCTTGTCTCATAGCTTTTAGGAAGTAAGTTTCACACAAACTTGTCTCATGGCTTTTAGAAAATAAGTTTCATCAGACTTATCTCATTGCTTTTAGAAAATAAGTTTCACACAGACTTGTTTCTTAGCTTTTAGAAAATAAGTTTCACACAAAATTGTCTCATGGCTTTTAGAAAATAAGTTTCATCAGACTTGTCTCATAGCTTTTAGAAAAAATTCACAGACTTGTCTCATAGCTTTTAGAAAATGATTTTCACACATACTTGTCTCTAGCTTTTAGAAAAAGTTTCACAGACTTGTCTCTAGATTTTAGAAAATAAGTTTCACACAGAAATGTCTCTTAGCTATAGAAAATAAGTTTCACATAGACTGGTCTCATGGCTTTTAGAAAATAATTTTTATCGGACTTGTCTCATAGCTTTTAGAAAATAAGTTTCATTACACTTGTCTCATAGCTTTTAAAAAAATAAGTTTCACACAAACTTGTCTCTTGGCTTTTAGAAAATAGGTTTCATCAGACTTGTCTCATAGCTTTTAGAAAATAAGTTTCATCAAACTTCTCTTATAGCTTTTAGAAAATAGTTTCAAAACAGACTTGTCTCTTAGCTTTTAGAAAATAAGTTTCACACAAACTTGTCTCATGCTTTTAGAAAATAAGTTTCATCAGACTGTCTCTTAGCTTTTAGAAAATAATTTTACACAGACTTGTCTATAGCTTTTAAAAAAAAGTTCACACAACTTGTCATAGCTTTTAGAAAATAAGTTTCACACAGACTTGTCATGCTTTTAGAAAATAAGTTTCACACAACTAGTCTTATAGCTTTTAGAAAATAAGTTTCATCAGACTTATCTCATAGCTTTTAGAAAATAAGTTTCACACAGACTTGTCTCTTAGCTTTTAGAAAATAAGTTTCTCACAAACTTACTCATAGCTTTTAGAAAATAAGTTTCACAGACTTGTCTCATAGCTTTTAGAAATAAGTTACACAGACTTGTCTCTTAGCTTTGAAAAAATAAGTTTAACAAACACTTGTCTCTTAGCTTTTAGAAAATAAGTTCACAAAGACTTGTCTCTTAGCTTTTAGAAAATAAGTTTCACACAACTTGTCTCATGCTTTTAGAATAAGTTTCATCAGACTTATCTCATAGCTTTTTAGAAAATAAGTTTCACACAGACTTGTCTCTTAGCTTTTAGAAAATAGTTTCACACACTCTTGTCTCTTAGCTTTTAGAAAATAAGTTTCACACAGAAGTGTCTCATAGCTATCAGAAAATAAGTTTCACACAGATTGGTCTCATGGCTTTTAAAAAATAATTTTTATCAGACTTCTTTCATAGCTTTTAGAAAATAAATTTCATTAGACTTGTCTCAAAGCTTTTAAAAAAATAAGTTTCACACAGACTTGTATCTTAGCTTTTAGAAAACACGTTTCACACAAACTTGTCTTATGGCTTTTAGAAAATAGATTTCATCAGACTTGTCTCATAGCTTTTAGAAAATAAGTTTCATCAAACTTCTCTTATAGCTTTTAGAAAATAGGTTTCACACAGATTTGTCTCTTAGCTTTTAGAAAAAGTTTCACACAAACTTGTCTCATGGCTTTTCGAAAATAAGTTTCATCAGACTTGTCTCTTAGATTTTAGAAAATAGTTTTCATTACACTTGTCTCATAGCTTTTAAAAAAATAAGTTTCACACAAACATGTCTCATGGCTTTTAGTAAATAGGTTTCATCAGACCTGTCTCATAGCTTTTAGAAATTAAGTTTCATCAAACTTCTCTTATATTGTTTAGAAAATAGTTTCACACAGACTTGTCTATTAGCTTTTAGAAAATAAGTTTCACACCAACTTGTCTCATGGCTTTCAGAAAATAAGTTTCATCAGACTTGTCTCTTAGCTTTTAGAAAACAAGTTTCACACAGACTTATCTAATAGCTTTTAGAAAAAAAAAAGTTCACACAAACTTATGTCATAGCTTTTAGAAAATAATTTTCACACAGACTTGTCTCTTTGCTTATAGAAAATAAGTTCCACACAATCTAGTCTTATAGCTTTTAGAAAATAAGTTTCATCAGACTTATCCCATAGCTTTTAGAAAATAAGTTTCACACAGACTTGTCTCTTAGCTTTTAGAAAATAAGTTTCACACAAACTTGACTCATGGCTTTTAGAGAAAAAGTTTCACCAGACTTGTCTCATAGCTTTTAGAAAATAAGTTATATCAGACTTGTCTCTTAGCTTTGCGTAAATAATTTTCAAACAGACTTGTCTCTTAGCTTTTAGAAAATAATTTTCAAACAGACTTGTGTCTTAGCTTTTAGAAATAAGTTTCACATTAAATTTTCTCATCCCTTTCAGAAAATAAGTTTCATCAGACTTATCTCATACCTTTTAGAAAATAAGTTTCACACACACTTGTCTCTTAGCTTTTAGAAATAAGTTTCATACATACTTGTCTCCTAGCTTTTTGAAAAATAGGTTTCACACAAACTGTCTTATAGCTTTTAGAAAATAAGTTTCATCAGACATGTCCCTAAGCTTTTAGAAATTAAGTTTCCGACAGACTTAACGCATAGTTTTAAGAAAATAAGTTTCATTAGACTTATCTCATACCTTTTAGAAAATAAGTTTCACACAGACTTGTCTCTTAGCTTTTAGAAATAAGTTTCATACGTACTTGTCTCCTAGCTTTTAGAAAATAGGTTTCACACAAACTGTCTCTTAGCCTTCAGAAAATAAGTTTCACACAGACTGGTCTATTAACTTTCAGAAGATAAATTTCACACAGAATTGTCATTTAGCTTTTAGAAAATAGGTTTGACACAGACTTGTCTCGTAGCTTCTAGAAAACAAGTTTCACACAGTCTGGTCTCATACCTTTAAGAAAATAGATTTAACAAACATATATCTCATGTCTTTTAGAAAATAGACTTCATCAGACTTGTCTCTTAGCTTTTACAAAAAAAGTTTCATACAGATTTGTCTCATAGCTTTTAGAAAATAAGTTTCATCAGTCATTTTTCATAGCTTTTACAAAATAAGTTTCATCAGACTTGTCTCATAGATTTTAGAAAATAAGTTTCACACAGACTTTCTCTTAGCTTTTAGAAAACAGGTTTCTCACAGACTTGTCTTTTAGCTTTTAGAAAATAAGTTTCATACAGATTTGTCTCATAGCTTTTAGAAAATTAAGTTTCACACAGATTTGTCTCTTAGCTTTTAGAAAACAGGTTTCACACAGACATGTCTCTTAGCTTGTAGAAAATAAGTTTCAAACAGACTTGTCAATTAGCTTTTAGAAATTAGTTTCACACAGACTGGTCTCATAGCTTTTAGAAAATAAGTTTCACACAAACTTGTCTCATGGCTTTGAGAAAATAAGTTTCATCAGACTTTTCTCACAGCTTTTAGAAAATAAGTTTCACACAGACTTGTCTCATGGATTGTGGAAATTAAGTATCCCACAGAGACTTGTCTCATTGTTTTTTGAAAATAGGTTTCCCACAGAGACGTGTCTCATAGCTTTTAGAAAATAAGTTTCCAATAGAGACTTAACTCACAAAGACTTATCTCATAGCTTTTAGAAACTAAGTTTTACATAGAGAATTGTTTCATAGCGTTTAGAAAATAATTTTCAATTAGAGACATGTTGCATTGCTGTTATAAAAAAGTTTCAAATAGAATCATCTTATAGCATTTATAAAATAGGTTTACCACAGATACTTGTCTCATAGCTTTTAGAAAATAAGTTTAACACAAACTTGTCTCATAGCTTTTAAAAAATAAGTTTCACAAGTCTGTCTCATAGCTTTTAGGAAGTAAGTTTCACACAAACTTGTCTCATGGCTTTTTGAAAATAAGTTTCATCAGACTTATCTCATTGCTTTTAGAAAATATGTTTCACACAGACTTGTTTCTTAGGTTTTAGAAAATAAGTTTCACATTAACTTGACTCATGGCTTTTAGAAAATAAGTTTCATCAGACTAGTCTTATAGGTTTTAGAAAAAAAAAATTCACAGGACTTGTCTCATAGCTTTTAGAAAATGATTTTCACACATACTTGTCTCTCAGCTTTTAGAAAAAGGGCTTCTCACAGACTTGTCTCTTAGATTTTAGAAAATAAGTTTCACACAGAAATGTCTCTTAGCTATAAGAAAATAAGTTTCACATAGACTGGTCTCATGGCTTTTAGAAAATACTTTTTATCGGACTTGTCTCATAGCTTTTAGAAAATAGTTTTCATTACACTTGTCTCATAGCTTTTAAAAAAATAAGTTTCACACAAACTTGTCTCATGGCTTTTAGTAAATAGGTTTCATCAGACCTGTCTCATAGCTTTTAGAAAATAAGTTTCATCAAACTTCTCTTATAGCGTATAGAAAATAGTTTCAAAACAGACTTGTCTCTTAGCTTTTAGAAAATAAGTTTCACACAAACTTGTCTCATGACTTTTAGAAAATAAGTTTCATCAGACGTGTCTCTTAGCTTTTAGAAAACAAGTTTAACACAGACTTATCTAATAACTTTTAAAAAAAAGTTCACACAGACTTATGTCATAGCTTTTAGAAAATAATTTTCACACAGACTTGTCATGCTTTTAGAAAATAAGTTCCACACAAACTAGTCTTATAGCTTTTAGAAAATAAGTTTCATCAGACTTATCTCATAGCTTTTAGAAAATAAGTTTCACACAGACTTGTCTCTTAGCTTTTAGAAAATATGTTTCTCACAAACTTGACTCATGGCTTTCAGAGAAAAAGTTTCATCAGACTTGTCTCATAGATTTTAGAATATAAGTTACATCAGACTTGTCTCTTAGCTTTGAAAAAATAAGTTTAACAAACACTTGTCTCTTAGATTTTAGAAAATAAGATTCACAAAGACTTGGCTCTTAGCTTTTAGAAAATAAGTTTCACACAAAATTGTCTCATGGCTTTTATGAGATAAGTTTCATCAGACTTATCTCATAATTTTTAGAAAATTTGTTTCACACAGACTTGTCTCTTAGCTTTTAGAAAAATAAGTTTCACACAGAAGTGTCTCATAGCTATCAGAAAATAAGTTTCACACAGATTGGTCTCATGGCTTTTAAAAAATAATTTTTATCAGACTTCTTTCATAGCTTTTAGAGAATAAATTTCATTAGACTTGTCTCAAAGCTTTTAAAAAAATAAGTTTCACACAGACTTGTATCTTAGCTTTTAGAAAACACGTTTCACACAAACTTGTCTTATGGCTTTTAGAAAATAGATTTCATCAGACTTGTCTCATAGCTTTTAGAAAATAAGTTTCATCAAACTTCTCTTATAGCTTTTAGAAAATAGGTTTCACACAGATTTGTCTCTTAGCTTTTAGAAAAAGTTTCACACAAACTTGTCTCATGGCTTTTCGAAAATAAGTTTCATCAGACTTGTCTCTTAGATTTTAGAAAATAGTTTTCATTACACTTGTCTCATAGCTTTTAAAAAAATAAGTTTCACACAAACTTGTCTCATGGCTTTTAGTAAATAGGTTTCATCAGACCTGTCTCATAGCTTTTAGAAAATAAGTTTCATCAAACTTCTCTTATATTGTTTAGAAAATAGGTTTCACACAGACTTGTCTATTAGCTTTTAGAAAATAAGTTTCACACCAACTTGTCTCATGGCTTTCAGAAAATAAGTTTCATCAGACTTGTCTCTTAGCTTTTAGAAAACAAGTTTCACACAGACTTATCTAATAGCTTTTAGAAAAAAAAAAGTTCACACAAACTTATGTCATAGCTTTTAGAAAATAATTTTCACACAGACTTGTCTCTTTGCTTATAGAAAATAAGTTCCACACAATCTAGTCTTATAGCTTTTAGAAAATAAGTTTCATCAGACTTATCCCATAGCTTTTAGAAAATAAGTTTCACACAGACTTGTCTCTTAGCTTTTAGAAAATAAGTTTCACACAAACTTGACTCATGGCTTTTAGAGAAAAAGTTTCACCAGACTTGTCTCATAGCTTTTAGAAAATAAGTTATATCAGACTTGTCTCTTAGCTTTGCGTAAATAATTTTCAAACAGACTTGTCTCTTAGCTTTTAGAAAAGAAGATTCACACAGACTTGTCTCTTAGCTTTTAGAAATAAGTTTCACATTAAATTTTCTCATCCCTTTCAGAAAATAAGTTTCATCAGACTTATCTCATACCTTTTAGAAAATAAGTTTCACACAAACTTGTCTCTTAGCTTTTAGAAATAAGTTTCATACATACTTGTCTCCTAGCTTTTAGAAAAATAGGTTTCACACAAACTGTCTTATAGCTTTTAGAAAATAAGTTTCATCAGACATGTCCCTAATCTTTTAGAAATTAAGTTTCCGACAGACTTAACGCATAGTTTTAAGAAAATAAGTTTCATTAGACTTATCTCATACCTTTTAGAAAATAAGTTTCACACAGACTTGTCTCTTAGCTTTTAGAAATAAGTTTCATACATACTTGTCTCCTAGCTTTTAGAAAATAGGTTTCACACAAACTGTCTCTTAGCCTTCAGAAAATAAGTTTCACACAGACTGGTCTATTAACTTTCAGAAGATAAATTTCACACAGAATTGTCATTTAGCTTTTAGAAAATAGGTTTGACACAGACTCGTCTCGTAGCTTTTAGAAAACAAGTTTCACACAGTCTGGTCTCATACCTTTAAGAAAATAGATTTAACAAACACATATCTCATGTCTTTTAGAAAATAGACTTCATCAGACTTGTCTCTTAGCTTTTACAAAAAAAGTTTCATACAGATTTGTCTCATAGCTTTTAGAAAATAAGTTTCATCAGTCATTTTTCATAGCTTTTACAAAATAAGTTTCATCAGACTTGTCTCATAGCTTTTAGAAAATAAGTTTCACACAGACTTTTCTCTTAGCTTTTAGAAATCAAGTTTCTCACAGACTTGTCTTTTAGCTTTTAGAAAATAAGTTTCATACAGATTTGTCTCATAGCTTTTAGAAATTAAGTTTCAAACAGATTTGTCTCTTAGCTTTTAGAAAACAGGTTTCACACAGACATGTCTCTTAGCTTGTAAAAAATAAGTTTCAAACAGACTTGTCAATTAGCTTTTAGAAAATTAGTTTCACACAGACTGGTCTCACAGCTTTTAGAAAATAAGTTTCACACAAACTTGTTTCATGGCTTTGAGAAAATAAGTTTCATCAGACTTTTCTCACAGCTTTTATAGAATAAGTTTCACACAGACTTGTCTCATGGATTGTGGAAATTAAGTATCCCACAGAGACTTGTCTCATTGTTTTTTGAAAATAGGTTTCCCACAGAGACGTGTCTCATAGCTTTTAGAAAATAAGTTTCCAATAGAGACTTAACTCACAAAGACTTATCTCATAGCTTTTAGAAACTAAGTTTTACATAGAGAATTGTTTCATAGCTTTTAGAAAATAATTTTCAATTAGAGACATGTTGCATTGCTGTTGTAAAAAAGTTTCAAATAGAATCATCTTATACATTTATAAAATAGGTTTACCACAGATACTTGTCTCATAGCTTTTAGAAAATAAGTTTAACACAAACTTGTCTCATAGCTTTAAAAAAATAAGTTTCACCAGTCTGGTCTCATAGCTTTTAGGAAGTAAGTTTCACACAAACTTGTCTCATGGCTTTTAGAAAATAAGTTTCATCAGACTTATCTCATTGCTTTTAGAAAATATGTTTCACACAGACTTGTTTCTTAGCTTTTAGAAAATAAGTTTCACATTAACTTGACTCATGGCTTTTAGAAAATAAGTTTCATCAGACTAGTCTCATAGGTTTTAGAAAAAAAAATTCACAGGACTTGTCTCATAGCTTTTAGAAAATGATTTTCACACATACTTGTCTCTCAGCTTTTAGAAAAAGGGCTTCTCACAGACTTGTCTCTTAGATTTTAGAAAATAAGTTTCACACAGAAATGTCTCTTAGCTATAAGAAAATAAGTTTCACACAGACTGGTCCCATGGCTTTTAGAAAATAAGTTTCATCAGACTTGTCTCATAACTTTTAGGAAATAAATTTCATTAGGCTTGTCTCATAGCTTTTAAAAATAAGTTTCACATATACTTGTATCTTAGCTTTTAGAAAATAAGGTTCACACAAACTTGTCTCATGGCTTTTAGAAAATAGGTTTCATAAGACTTGTCTCATAGCTTTTAGAGAATAAGTTTCATCAAACTTCTCTTATAGCTTTTAGAAAATAGGTTTCACACAGACTTGTCTATTAGCTTTTAAAAAATAAGTTTCACACAAACTTGTGTCATGGCTTTTAGAAAATAGGTTTCATCAGACTTGTCTCTTAGCTTCTATAAAACAAGTTTCACACAGACTTATCTAATAGCTTTTAGAAAAAAAGTTCACACAGACTTATATCATAGCTTTTAGAGAATAATTTTCACACAGACTTGTCTCCTAGCTTTTAGAAAATATGTTCCACACAAACTTGTCTTATAGCTTTTAGAAAATAAGTTTCATCAGACTTATTTCATAGCATTTAGAAAAAAAGTTTCACACAGACTTATCTCTTAGCTTTTAGAAAATAATTTTCACACAAACTTGTCTCATGGCTTTTCGAAAATAAGTTTCATCAGACTTGTGTCATAGCTTTTAGAAAATAAGTTTCATTAAACTTGTCTCATAGCTTTTAAAAAAATAAGTTTCACACAGACTTGTATCTTAGCATTTAGAAAATAAGTTTCAGACAAACTTGTCTCATGTCTTTTAGAAAATAGGTTTCATCAGACTTGTCTCATAGCTTTTCGAAAATAAGTTTCATCAAACTTCTCTTATAGCTTTTAGAAAATAAGTTTCACACAGATTTGTCTCTTAGTTTTTAGAAAAAAGTTTCACACAAACTTGTCTCATGGCTTTTCGAAAATAAGTTTCATCAGACTTGTCTCTTAGCTTTTAGAAAATAGATTTCATTACACTTGTCTCATAGCTTTTAAAAAAAGTAGTTTTCACACAAACTTGTCTCATGGCTTTTAGAAAATAGTTTTCATCAGACCCGTCTCATGGCTTTTAGAAAATAAGTTTCATCAAACTTCTCTTATAGCGTATAGAAAATAGTTTCAAAACAGACTTGTCTCTTAGCTTTTAGAAAATAAGTTTCACACAAACTTGTCTCATGACTTTTAGAAAATAAGTTTCAACAGACGTGTCTCTTAGCTTTTAGAAAACAAGTTTAACACAGACTTATCTAATAGCTTTTTAAAAAAAAGTTCTCACAGACTTATGTCATAGCTTCTAGAAAATAATATTCTCACAGACTTGTCTTACTTTTAGAAAATAAGTTGCACACAAACTAGTCTTATAGCTTTTAGAAAATAAGTTTCATCAGACTTATCTCATAGATTTTAGAAAATAAGTTTCACACAGACTTGTCTCTTAGCTTTTAGAAAATATGTTTCTCACAAACTTGACTCATGGCTTTTAGAGAAAAAGTTTCATCAGACTTGTCTCATAAATTTTAGAATATAAGTTACATCAGACTTGTCTCTTAGCTTTGGAAAAATAAGTTTAACAAACACTTGTCTCTTAGATTTTAGAAAGTAAGATTCACGAAAATTGGCTCTTAGCTTTTAGAAAATAAGTTTCACACAAAATTGTCTCATGGCTTTTATGAGATAAGTTTCATCAGACTTATCTCATAATTTTTAGAAAATTTGTTTCACACAGACTTGTCTCTTAGCTTTTAAAAAATGAGTTTCACGCACACTTGTCTCTTAGCTTTTAGAAATAAGTTTCACACAGAATTGTCTCATAGCTATCAGAAAATAAGTTTCACACAGACTGGTCTCATGGCTTTTAGAAAATAATTTTTATCAGACTTCTTTCATAGCTTTTAGAAAATAAATTTCATTAGACTTGTCTCAAAGCTTTTAAAAAGATAAGTTTCACACAGACTTGTATCTTAGCTTTTAGAAAATACGTTTCACACAAACTTGTCTTATGGTTTTTAGAAAATAGATTTCATCAGACTTGTCTCATAGCTTTTAGAAAATAAGTTTCATCAAACTTCTCTTATAGCTTTTAGAAAATAGGTTTCACACAGATTTGTCTCTTAGCTTTTAGAAAAAAGTTTTACACAAACTTGTCTCATGGCTTTTCGAAAATAAGTTTCATCAGACTTGTCTCTTAGATTTTAGAAAATAGATTTCATTACACTTGTCTCATAGCTTTTAAAAAAATAAGTTTCACACAAACTTGTCTCATGGCTTTTAGAAAATAGGTTTCATCAGACCTGTCTCATAGCTTTTAGAAAATAAGTTTCATCAAACTTCTCTTATATCGTTTAGAAAATAGGTTTCAAACAGACTTGTCTATTAGCTTTTAGAAAATAAGTTGCACACAAACTAGTCTTATAGCTTTTAGAAAATAAGTTTCATCAGACTTATCTCATAGCTTTTAGAAAATAAGTTTCACACAGACTTGTCTCTTAGCTTTTAGAAAATAAGTTTCAAACAAACTTGACTCATGGCTTTTAGAGAAAAAGTTTCACCAGACTTGTCTCATAGCTTTTAGAAAATAAGTTATATCAGACTTGTCTTTTAGCTTTGCGTAAATAATTTTCAAACAGACTTGTCTCTTAGCTTTTAGAAAAGAAGATTCACACAGACTCGTCTCTTAGCTTTTAGAAATAAGTTTCGCATTAAATTTTCTCATTGCTTTTAGAAAATAAGTTTCATCAGACTTATCTCATACCTTTTAGAAAATAAGTTTCACACACACTTGTCTCTTAGCTTTTAGAAAATAAGTTTCACAGAGAAGTGTCTCATAGCTATCAGAAAATAAGTTTCACACAGATTGGTCTCATGGCTTTTAAAAAATAATTTTTACAGACTTCTTTCATAGCTTTTAGAAAATAAATTTCATTAGACTTGTCTCAAAGCTTTTAAAAAAATAAGTTTCACACAGACTTGTATCTTAGCTTTTAGAAAACACGTTTCACACAAACTTGTCTTATGGCTTTTAGAAAATAGATTTCATCAGACTTGTCTCATAGCTTTTAGAAAATAAGTTTCATCAAACTTCTCTTATAGCTTTTAGAAAATAGGTTTCACACAGATTTGTCTCTTAGCTTTTAGAAAAAGTTTCACACAAACTTGTCTCATGGCTTTTCGAAAATAAGTTTCATCAGACTTGTCTCTTAGATTTTAGAAAATAGTTTTCATTACACTTGTCTCATAGCTTTTAAAAAAATAAGTTTCACACAAACTTGTCTCATGGCTTTTAGTAAATAGGTTTCATCAGACCTGTCTCATAGCTTTTAGAAATTAAGTTTCATCAAACTTCTCTTATATTGTTTAGAAAATAGTTTCACACAGACTTGTCTATTAGCTTTTAGAAAATAAGTTTCACACCAACTTGTCTCATGGCTTTCAGAAAATAAGTTTCATCAGACTTGTCTCTTAGCTTTTAGAAAACAAGTTTCACACAGACTTATCTAATAGCTTTTAGAAAAAAAAAAGTTCACACAAACTTATGTCATAGCTTTTAGAAAATAATTTTCACACAGACTTGTCTCTTTGCTTATAGAAAATAAGTTCCACACAATCTAGTCTTATAGCTTTTAGAAAATAAGTTTCATCAGACTTATCCCATAGCTTTTAGAAAATAAGTTTCACACAGACTTGTCTCTTAGCTTTTAGAAAATAAGTTTCACACAAACTTGACTCATGGCTTTTAGAGAAAAAGTTTCACCAGACTTGTCTCATAGCTTTTAGAAAATAAGTTATATCAGACTTGTCTCTTAGCTTTGCGTAAATAATTTTCAAACAGACTTGTCTCTTAGCTTTTAGAAAATAATTTTCAAACAGACTTGTGTCTTAGCTTTTAGAAATAAGTTTCACATTAAATTTTCTCATCCCTTTCAGAAAATAAGTTTCATCAGACTTATCTCATACCTTTTAGAAAATAAGTTTCACACACACTTGTCTCTTAGCTTTTAGAAATAAGTTTCATACATACTTGTCTCCTAGCTTTTTGAAAAATAGGTTTCACACAAACTGTCTTATAGCTTTTAGAAAATAAGTTTCATCAGACATGTCCCTAAGCTTTTAGAAATTAAGTTTCCGACAGACTTAACGCATAGTTTTAAGAAAATAAGTTTCATTAGACTTATCTCATACCTTTTAGAAAATAAGTTTCACACAGACTTGTCTCTTAGCTTTTAGAAATAAGTTTCATACATACTTGTCTCCTAGCTTTTAGAAAATAGGTTTCACACAAACTGTCTCTTAGCCTTCAGAAAATAAGTTTCACACAGACTGGTCTATTAACTTTCAGAAGATAAATTTCACACAGAATTGTCATTTAGCTTTTAGAAAATAGGTTTGACACAGACTTGTCTCGTAGCTTCTAGAAAACAAGTTTCACACAGTCTGGTCTCATACCTTTAAGAAAATAGATTTAACAAACATATATCTCATGTCTTTTAGAAAATAGACTTCATCAGACTTGTCTCTTAGCTTTTACAAAAAAAGTTTCATACAGATTTGTCTCATAGCTTTTAGAAAATAAGTTTCATCAGTCATTTTTCATAGCTTTTACAAAAAAAGTTTCATCAGACTTGTCTCATAGCTTTTAGAAAATAAGTTTCACACAGACTTTCTCTTAGCTTTTAGAAAACAGGTTTCTCACAGACTTGTCTTTTAGCTTTTAGAAAATAAGTTTCATACAGATTTGTCTCATAGCTTTTAGAAAATTAAGTTTCACACAGATTTGTCTCTTAGCTTTTAGAAAACAGGTTTCACACAGACTGTCTCTTAGCTTGTAGAAAATAAGTTTCAAACAGACTTGTCAATTAGCTTTTAGAAATTAGTTTCACACAGACTGGTCTCATAGCTTTTAGAAAATAAGTTTCACACAAACTTGTCTCATGGCTTTGAGAAAATAAGTTTCATCAGACTTTTCTCACAGCTTTTAAAAATAAGTTTCACACAGACTTGTCTCATGGATTGTGGAAATTAAGTATCCCACAGAGACTTGTCTCATTGTTTTTTGAAAATAGGTTTCCCACAGAGACGTGTCTCATAGCTTTTAGAAAATAAGTTTCCAATAGAGACTTAACTCACAAAGACTTATCTCATAGCTTTTAGAAACTAAGTTTTACATAGAGAATTGTTTCATAGCGTTTAGAAAATAATTTTCAATTAGAGACATGTTGCATTGCTGTTATAAAAAAGTTTCAAATAGAATCATCTTATAGCATTTATAAAATAGGTTTACCACAGATACTTGTCTCATAGCTTTTAGAAAATAAGTTTAACACAAACTTGTCTCATAGCTTTTAAAAAATAAGTTTTACAGTCTGTCTCATAGCTTTTAGGAAGTAAGTTTCACACAAACTTGTCTCATGGCTTTTTGAAAATAAGTTTCATCAGACTTATCTCATTGCTTTTAGAAAATATGTTTCACACAGACTTGTTTCTTAGGTTTTAGAAAATAAGTTTCACATTAACTTGACTCATGGCTTTTAGAAAATAAGTTTCATTAGACTAGTCTTATAGGTTTTAGAAAAAAAAAATTCACAGGACTTGTCTCATAGCTTTTAGAAAATGATTTTCACACATACTTGTCTCTCAGCTTTTAGAAAAAGGGCTTCTCACAGACTTGTCTCTTAGATTTTAGAAAATAAGTTTCACACAGAAATGTCTCTTAGCTATAAGAAAATAAGTTTCACATAGACTGGTCTCATGGCTTTTAGAAAATACTTTTTATCGGACTTGTCTCATAGCTTTTAGAAAATAGTTTTCATTACACTTGTCTCATAGCTTTTAAAAAAATAAGTTTCACACAAACTTGTCTCATGGCTTTTAGTAAATAGTTTCATCAGACCTGTCTCATAGCTTTTAGAAAATAAGTTTCATCAAACTTCTCTTATAGCGTATAGAAAATAGTTTCAAAACAGACTTGTCTCTTAGCTTTTAGAAAATAAGTTTCACACAAACTTGTCTCATGACTTTTAGAAAATAAGTTTCATCAGACGTGTCTCTTAGCTTTTAGAAAACAAGTTTAACACAGACTTATCTAATAACTTTTAAAAAAAAGTTCACACAGACTTATGTCATAGCTTTTAGAAAATAATTTTCACACAGACTTGTCATGCTTTTAGAAAATAAGTTCCACACAAACTAGTCTTATAGCTTTTAGAAAATAAGTTTCATCAGACTTATCTCATAGCTTTTAGAAAATAAGTTTCACACAGACTTGTCTCTTAGCTTTTAGAAAATATGTTTCTCACAAACTTGACTCATGGCTTTCAGAGAAAAAGTTTCATCAGACTTGTCTCATAGATTTTAGAATATAAGTTACATCAGACTTGTCTCTTAGCTTTGAAAAAATAAGTTTAACAAACACTTGTCTCTTAGATTTTAGAAAATAAGATTCACAAAGACTTGGCTCTTAGCTTTTAGAAAATAAGTTTCACACAAAATTGTCTCATGGCTTTTATGAGATAAGTTTCATCAGACTTATCTCATAATTTTTAGAAAATTTGTTTCACACAGACTTGTCTCTTAGCTTTTAAAAAATAGTTTCACGACTTGTCTCTTAGCTTTTAGAAAATAAGTTTCACACAGAAGTGTCTCATAGCTATCAGAAAATAAGTTTCACACAGATTGGTCTCATGGCTTTTAAAAAATAATTTTTATCAGACTTCTTTCATAGCTTTTAGAGAATAAATTTCATTAGACTTGTCTCAAAGCTTTTAAAAAAATAAGTTTCACACAGACTTGTATCTTAGCTTTTAGAAAACACGTTTCACACAAACTTGTCTTATGGCTTTTAGAAAATAGATTTCATCAGACTTGTCTCATAGCTTTTAGAAAATAAGTTTCATCAAACTTCTCTTATAGCTTTTAGAAAATAGGTTTCACACAGATTTGTCTCTTAGCTTTTAGAAAAAGTTTCACACAAACTTGTCTCATGGCTTTTCGAAAATAAGTTTCATCAGACTTGTCTCTTAGATTTTAGAAAATAGTTTTCATTACACTTGTCTCATAGCTTTTAAAAAAATAAGTTTCACACAAACTTGTCTCATGGCTTTTAGTAAATAGGTTTCATCAGACCTGTCTCATAGCTTTTAGAAAATAAGTTTCATCAAACTTCTCTTATATTGTTTAGAAAATAGGTTTCACATAGACTTGTCTATTAGCTTTTAGAAAATAAGTTTCACACCAACTTGTCTCATGGCTTTCAGAAAATAAGTTTCATCAGACTTGTCTCTTACCTTTTAGAAAACAAGTTTCACACAGACTTATCTAATAGCTTTTAGAAAAAAAAAAGTTCACACAAACTTATGTCATAGCTTTTAGAAAATAATTTTCACACAGACTTGTCTCTTTGCTTATAGAAAATAAGTTCCACACAATCTAGTCTTATAGCTTTTAGAAAATAAGTTTCATCAGACTTATCCCATAGCTTTTAGAAAATAAGTTTCACACAGACTTGTCTCTTAGCTTTTAGAAAATAAGTTTCACACAAACTTGACTCATGGCTTTTAGAGAAAAAGTTTCACCAGACTTGTCTCATAGCTTTTAGAAAATAAGTTATATCAGACTTGTCTCTTAGCTTTGCGTAAATAATTTTCAAACAGACTTGTCTCTTAGCTTTTAGAAAAGAAGATTCACACAGACTTGTCTCTTAGCTTTTAGAAATAAGTTTCACATTAAATTTTCTCATCCCTTTCAGAAAATAAGTTTCATCAGACTTATCTCATACCTTTTAGAAAATAAGTTTCACACAAACTTGTCTCTTAGCTTTTAGAAATAAGTTTCATACATACTTGTCTCCTAGCTTTTAGAAAAATAGGTTTCACACAAACTGTCTTATAGCTTTTAGAAAATAAGTTTCATCAGACATGTCCCTAATCTTTTAGAAATTAAGTTTCCGACAGACTTAACGCATAGTTTTAAGAAAATAAGTTTCATTAGACTTATCTCATACCTTTTAGAAAATAAGTTTCACACAGACTTGTCTCTTAGCTTTTAGAAATAAGTTTCATACATACTTGTCTCCTAGCTTTTAGAAAATAGGTTTCACACAAACTGTCTCTTAGCCTTCAGAAAATAAGTTTCACACAGACTGGTCTATTAACTTTCAGAAGATAAATTTCACACAGAATTGTCATTTAGCTTTTAGAAAATAGGTTTGACACAGACTCGTCTCGTAGCTTTTAGAAAACAAGTTTCACACAGTCTGGTCTCATACCTTTAAGAAAATAGATTTAACAAACACATATCTCATGTCTTTTAGAAAATAGACTTCATCAGACTTGTCTCTTAGCTTTTACAAAAAAAGTTTCATACAGATTTGTCTCATAGCTTTTAGAAAATAAGTTTCATCAGTCATTTTTCATAGCTTTTACAAAATAAGTTTCATCAGACTTGTCTCATAGCTTTTAGAAAATAAGTTTCACACAGACTTTTCTCTTAGCTTTTAGAAATCAAGTTTCTCACAGACTTGTCTTTTAGCTTTTAGAAAATAAGTTTCATACAGATTTGTCTCATAGCTTTTAGAAATTAAGTTTCAAACAGATTTGTCTCTTAGCTTTTAGAAAACAGGTTTCACACAGACATGTCTCTTAGCTTGTAAAAAATAAGTTTCAAACAGACTTGTCAATTAGCTTTTAGAAAATTAGTTTCACACAGACTGGTCTCACAGCTTTTAGAAAATAAGTTTCACACAAACTTGTTTCATGGCTTTGAGAAAATAAGTTTCATCAGACTTTTCTCACAGCTTTTATAGAATAAGTTTCACACAGACTTGTCTCATGGATTGTGGAAATTAAGTATCCCACAGAGACTTGTCTCATTGTTTTTTGAAAATAGGTTTCCCACAGAGACGTGTCTCATAGCTTTTAGAAAATAAGTTTCCAATAGAGACTTAACTCACAAAGACTTATCTCATAGCTTTTAGAAACTAAGTTTTACATAGAGAATTGTTTCATAGCTTTTAGAAAATAATTTTCAATTAGAGACATGTTGCATTGCTGTTGTAAAAAAGTTTCAAATAGAATCATCTTATACATTTATAAAATAGGTTTACCACAGATACTTGTCTCATAGCTTTTAGAAAATAAGTTTAACACAAACTTGTCTCATAGCTTTAAAAAATAAGTTTCACCAGTCTGGTCTCATAGCTTTTAGGAAGTAAGTTTCACACAAACTTGTCTCATGGCTTTTAGAAAATAAGTTTCATCAGACTTATCTCATTGCTTTTAGAAAATATGTTTCACACAGACTTGTTTCTTAGCTTTTAGAAAATAAGTTTCACATTAACTTGACTCATGGCTTTTAGAAAATAAGTTTCATCAGACTAGTCTCATAGGTTTTAGAAAAAAAAATTCACAGGACTTGTCTCATAGCTTTTAGAAAATGATTTTCACACATACTTGTCTCTCAGCTTTTAGAAAAAGGGCTTCTCACAGACTTGTCTCTTAGATTTTAGAAAATAAGTTTCACACAGAAATGTCTCTTAGCTATAAGAAAATAAGTTTCACACAGACTGGTCCCATGGCTTTTAGAAAATAAGTTTCATCAGACTTGTCTCATAACTTTTAGGAAATAAATTTCATTAGGCTTGTCTCATAGCTTTTAAAAATAAGTTTCACATATACTTGTATCTTAGCTTTTAGAAAATAAGGTTCACACAAACTTGTCTCATGGCTTTTAGAAAATAGGTTTCGTAAGACTTGTCTCATAGCTTTTAGAGAATAAGTTTCATCAAACTTCTCTTATAGCTTTTAGAAAATAGGTTTCACACAGACTTGTCTATTAGCTTTTAAAAAATAAGTTTCACACAAACTTGTGTCATGGCTTTTAGAAAATAGGTTTCATCAGACTTGTCTCTTAGCTTCTATAAAACAAGTTTCACACAGACTTATCTAATAGCTTTTAGAAAAAAAGTTCACACAGACTTATATCATAGCTTTTAGAGAATAATTTTCACACAGACTTGTCTCCTAGCTTTTAGAAAATATGTTCCACACAAACTTGTCTTATAGCTTTTAGAAAATAAGTTTCATCAGACTTATTTCATAGCATTTAGAAAAAAAGTTTCACACAGACTTATCTCTTAGCTTTTAGAAAATAGTTTTCACACAAACTTGTCTCATGGCTTTTCGAAAATAAGTTTCATCAGACTTGTGTCATAGCTTTTAGAAAATAAGTTTCATTAAACTTGTCTCATAGCTTTTAAAAAAATAAGTTTCACACAGACTTGTATCTTAGCATTTAGAAAATAAGTTTCAGACAAACTTGTCTCATGTCTTTTAGAAAATAGGTTTCATCAGACCAGTCTCATAGCTTTTCGAAAATAAGTTTCATCAAACTTCTCTTATAGCTTTTAGAAAATAGGTTTCACACAGATTTGTCTCTTAGTTTTTAGAAAAAAGTTTCACACAAACTTGTCTCATGGCTTTTCGAAAATAAGTTCCATCAGACTTGTCTCTTAGCTTTTAGAAAATAGATTTCATTACACTTGTCTCATAGCTTTTAAAAAAAGTAGTTTTCACACAAACTTGTCTCATGGCTTTTAGAAAATAGTTTTCATCAGACCCGTCTCATGGCTTTTAGAAAATAAGTTTCATCAAACTTCTCTTATAGCGTATAGAAAATAGTTTTAAAACAGACTTGTCTCTTAGCTTTTAGAAAATAAGTTTCACACAAACTTGTCTCATGAGTTTTAGAAAATAAGTTTCAACAGACGTGTCTCTTAGCTTTTAGAAAACAAGTTTAACACAGACTTATCTAATAGCTTTTTAAAAAAAAGTTCTCACAGACTTATGTCATAGCTTCTAGAAAATAATATTCTCACAGACTTGTCTTACTTTTAGAAAATAAGTTGCACACAAACTAGTCTTATAGCTTTTAGAAAATAAGTTTCATCAGACTTATCTCATAGATTTTAGAAAATAAGTTTCACACAGACTTGTCTCTTAGCTTTTAGAAAATATGTTTCTCACAAACTTGACTCATGGCTTTTAGAGAAAAAGTTTCATCAGACTTGTCTCATAAATTTTAGAATATAAGTTACATCACACTTGTCTCTTAGCTTTGGAAAAATAAGTTTAACAAACACTTGTCTCTTAGATTTTAGAAAGTAAGATTCACGAAGAATTGGCTCTTAGCTTTTAGAAAATAAGTTTCACACAAAATTGTCTCATGGCTTTTATGAGATAAGTTTCATCAGACTTATCTCATAATTTTTAGAAAATTTGTTTCACACAGACTTGTCTCTTAGCTTTTAAAAAATGAGTTTCACGCACAATTGTCTCTTAGCTTTTAGAAAATAAGTTTCACACAGAATTGTCTCATAGCTATCAGAAAATAAGTTTCACACAGACTGGTCTCATGGCTTTTAGAAAATAATTTTTATCAGACTTCTTTCATAGCTTTTAGAAAATAAATTTCATTAGACTTGTCTCAAAGCTTTTAAAAAGATAAGTTTCACACAGACTTGTATCTTAGCTTTTAGAAAATACGTTTCACACAAACTTGTCTTATGGTTTTTAGAAAATAGATTTCATCAGACTTGTCTCATAGCTTTTAGAAAATAAGTTTCATCAAACTTCTCTTATAGCTTTTAGAAAATAGGTTTCACACAGATTTGTCTCTTAGCTTTTAGAAAAAAGTTTTACACAAACTTGTCTCATGGCTTTTCGAAAATAAGTTTCATCAGACTTGTCTCTTAGATTTTAGAAAATAGATTTCATTACACTTGTCTCATAGCTTTTAAAAAAATAAGTTTCACACAAACTTGTCTCATGGCTTTTAGAAAATAGGTTTCATCAGACCTGTCTCATAGCTTTTAGAAAATAAGTTTCATCAAACTTCTCTTATATCGTTTAGAAAATAGGTTTCAAACAGACTTGTCTATTAGCTTTTAGAAAATAAGTTGCACACAAACTAGTCTTATAGCTTTTAGAAAATAAGTTTCATCAGACTTATCTCATAGCTTTTAGAAAATAAGTTTCACACAGACTTGTCTCTTAGCTTTTAGAAAATAAGTTTCAAACAAACTTGACTCATGGCTTTTAGAGAAAAAGTTTCACCAGACTTGTCTCATAGCTTTTAGAAAATAAGTTATATCAGACTTGTCTTTTAGCTTTGCGTAAATAATTTTCAAACAGACTTGTCTCTAGCTTTTAGAAAAGAAGATTCACACAGACTCATCTCTTAGCTTTTAGAAATAAGTTTTGCATTAATTTTCTCATTGCTTTTAGAAAATAAGTTTCATCAGACTTATCTCATACCTTTTAGAAAATAAGTTTCACACACACTTGTCTCTTAGCTTTTAGAAAATAAGTTTCATACAGACTTGTCTCTAGCTTTTAGAAAATAGGTTTCACACAAACTTGTCTCATAGCTTTTAGAAAATAAGTTTCATCAGACTGTCCCTAGCTTTTAGAAAATAAGTTTCACAGACTCAACGCATAGTTTTAAGAAAATAAGTTTCATTAGACTTATCTCATAGCTTTTAGAAAATAAGTTTCACACAGACTTGTCTCTTAGCTTTTAGAAAATAAGTTTCATACAGACTTGTCTCCTAGCTTTTAGAAAATAAGTTTCACACAACTGTCTCTTAGCTTTTAGAAAATAAGTTTCACACAGACTGTCTATTAGCTTTTAGAAATAAATTTCACACAGAATTGTCATTTAGCTTTTAGAAAATAGGTTTCACACACTTGTCTCTAGCTTTTAGAAAACAAGTTTCACACAGTCTTGTCTCATAGCTTTTAAGAAAATAAGTTTAACAAACACATTCTCATGCTTTTAGAAAATAGGCTTTCATCAGACTTGTCTCATAGCTTTTAGAAAAAAAGTTTCATACAGATTTGTCACATAGCTTTTAGAAAATAAGTTTCATCAGTCATTTTTCATAGCTTTTACAAAATAAGTTTCATCAGACTTGTCTCATAGCTTTTAGAAAATAAGTTTCACACAGACTTGTCTCTTAGCTTTTAGAAAACAAGTTTCTCACAGACTTTTCTTAGCTTTTAGAAAATAAGTTTCATACAGATTTGTCTCATAGCTTTTAGAAATTAAGTTTCACATAGATTTGTCTCTTAGCTTTTAGAAAACAAGTTTCACACAGACATGTCTCTTAGCTTGTAGAAAATAAGTTTCACACAGACTTGTCAATTAGCTTTTAGAAAATTAGTTTCAGACAGACTGGTCTCATAGCTTTTAGAAAATAAGTTTCACACAAACTTGTTTCATGGCTTTGAGAAAATAAGTTTCATCAGACTTTTCTCACAGCTTTCATAGAATAAGTTTCACACAGACTTGTCTCATGGATTGTAGAAATTAGGTATCCACAGAGACTTGTCTCATTGTTTTTTAGAAAATAGGTTTCCACAGAGACGTGTCTCATAGCTTTTAGAAAATAAGTTTCCCATAGAGACTTAACTCACAAAGACTTATCTCATAGCTTTTAGAAACTAAGTTTTACATAGAGAATTGTCTCATAGCTTTTAGAAAATAATTTTCAATTAGAGACATGTTGCATTGCTGTTATAAAATAAGTTTCAAATAGAATTATCTTAGAGCATTTATAAAATAGGTTTACCACAGATACTTGTCACATAGCTTTTAGAAAATAAGTTTAACACAAACTTGTCTCATAGCTTTTAGAAAATAAGTTTCACCAGTCTGTCTCATAGCTTTTAGGAAGTAAGTTTCACACAAACTTGTCTCATGGCTTTTAGAAAATAAGTTTCATCAGACTTATCTCATAGCTTTTAGAAAATATGTTTCACACAGACTTGTTCTTAGCTTTTAGAAAATAAGTTTCACATAAACTTGACTCATGGCTTTTAGAAAATAAGTTTCATCAGACTTGTCTCATAGGTTTTAGAAAAAAATTCACCAGACTTGTCTCAGAGCTTTTAGAAAATGATTTTCACACATACTTGTCTCTTAGCTTTTAGAAAATAGGGCTTTCACAGACTTGTCTCTTAGCTTTTAGAAAATAAGTTTCACACAGACTGTCTCTTAGCTTTTAAGAAAATAAGTTTCACACAGACTGTCTCATGGCTTTTAGAAAATAGGTTTCATCAGACTTGTCTCTTAGCTTTTAAAAAAAGTTTCACACAGACTTATCTATAGCTTTTAGAAAATAAGTTCACACAGACTTATGTCATAGCTTTTAGAGAATAATTTCACACAGACTTGTCTCATAGCTTTTAGAAAATAAGTTCACACAGACTTGTCTCTTAGCTTTTAGAAAATAAGTTTCATCAGACTTATTTCATAGCATTTTAGAAAAAAAGTTTCACACAGACTTATCTCTTAGCTTTTAGAAAATATTTCACACAAACTTGTCTCATGGCTTTTCGAAAATAAGTTTCATCAGACTTGTCTCATAGCTTTTAGAAAATAAGTTTCATTAGACTTGTCTCATAGCTTTTAAAAATAAGTTTCACACAGACTTGTCTCTTAGCATTTAGAAAATAAGTTTCACACAAACTTGTCTCATGGCTTTTAGAAAATAGTTTCATCAGACTTGTCTCATAGCTTTTTGAAAATAAGTTTCATCAAACTTCTCTTATAGCTTTTAGAAAATAAGTTTCACACAGATTGTCTCATTAGTTTTTGAAAATAAGTTTCACACAAACTTGTCTCATGCTTTTAGAAAATAAGTTTCATCAGACTTGTCTCTTAGCTTTTAGAAAATAGATTTCATTACACTTGTCTCATAGCTTTTAGAAAATAAGTTTTCACACAAACTTGTCTCATGGCTTTTAAAAAATAGTTTTCATCAGACTGTCTCATAGCTTTAAGAAAATAAGTTTCATCAGAACTTCTCTTATAGCTATAGAAAATAGTTTCAACAGATTTGTCTCTAGCTTTTAGAAAATAAGTTTCACACAAACTTGTCTCATGCTTTTAGAAAATAAGTTTCATCAGACGTGTCTCTTAGCTTTTAGAAAACAAGTTTCACAGACTTATCTAACAGCTTTTAAAAAAAAGTTTCACACAGACTTATGTCATAGCTTTTAGAAAATAATTTTGACACAGACTTGTCTTGCTTTTAGAAAATAAGTTCACACAAACTAGTCTTATAACTTTTAGAAAATAAGTTTCATCAGACTTATCTCATAGCTTTTAGAAAATAAGTTTCACACAGACTTGTCTCTTAGCTTTTAGAAAATATGTTTCTCAAAAACTTGACTCATGCTTTTAGAAAAAAGTTTCATCAGACTTGTCTCATAGATTTTAGAATATAAGTTACATCAGACTTGTCTCTTAGCTTTGAAAAAATAAGTTTCAACAAACTTGTCTCTTAGATTTTAGAAAATAAGTTTCACAAAGACTTGGCTCTTAGCTTTTAGAAAATAAGTTTCACACAAAATTGTCTCATGCTTTTATGAGATAAGTTTCACAGACTTGTCTCATAATTTTAGAAAATTTGTTTCACACAGACTTGTCTCTTAGCTTTTAAAAAATGAGTTTCACACACTTGTCTCTTAGCTTTTAGAAAATAAGTTTCACACAGAATTGTCTGATAGCTTCAGAAAATAAGTTTCACACAGACTGTCTCATGGCTTTTAGAAAATAAGTTTCATCAGACTTGTGTCATAGCTTTTAGAAAATAAATTTCATTAGACTTTCTCATAGCTTTTAAGAAAATAAGTTTCACAGAGACTTGTATCTTAGCTTTTAGAAAATAAGTTTCACACAAACTTGTCTCATGGCTTTTAGAAAATAAGTTTCATCAGACTTGTCTCATAGCTTTTAGAAAATAAGTTTCATCAGACTTCTCTTATAGCTTTTAGAAAATAAGTTTCACACAGATTTGTCTCTTAGCTTTTAGAAAAAAAGTTCCACACAAACTTTCTCATGGCTTTCGAAAATAAGTTTCATCAGACTTGTCTCATAGATTTTAGAAAATAGTTTCATTACACTTGTCTCATAGCTTTTAAAAAATAAGTTTCACACAAACTTGTCTCATGGCTTTTAGAAAATAGTTTCATCAGACATGTCTATAGCTTTTAGAAAATAAGTTTCACAAACTTCTCTTATATCTTTAGAAAATAGTTTCACACAGACTTGTCTATAGCTTTTAGAAAATAAGTTTCACACAAACTTGTCTCATGGCTTTTAGAAAATAAGTTTCATCAGACTTGTCTCTTAGCTTTTAGAAAATAAGTTTCACACAGACTTATCTAATAGCTTTTAGAAAATAAGTTTCACACAGAACTTGTCATAGCTTTTAGAAATAAGTTTCACACAGACTTGTCTCTTTGCTTATAGAAAATAAGTTCACACAATCTAGTCTTATAGCTTTTAGAAAATAAGTTTCATCAGACTTGTCTCATAGCTTTTAGAAAATAAGTTTCAACAGACTTGTCTCTTAGCTTTTAGAAAGTAAGTTTCACACAAACTTGTCTCATGGCTTTTAGAAAAAAGTTTCACCAGACTTGTCTCATAGCTTTTAGAAAATAAGTTTCATCAGACTTTCTCTTAGCTTTTAGAAAATAAGTTTCACAACAGACTTGTCTCTTAGCTTTTAGAAAAGATGTTCACACAGACTTGTCTCATTAGCTTTTAGAAAATAAGTTTCACAGAAATTGTTCTCAGCTTTTAGAAAATAAGTTTCATCAGACTTATCTCATAGCCTTTTAGAAAATAAGTTTCACACACACTTGTCTCTTAGCTTTTAGAAATAAGTTTCATACAGACTTGTCTCCTAGCTTTTAGAAAATAAGTTTCTCACAAACTGTCTCATAGCTTTTAGAAAATAAGTTTCATCAAATATGTCCCTAAGCTTTTAGAAATAAGTTTCACACACTTAACGCATAGCTTTAGAAAATAAGTTTCATTAGACTTATCTCATACCTTTTAGAAAATAAGTTTCACACAGACTTGTCTCTTAGCTTTTAGAAATAAGTTTCATACATACTTGTCTCCTAGCTTCAAGAAATTAGGTTTCACACAAACTGTCTCTTAGCCTTCAGAAAATAAGTTTCACACAGACTGGTCTATTACCTTTTAGAAAATAATTTCACACAGAATTGTCATTTAGCTTTTAGAAAATAGGTTTCACAGACTTGTCTCTAGCTTTTAGAAAACAATTTCACACAGACTGTCTCATGCCTTTAGAAAATAAGTTTCAACAAACTGTCTCATGGCTTTTAGAAAATAAGTTTCATCAGACTTGTCTCATAGCTTTTAGAAAATAAGTTTCACAACTTGTCTCGTAGCTTTTAGAAAATAAGTTTCATACAGACTTGTCTCTTAGCTTTTAGAAAATAAGTTTCACGCAGATTGTCTCATAGCTTTTAGAAAATAAGTTTCATACAAACTTGTGTCAGGGCTTTTAGAAAATAAGTTTCATCAGACTTGTCTCATAGCTTTTAGAAAATAAGTTTCATCAGTCATTTCTCATAGCTTTTAGAAATAAGTTTCATCAGACTGTCTCATAGCTTTTAGAAAATAAGTTCACACAGACTTGTCTCTTAGCTTTTAGAAAACAAGTTTCTCACAGACTTGTCTCTTAACTTTTAGAAAATAAGTTTCACACAGAACTTGTCTCATGTCTCGAGAAAAGAAGTTTCATCAGACTTTTCTCACAGCTTTTAGAAAATAAGTTTCTCACAGACTTGTCTCATGGATTTTAGAAATTAAGTTCCCACAGACTTGTCTCATTGCTTTTAGAAAATAGGTTTCCACAGAGACGTGTCTCATAGCTTTTAGAAAATAAGTTTCCTACAGATACTTAACTCACAAAGACTTATCTCATAGCTTTTAAAAACTAAGTTTTACATAGAGAATTATCTCATAGCTTTAGAAAATAATTTTTCACAGAGACTTGTCTGCATTGCTTTATAAAATAAGTTTCAAATAGAATTGTCTTATAGCATTTATAAAATAGGTTTACCACAAATACTTGTCTCATAGCTTTTAGAAAATAAGTTTAACACAAACTTGTCTCATAGCTTTTGGAAAATAAGTTTCACCAGTCTGTCTCATAGCTTTTAGGAAAAAGTTTCACACAAACTTGTCTCATGCTTTTAGAAAATAAGTTTCATCAGACATATCTCATTGCTTTTAGAAAATAAGTTTCCACAGACTTGTCTCTTAGCTTTTAGAAAATAAGTTTCACACAAAATTGTCTCATGCTTTTAGAAAATAAGTTACATCAGACTTGTCTCCTAGCTTTGAAAAAATAAGTTTCAACAGAAATCTTGTCTCTTAGCTTTTAGAAAATAAATTTCACACAAAATTGTCTCAAGGCTTTTATAAAATAAGTTTCCTCAGACTTTATCTCATAATTTTTAGAAAATAAGTTTCACACAGATTTGTTTCTTAGCTTTTAGAAAATAAGTTTCACACAGAATTGTCTCATAGCTTTAGAAAATAAGTTTCACATAGACTGGTCTCATGGCTTTTAGAAAATAATTTCATCGGACTTGTCTCATAGCTTTTAGAAAATAAATTTCATTAGACTTGTCTCATAGCTTTTAAAAAAATAAGTTTCACACAGACTTGTATCTTAGCTTTTAGAAAATAAGTTTCACACAAACTTGTCTTATGGCTTTTAGAAAAAAGGTCTCATCAGACATGTCTCATAGCTTTTAGAAAATAAGTTTCATCAAACTTCTCTTATAGCTTTTAGAAAATATGTTTCACACAGACTTGTATCTTAGCTTTCAAAAAATAAGTTTCACACAAACTTGTCTCATGGCTTTTCGAAAATAAGTTTCATCAGACTTGTCTCATAGCTTTTAGAAAATAAGTTTCATTAGACTTGTCTCATAGCTTTTAAAAAAAATAAGTTTCACAAACACTTCTCTTTTAGCTTTTAGAAAATAAGTTTCATCACAAATTCTCTTATGCTTTAGAAAATAAGTTTCACACAGACTTGTCTCTTAGCTTTTAGAAAATAAGTATCACACAAACTTGTCTCATGCTTTTAGAAAATAAGTTTCACAGACTTGTCTCTTAGCTTTTAGAAAATAAGTTTCACACAGACTTATCTAATATCTTTTAGAAAAAAAAGTTCACAAAGACTTATCTCATAGCTTTTAGAGAATAATTTTCACACAGACTTGTCTCATAGCTTTTAGGAACTAAGTTTTACACAAACTTGTCTAATAGCTTTTAGAAAATAAGTTCACACAGACTTATGTCATAGCTTTGGAGAATAAGTTTCACACAGACTTGTGTCCTAGCTTTTAGAAAATAAGTTTTACACAAACTTGTCTTATGGCTTTTAGAAAATAAGTTTCATCAGACTTGTCTCTTAGCTTTTAGAAAACAAGTTTCACACAGGCTAATCTAATATCATTTAGAATAAAAAAGTACACACAGACTTATGTCATAGCTTTTAGAAAATAATTTTCACACATACTTGTCTCTTTGCTTTTAGAAAATAAGTTTCCACACAAACTAGTCTTATAGCTTTTAGAAAATAAGTTTCATCAGACTTATCTCATAGCTTTTAGAAAATAAGTTTCACACAGACTTGTCTCTCAGTTTTAGAAAATAAGTTTCACAAAAACTTGACTCATGGCTTTCAGAAAAAAGTTTCACCAGACTTGTCTCATAGCTTTTAGAAAATAAGTTGTATCAGACTTTCCTCTTAGCTTTGTGAAAATAAGTTTCACACAGACTTGTCTCTTAGCTTTTAGAAAAGATGATTCACACAGACTTGTCTCTTAGCTTTTAGAAATAGTTTCACATTAAATTTTCTCATCGCTTTTAGAAAATAAGTTTCATCAGACTTATCTCATACCTTTTAGAAAATAAGTTTCACACACACTTGTCTCTTAGCTTTTAGAAAAAGTTTCATACATACTTGTCTCCTAGCTTTTAGAAAATAGGTTTCACACAAACTGTCTCATAGCTTTTAGAAAATAAGTTTCATCAAACATGTCCCTAAGCTTTTAGAAATTAAGTTTACGACAGACTTAACGCATAGCTTTAAGAAAATATGTTTCATTAGACTTATCTCATACCTTTTAGAAAATAAGTTTCACACAGACTTGTCTCTTAGCTTTTAGAAATAAGTTTCATACATACTTGTCTCCTAGCTTCAAGAAAATAGGTTTCACACAAACTGTCTCTTAGCCTTCAGAATATAAGTTTCACACAGACTAGTCTATTACCTTTTAGATAATAAATTTCACACAGAATTGTCATTTAGATTTTAGAAAATAGGTTTGACACAGACTTGTCTCGTAGCTTCTAGAAAACAATTTTCACACAGACTGGTCTCATGCTTTTAAGAAAAATATTTTTTGAAAATAGGTTTCCCACAGAGATGTGTCTCATAGCTTTTAGAAAATAAGTTTACTACAGATACTTAACTCACAAAGATTTATCTCATAGCTTTTAGAAACTAAGTTTTACATAGAGAATTGTCTCATAGCTTTTAGAAAATAATTTTCACTTAGAGACTTGTTGCATTGCTGTTATAAAATAAGTTTCAAATAGAATTGTCTTATAGCATTTATAAAATAGGTTTACCACAAATACTTGTCTCATAGCTTTTAGAAAATAAGTTTAACACAAACTTGTCTCATAGCTTTTAGAAAATCAGTTTCACCAGTCTTGTCTCATAGCTTTTAGGAAGTAAGTTTCACACAAACTTGTCTCATGGCTTTTAGAAAATAAGTTTCATCAGACATATCTCATAGCTTTTAAAAAAAAGTTTCTCACATTTTTGTCTCTTAGCTTTTAGAAAATAAGTTTCACACAAAATTGTCTCATGGGTTTTAGAAAATAAGTTACATCAGACTTGTCTCCTAGCTTTGAAAAAATAAGTTTAACAAAATCTTGTTTCTTAGCTTTTAGAAAATAAGTTTCACACAGAATTGTCTCATAGCTATTAGAAAATAAGTTTCACACAGAATTGTCTCATAGCTATTAGAAAATAAGTTTCACATAGACTGGTCTCATGGCTTTTAGAAAATAATTTTTATCGGACTTGTCTCATAGCTTTTAGAAAATAAATTTCATTAGACTTGTCTCATAGCTTTTAAAAAAATAAGTTTCACACAGACTTGTATCTTAGCTTTTAGAAAATAAATTTCACACAAACTTGTCTTATGGCTTTTAGAAAAAAGGTTTCATCAGACATGTCTCATAGCTTTTGGAAAATAAGTTTCATCAAACTTCTCTTATAGCTTTTAGAAAATATGTTTCACAAACACTTGTCTTTTAGCTTTTAGAAAATAAGTTTCATCAAAATTCTCTTATAGCGTATAGAAAATAGGTTTCACACAGACTTGTTTCTTAGCTTTTAGAAAATAAGTATCACACAAACTTGTCTCATGGCTTTTAGAAAATAAGTTTCATCAGACTTGTCTCTTAGCTTTTAGAAATCAAGTTTCACACAGACTTATCTAATGGCTTTTAGAAAAAAAGTTCACACAGACTTATGACATAGCTTTTAGAGAATAATTTCCACACAGACATGTCTCATAGCTTTTAGAAAATAAGTTTTACACAAACTTATCTAATAGCTTTTAGAAAATAAGTTCACACAGACTTGTGTCATAGCTTTTAGAGAATAATTTTCACACAGACTTGTGTCCTAGCTTTGAGAAAATAAGTTTTACACAAACTTGTCTTATGGCTTTTAGAAAATGGGTTTCATCAGACTTGTCTCATAGCTTTTAGAAAATAAGTTTCATCAAACTTCTCTTATAGCTTTTAGAAAATATTTTTCACACAGACTTGTCTCTTAGCTTTTTGAAAATAAGTTTCACACAAACTTGTCTCATGGCTTTGAGAAAATAAGTTTCATCAGACTTGTCTAGTAGCTTTTAGAAAATAGACTTCATTAGACTTGTCTCATAGCCTTCAAAAAAATAAGTTTCACACAGACTTGTATCTTAGCTTTTAGAAAATAAGTTTCACACAAACTTGTGTCATGGCTTTTAGAAAATAGGTTTCATCAGACTTGTGTCATAGCTTTTAGAAAATAAGTTTCATCAAACTTCTCTTATCTCTTTTAGAAAATAGGTTTCACACAGACTTGTCTCTTAGCTTTTAGAAAATAAGTTTCACACAAATTTATCTCATGGTATTTCGAAAATAAGTTTCATCACACTTGTCTCTTAGCTTTTAGGAAATAAATTCCATTAGACTTGTCTCATAGCTTTTAAAAAAATAAGTCTCACACAGACTTGTATCTTAACTTTTAGAAAATAGGTTTCACACAAACTTGTCTCATGGCTTTTAGAAAATAGGTTTCATCAGACTTGTCTCATAGGTTTTAGAAGATAATTTTCATCAAACTTCTCTTATAACGTTTAGAAAATAGGTTTCACACAGACATGTCTCTTAGCTTTTAGAAAATAAGTTTTACACAAACTTGTCTCATGGCTTTCAGAAAATAAGTTTCATAAGATTTGTCTCTTAGCTTTTAGAAAACAAGTTTCACACAGACTTATCTAATAGCTTCTAGAAAAAAAATTTTCACACAGACTTATGTCATAGCTTTTAGAAAATAATTTTCACACAGACTTGTCTCTTTGCTTTTAGAAAATAAGTCCCACACAAACTAGTCTTATAGCTTTTAGAAAATAAGTTTCATCAGACTTATCTCATAGCTTTTAGAAAAAAAGTTTCACACAGACATGTCTCTTAGCTTTTAGAAAATAAGTTTCACACAAACTTGACTCATGGCTTTTAGAGAAAAAGTTTCACCAGACTTGTCTCATAGCTTTTTGAAAATAAGTTATATCAGACTTTTCTTAGCTTTGCGAAACTAAGTTTCACATTAAATTTTCTCATCGCTTTTAAAAAATAAGTTTCATCAGACTTATCTCATACCTTTTAGAAAATAAGTTTCACACACTTGTCTCTTAGCTTTTAGAAAAAAAGTTTCATACATACTTTTCTCCTAGCTTTTAGAAAATAGGTTTCACTCAAACTGTCTCATAGCTTTTAGAAAATAAGTTTCATCAGACATGTCCCAAAGCTTTTAGAAATTAAGTTTCCGACAGACTTAACGCATAGCTTTAAGAAAATAAGTTTCATTAGACTTATCTCATACCTTTTAGAAAAGTTTCACACAGACTTGTCTCTTAGCTCTTAGAAATAAGTTTCATATATACTTGTCTCCTAGCTTTTAGATAATAGGTTTCACACAAACTGTCTCTTAGCCTTCAAAAAATAGGTTTCACACAGACTGGTCTATTACCTTTAAGAAAATAGATTTAACAAACACCTGTCTCATGGCTTTTAGAAAATAGGCTTCATCAGACTTGTCTCTTAGCATTTAGAAAATAAGTTTCAAACAGATGTGTCTCATAGCTTTTAGAAAATAAGTTTCATCAGTCATTTTTCATTGCTTTTAGAAAATAAGTTTCATCAGACTTGTCTCATAGCTTTTAGAAAACAAGTTTCTCACAGAATTGTCTCTTAGCTTTTAGAAAATAAGTTTTATACAGATTTGTCTCATAGCTTTTAGAAATTAAGTTTCACACAGATTTGTCTCTTAGCTTTTAGAGAACAAGTTTCCCACAGACTTGTCTCTTAGCTTGTAGAAAATAAGTTTCACACAGACTTGTCTATTAGCTTTTAGAAAATTAGTTTCACACAGACTGGTCTCATAGCTTTTAGAAAATAAGTATGACATAAACTTTTCTCATGACTTTGAGAAAATAAGTTTCATCAGATATTTCTCACAGCTTTTATGAAATAAGTTTCACACAGAATTGTCTCATGGATTTCAGAAATTAAGTATCCCACACAGACTTGTCTCATTGTTTTTTTAAAATAGGTTTCCCACAGAAACGTGTCTCATAGCTTTTAGAAAATAAGTTTCCCACAGAGACTTAACTCACAAAGACTTATCTCATAGCTTTTAGAAACTAAGTTTTACAGAGAGAATTGTCTCATAGCTTTTAGAAAATAATTTTCAATTAGAGACTTGTTGCATTGCTGTTATAAAATAAGTTTCAAATAGAATTGTCTTTTAGCATTTATAAAATAGGTTTACCACAGATACTTGTCTCATAGCTTTTAGAAAATAAGTTTAACACAAACTTGTCTCATAGCATTTAGAAAATAAATTTCACACAGACTTGTTTCTTAGCTTTTAGAAAATAAGATTCACACAAACTTGACTCATGGCTTTTAGAAAATAAGTTTCATCAGACTTGTCTCATTGGTTTTAGAAAAAAATTTCACCAGACTTGTCTCATAGCTTTTAAAAAAGGATTTTCACACATACTTGTCTATTAGCTTTTAGAAAAAGGGCTTCTCAAAGACTTGTCTCTTAGCTTTTAGAAAATAAGGTTCACACAGAATTGTCTATTAGCTATAAGAAAATAAGTTTCACACAGACTTGTCTCATAGCTTTTAGAAAATAAATTTCATTAGACGTGTCTCATAGCTTTTAAAAATAAGTTTCACATATACTTGTATCTTAGCTTTTAGAAAATAAGGTTCACACAAACTTGTGTCATGGCTTTTAGAAAATAGGTTTCATAAGACTTGTCTCACAGCTTTTAGAAAATAAGTTTCATCAAACTTCTCTTATAGCTTTTAAAAAATACGTTTCACACAAACTTGTCTCATGGCTTTAAGAAAATAAGTTTCATCAGACTTGTATCTTAGCTTCTCTAAAACAAGTTTCACACACACTTATCCAATAGCTTTTAGAAAATAAGTTCACACAGACTTATGTCATAGCTTTTAGAGAATAATTTTCACACAGACTTGTCTCATAGCTTTTAGAAAATAAGTTTCCCACAGAGACTTAACTCACAAAGACTTATCTCATAGCTTTTAGAAACTAAGTTTTACATAGAGAATTGTCTCATAGCTTTTAGAAAATAATTTCCAATTAGAGACTTGTTGCATTGCTGTTATAAAATAAGTTTCAAATAGAATTGTCTTATAGCATTTATAAAATAGGTTTACCACAGATACTTGTCTCATAGCTTTTAGAAAATAAGTTTAACACAAACTTGTCTCATAGCATTTAGAAAATAAGTTTCACACAGACTTGTTTCTTAGCTTTTAGAAAATAAGTTTCACACAAACTTGACTCTTGGCTTTTAGAACATAAGTTTCATCAGTCTTGTCTCATATGTTTTAGAAAAAAAATTCACCAGACTTGTCTCATAGCTTTTAGAAAAGGATTTTCACACATACATGTCTCTTAGCTTTTAGAAAAAGGGCTTCTCACAGACTTGACTCTTAGCTTTTAGAAAATGAGGTTCACACAGACTGGTTCTTAGCTATAAGAAAATAAGTTTCACACAGACTGGTCTCATAGCTTTTAGAAAATATGTTTCATCAGACTCGTCTCATAGCTTTTAGAAAATAAATTTCATTAGACTTGTCTCATAGCTTTTAAAAAGAAGTTTCACATATACTTGTATCTTAGGTTTTAGAAAATGAAGTTCACACAAACTTGTCTCATGGCTTTTAGAGAATAGGTTTCATAAGACTTGTCTCACAGCATTTAGAAAATAAGTTCCATCAAACTTCTCTTATAGCTTTTAAAAAATACGTTTCACACAAACTTGTCTCATGGCTTTGAGAAAATAAGTTTCATCAGACTTGTATCTTAGCTTCTCTAAAACAAGTTTCACACAGACTTATCTAATAGCTTTTAGAAAATAAGTTCACACAGACTTATGTCATAGCTTTTAGAGAATAATTTTCACACAGACTTGTCTCCTAGCTTTTAGAAAATAAGTTCCACACAAACTTGTCTTATAGCTTTTAGAAAATAAGTTTCATCAGACTTATTTCATAGCTTTTAGAAAAAAAGTTTCACACAGACTTATCTCTTAGCTTTTAGAAAATAATTTTCACACAAACTTGTCTCATGGCTTTTCGAAAATAAGTTTCATCAGACTTGTCTCATAGCTTTTAGAAAATAAATTTCATTAGACTTGTCTCATAGCTTTTAAAAAAATAAGTTTCACACAAACTTGTCTCATGGCTTTCAGAAAATAGGTTCACACAGACTTATATCATAGCTTTTAGAGAATAATTTTCACACAGACTTGTCTCTTAGCATTTAGAAAATAAGTTTCACACAAACTTGTCTCATGGCTTTTAGAAAATAGGTTTCATCAGACTTGTCTCATAGCTTTTTTAAAATAAGTTTCATCAAACTTCTCTTATAGCTTTTAGAAAATAGGTTTCACACAGATTTGTCTCTTAGCTTTTAGAAAAAAAAGTTTCACACAAACTTGTCTCATGGCTTTTCAAAAATAAGTTTCATCAGACTTGTGTCATAGCTTTTAGAAAATAAATTTCATTTGACTTGTCTCATAGCTTTTAAAAAAATAAGTTTCACACAGACTTGTATCTTAGCATTTAGAAAATAAGTTTCACACAAACTTGTCTCATGGCTTTTAGAAAATAGGTTTCATCAGACTTGTCTCATAGCTTTTTGAAAATAAGTTTCATCAAACTTCTCTTATAGCTTTTAGAAAATAGGTTTCACACAGATTTGTCTTTTAGTTTTTAGAAAAAAGTTTCACACAAACTTGTCTCATGGCTTTTCGCAAATAAGTTTCATCAGACTTGTCTCTTAGCTTTTAGAAAATAGATTTCATTACACTTGTCTCATAGCTTTTAAAAAAATAAGTTTCACACAAACTTGTCTCATGGCTTTTAGAAAATAGGTTTCATCAGACCTGTCTCATAGCTTTTAGAAAATAAGTTTCATCAAACTTCTCTTATAGCGTTTAGAAAATAGGTTTAAAACAGACTTGTCTTTTAGCTTTTAGAAAATAAGTTTCACACAAACTTGTGTCGTGACTTTTAGAAAATAAGTTTCATCAGACGTGTCTCTTAGCTTTTAGAAAACAAGTTTCACACAGACTTATCTAATAGCTTTTAAAAAAAAAGTTCACACAGACTTATGTCATAGCTTTTAGAAAATAATTTTCAAACAGACTTGTCTTGCTTTTAGAAAATAAGTTCCACACAAACTAGTCTTATAGCTTTTAGAAAATAAGTTTCATCAGACTTATCTCATAGCTTTTAGAAAATAAGTTTCACACAGACTTGACTCATGGCTTTTAGAAAATAAGTTTCATCAGACTTGTCTCATTGGTTTTAGAGAAAAATTTCACCAGACTTGTCTCATAGCTTTTAGAGAATGATTTTCACACAACTTGTCTCTTAGCTTTTAGAAAAAGGGTTTCTCACAGACTTGTCTCTTAGCTTTTAGAAAATAAGTTGCACACAGAATTGTCTCTTAGCTATAAGAAAATAAGTTTCACACAGACTGGTCTCATTGCTTTTAGAAAATAAGTTCCATCAGACTTGTCTCATAGCTTTTTGAAAATAAATTTCATTAGACTTGTCTCATAGCTTTTATAAAATAAGTTTCATCAAACTTCTCTTATAGCTTTTAGAAAATAGGTTTCACAGATACTTGTTCTATAGCTTTTAGAAAATAAGGTTCACACAAACTTGTCTCATGGCTTTTAGAAAATAGGTTTCTTAAGACTTGTCTCATAGCTTTTATAAAATAAGTTTTATCAATCTTCTCTTATAGCTTTTAGAAAATAGGTTGCACACTGACTTGTCTATTAGCTTTTAAAAAATAAGTTTCACACAAACTTTTCTCATGCTTTTAGAAAATAAGTTTCATCAGACTTGTCTCTTAGCTTCTATAAAACAAGTTTCACACAGACTTATCTAATAGCTTTTAGAAAATAAGTTCACACAGACTTATATCATAGCTTTAAGAAATAATTTTCACACAGACTTGTCTCTTAGCTTTTAGAAAATAAGTTCCACACAAACTTGTCTTATAGCTTTTAGAAAATAAGTTTCATCAGACTTATCTCATAGCTTTTAGAAAAAAAGTTTCACACAGACTTATCTCTTAGCTTTTAGAAAATAATTTTCAAACAAACTTGTCTCATGGCTTTTCGAAAATAAGTTTCATCAGACTTGTCTCATAGCTTTAAGAAAATAAATTTCATTAGACTTGTCTCATAGCTTTTAAAAAATTAGGTTTCACACAGACTTGCAACTTAGAATTTAGAAAATAAGTTTCACACAAACTTGTCTCATGGCTTTTCGAAAATAAGTTTCATCAGACTTGTCTCTTAGCTTTTAGAAAATAGATATCATTACACTTGTCTCATAGCTTTTAAAAAAATAAGTTTCACACAAACTTGTCTCATGGCTTTTAGAAAATAGGTTTCATCAGACCTGTCTCATAGCTTTTAGAAAATAAGTTTCATCAAACTTCTCTTATATCGTTTAGAAAATAGGTTTAAAACAGACTTTTCTCTTAGCTTTTAGAAAATAAGTTTCACACAAACTTGTCTCATGGCTTTTAGGAAATAAGTTTCATCAGACTGTCTCTTAGCTTTTAGAAAAAAAGTTTCACACAGACTTATCTAATAGCTTTTTAAAAAAAAAGTTCACACAGACTTATGTCAGAGCTTTTAGAAAATAATTTTCACACAGATTTGTCTTGCTTTTAGAAAATAAGTTTCACACAAACTTGTCTCATGGCTTTGAGAAAATAGGTTTCATCAGACTTGTCTCATAGCTTTTTTAAAATAAGTTTCATCAAACTTCTCTTATGCTTTTAGAAAATAGGTTTCACACAGATTTGTCTCTTAGCTTTTAGAAAAAAAGTTTCACACAAACTTGTCTCATGGCTTTTCAAAAATAAGTTTCATCAGACTTGTGTCATAGCTTTTAGAAAATAAATTTCATTTGACTTGTCTCATAGCTTTTAAAAAAATAAGTTTCACGCAGACTTGTATCTTAGCATTTAGAAAATAAGTTTCACACAAACTTGTCTCATGGCTTTTAGAAAATAGGTTTCATCAGACTTGTCTCATAGCTTTTTGAAAATAAGTTTCATCAAACTTCTCTTATAGCTTTTAGAAAATAGGTTTCACACAGATTTGTCTTTTAGTTTTTAGAAAAAAGTTTCACACAAACTTGTCTCATGGCTTTTCGCAAATAAGTTTCATCAGACTTGTCTCTTAGCTTTTAGAAAATAGATTTCATTACACTTGTCTCATAGCTTTTAAAAAAATAAGTTTCACACAAACTTGTCTCATGGCTTTTAGAAAATAGGTTTCATCAGACCTGTCTCATAGCTTTTAGAAAATAAGTTTCATCAAACTTCTCTTATAGCGTTTAGAAAATAGGTTTAAAACAGACTTGTCTTTTAGCTTTTAGAAAATAAGTTTCAACAAACTTGTGTCGTGACTTTTAGAAAATAAGTTTCATCAGACGTGTCTCTTAGCTTTTAGAAAACAAGTTTCACACAGACTTATCTAATAGCTTTTAAAAAAAAAGTTCACACAGACTTATGTCATAGCTTTTAGAAAATAATTTTCAAACAGACTTGTCTTGCTTTTAAAAATAAGTTCCACACAAACTAGTCTTAGAGCTTTTAGAAAATAAGTTTCATCAGACTTATCTCATAGCTTTTAGAAAATAAGTTTCACACAGACTTGACTCATGGCTTTTAGAAAATAAGTTTCATCAGACTTGTCTCATTGGTTTTAGAGAAAAATTTCACCAGACTTGTCTCATAGCTTTTAGAGAATGATTTTCACACAACTTGTCTCTTAGCTTTTAGAAAAAGGGTTTCTCACAGACTTGTCTCTTAGCTTTTAGAAAATAAGTTGCACACAGAATTGTCTCTTAGCTATAAGAAAATAAGTTTCACACAGACTGGTCTCATTGCTTTTAGAAAATAAGTTCCATCAGACTTGTCTCATAGCTTTTTGAAAATAAATTTCATTAGACTTGTCTCATAGCTTTTATAAAATAAGTTTCATCAAACTTCTCTTATAGCTTTTAGAAAATAGGTTTCACACAGACTTGTATCTTAGCATTTTAGAAAATAAGGTTCACACAAACTTGTCTCATGGCTTTTAGAAAATAGGTTTCTTAAGAATTGTCTCATAGCTTTTATAAAATAAGTTTTATCAATCTTCTCTTATAGCTTTTAGAAAATAGGTTGCACACAGACTTGTCTATTAGCTTTTAAAAAATAAGTTTCACACAAACTTTTCTCATGGCTTTTAGAAAATAAGTTTCATCAGACTTGTCTCTTAGCTTCTATAAAACAAGTTTCACACAGACTTATCTAATAGCTTTTAGAAAATAAGTTCACACAGACTTATATCATAGCTTTAAGAATAATTTTCACACAGACTTGTCTCTTAGCTTTTAGAAAATAAGTTCCACACAAACTTGTCTTATAGCTTTTAGAAAATAAGTTTCATCAGACTTATCTCATAGCTTTTAGAAAAAAAGTTTCACACAGACTTATCTCTTAGCTTTTAGAAAATAATTTTCAAACAAACTTGTCTCATGGCTTTTCGAAAATAAGTTTCATCAGACTTGTCTCATAGCTTTAAGAAAATAAATTTCATTAGACTTGTCTCATAGCTTTTAAAAAATTAGGTTTCACACAGACTTGCAACTTAGAATTTAGAAAATAAGTTTCACACAAACTTGTCTCATGGCTTTTCGAAAATAAGTTTCATCAGACTTGTCTCTTAGCTTTTAGAAAATAGATATCATTACACTTGTCTCATAGCTTTTAAAAAAATGAGTTTCACACAAACTTGTCTCATGGCTTTTAGAAAATAGGTTTCATCAGACCTGTCTCATAGCTTTTAGAAAATAAGTTTCATCAAACTTCTCTTATATCGTTTAGAAAATAGGTTTAAAACAGACTTTTCTCTTAGCTTTTAGAAAATAAGTTTCACACAAACTTGTCTCATGGCTTTTAGGAAATAAGTTTCATCAGACATGTCTCTTAGCTTTTAGAAAAAAAGTTTCACACAGACTTATCTAATAGCTTTTTAAAAAAAAGTTCACACAGACTTATGTCAGAGCTTTTAGAAAATAATTTTCACACAGATTTGTCTTGCTTTTAGAAAATAAGTTTCACACAAACTTGTCTCATGGCTTTGAGAAAATAAGTTTCATCAGACTTGTCTCATAGCTTTTATAAAATAAGTTTCACACAACTTGTCTCATGGAGTTTTAGAAAATAGGTTTCACACAGACTTGTCTCATTGCTTTTAGAAAATAAAGTTTCACACAAACTGTCTCATAGCTTTAGAAAATAAGTTTCACAGAAACTTAACTCACAATGACTTATCTCAAGCTTTTGAAAATAAGTTTCACATAGAGACTTGTCTCATAGCTTTTAGAAAATAAGTTTCAACAGAACTTGTCTCATGCTTTTAGAAAATAAGTTTCATCAGACTTGTCTCATAGCTTTTAAAATAAGTTTACACAGAACTTGTCTCATAGCTTTTAGAAAATAAGTTTCACCAGACTTGTCTCATAGCTTTTAGATAAGTTTCACACAAACTTGTCTCATGGCTTTTAGAAAATAAGTTTCATCAGACTTATCTCATAGCTTTTAGAAAATAAGTTTCACACAGACTTGTTCTTAGCTTTTAGAAAATAAGTTTCACACACACTTGTCTCATGGCTTTTAGAAAATAAGTTTCATCAGACTTGTCTCATAGCTTTTAGAAAAAAATTTCACCAGACTTGTCTCATAGCTTTTAGAAAGGTTTTCACACAGACTTGTCTCTTAGCTTTTAGAAAATAAGTTTCACAGACTTGTCTCTTAGCTTTTAGAAAATAAGTTTCACAAAGAATTGTCTCTTAGCTTTTAGAAATAAGTTTCACACAGACTGTTCTCATGCTTTTAGAAAATAAGTTTCATCAGACTTGTCTCATAGCTTTTAGAAAATAATTTCATTAGACTTGTCTCATAGCTTTTAAAAATAAGTTTCACACAACTTGTATCTTAGCTTTTAGAAAATAAGTTTCACACAAACTTTCTCATGGCTTTTAGAAAATAGGTTTCATAAGACTTGTCTCATAGCTTTTAGAAAATAAGTTTCATCAAACTTCTCTTATAGCTTTTAGAAAATAAGTTTCACACAGACTTGTCTATTAGCTTTTAAAAAATAAGTTTCACACAAACTTGTCTCATGCTTTTAGAAAATAAGTTTCATCAGACTTGTCTCTTAGCTTTATAAAACAAGTTTCACAGACTTATTTCATAGCTTTTAGAAAATAAGTTTCACACAGACTTATCTCATTAGCTTTTAGAAAATAATTTTCACAAAAGTTGTCTCATGCTTTTGAAAATAAGTTTCATCAGACTTGTCTCATAGCTTTTAGAAAATAAATTTCATCAGACTTGTCTCATAGCTTTTAGAAAAAATAAGTTTCACACAGACTTGTATCTTAGCATTTTAAAAATAAGTTTCACACAAACTTGTCTCATGGCTTTTAGAAAATAGGTTTCATCAGACTTGTCTCATAGCTTTTTGAAAATAAGTTTCATCAACTTCTCTTATAGCTTTTAGAAAATAAGTTTCACACAGACTTGTCTCTTAGCTTTTAGAAAATAGGTTTCACACAAACTTGTCTCATGGCTTTTCGAAAATAAGTTTCATCAGACTTGTCTCTTAGCTTTTAGAAAATAGATTTCATTACACTCGTCACATAGCTTTTAAAAAAATAGTTTCACACAAACTTGTCTCATGGCTTTTAGAAAATAGGTTTCACAGACTTGTCTCATAGCTTTTAGAAAATAAGTTTCATCAAACTTCTCTTATATCGTTTAGAAAATAGGTTTAAAACAGACTTGTCTCTTAGCTTTTAGAAAATAAGTTTCACACAAAATTGTCTCATGCTTTTAGAAAATAAGTTTCATCAGACGTGTCTCTTATCTTTTAGAAAATAAGTTTCACACAGACTTATCTAATAGCTTTTTAAAAAAAGTTCACACAGACTTATGTCATAGCTTTTAGAAAATAATTTTCACACAGACTTGTCTTGCTTTTAGAAAATAAGTTTCACACAAACTTGTCTCATAGCTTTTAGAAAATAAGTTTCATCAGACTTATCTCTTAGCTTTGAAAAAATAAGTTTAACAAACTTGTCTCTTAGCTTTTAGAAAATAAGATTTCACACAAGACTTGTCTCATAGCTTTTAGGAAGTAAGTTTCATACAAAATTGTCTCATGGCTTTTAGAAAATAAGTTTCATCAGACTTATCTCATTATTCTTAGAAAATTTGTTTCATTCAGACTTGTCTCTTAGCTTTTAAAAAATAGTTTCACGCAGACTTGTCTCTTAGCTTTTAGAAAATAAGTTTCACACAAATTGTCTCATAGCTTTTAGAAAATAAGTTTCACACAGACTGTCTCATGCTTTTAGAAAATAATTTTTATAGACTTTTCATAGCTTTTAGAAAATAAATTTCATTAGACTTGTCTCAAGCTTTTAGAAAAAATAAGTTTCACACAGACTTGTATCTTAGCTTTTAGAAAATAAGTTTTACACAAACTTGTCTCATGGCTTTAGAAAATAGATTTCATCAGACTTGTCTCATAGCTTTTAGAAAATAAGTTTCATCAAACTTTTCTTAAAGCTTTTAGAAAATAGGTTTCACACAAATTGTCTCTTAGCTTTTAGAAAAAAAGTTTCACACAAACTTTCTCATGGCTTTTCGAAAATAAGTTTCATCAGTCTTGTCTCTTAGCTTTTAGAAAATAGTTTCATTACACTTGTCACATAGCTTTTAAAAATAAGTTTCACACAAACTTGTCTCATGCTTTTAGAAAATAAGGTTTCATCAGACCTGTCTCATAGCTTTTAGAAAATAAGTTTCACAAACTTCTCTGATAACTTTAGAAAATAGTTTTCACCAGACTTGTCTATTAGCTTTTAGAAAATAAGTTTCATACAGATTGTGTCATAGCTTTTAGAAAATAAGTTTCATTCGACTTTCTCATAGCTTTTAGAAAATAAGTTTCACACAGACTTGTTCTCTTAGCTTTTAGAAAATAAGTTTCACACAGACTTGTCTTTTAGCTTTTAGAAAATAAGTTTCATACAGACTTGTCTCATAGCTTTTAGAAATTAAATTTCACACAGACTTGTCTCTTAGCTTTTAGAAAAAAAGTTTCACACAGACTTGTCTCTTAGCTTTTAGAAAATAAGTTTCACACAGACTTGTCTATTAGCTTTTAGAAAATAAGTTTCACACAAACTTGTCTCATAGCTTTTAGAAAATAAGTTTCACACAGACTTGTCTCATGGTTTTGAGAAAATAAGTTTCATCAGACTTGTTCTCACAGCTTTTATAAAATAAGTTTCACACAGACTTGTCTCATGGATATTAGAAAATAAGTTTCCACAGAGACTTGTCTCATTGTTTTAGAAAATAAGTTTCACACAGAGACTGTCTCATAGATTTTAGAAAATAAGTTTCGTACAGAGACTTGTTATCTCATAGCTTTTAGAAAATAAGTTTTACAAGAATTGTCTTATAGCTTTTAGAAAATAAGTTTTACATAGACTTGTCTCATAGCTTTTAGAAAATAAGTTTCACACAGAACTTGTTCATGCTTTTAGAAAATAGTTTCAAATAGACTTGTCTATAGCTTTATAAAATAGTTTACACAGATACTTGTCTCATAGCTTTTAGAAAATAAGTTTACACAAACTTGTCTCAGAGCTTTAGAAAATAAGTTTCACCAGTCTTGTCTCATAGCTTTTAAGAAGTAAGTTTCACACAAACTTGTCTCATGGCTTTTAGAAAATAAGTTTCATCAGACTTGTCTCATAGCTTTTAGAAAATAAATTTCACACAGACTTGTGTCAGAGCTTTTAAAAAAAAATAAGTTTTACACAGACTTGTCTCTTAGCTTTTAGAAAATAAGTTTCACACACTAGTCTTAGCTTTTAAAAATAAGTTTCATCAGACTTGTCTCATAGCTTTTAGAAAATAAGTTTCACAAACTTCTCTTATAGCTTTAGAAAATAGGTTTCACACAGACTTGTCTCATTGCTTTTCGAAAATAAGTTTCATCAGACTTGTCTCATAGCTTTTAGAAAATAAATTTCATTAGACTTGTCTCATAGCTTTTAAAAAATAAGTTTCACACAGAATTGTCTCATGGATATTTAGAAAATAAGTTTCACAGAGACTTGTCTCATTGTTTTTTGAAAATAAGTTTCACAGAGACTGTCTCATAGCTTTTAGAAAATAAGTTTACAGAGACTTAACTCACAAAGACTTATCTCATAGCTTTTAGAAAATAAGTTTTACCAGAGAATTGTCTCATAGCTTTTAGAAACTAAGTTTTACATAGAGAATTGTCTCATAGCTTTTAGAAAATAATTTCAATTAGAGACTTGTTGCATTGCTGTTATATAATGAGTTTCAAATAGAATTGTCTTATAGCATTTATAAAATAGGTTTTCCACAGATACTTGTCTCATAGCTTTTAGAAAATAAGTTTAACACAAACTTGTCTCAGAGCTTTAGAAAATAAGTTTCACCAGTCTTCTCATAGCTTTAAGGAAGTAAGTTTCACACAAACTTGTCTCATGGCTTTTAGAAAATAAGTTTCATCAGACTTGTCTCATAGCTTTTAGGAAATAAATTTCATTAGACTTGTGTCAGAGCTTTTAAAAAAAAATAAGTTTCACACAGACTTGTATCTTAGCTTTTAGAAAATAAGTTTCACACAAACTTGTCTTATGGCTTTTAGAAAATAGGTTTCATCAGACTTGTCTCATAGCTTTTAGAAAATAAGTTTCATCAAACTTCTCTTATAGCTTTTAGAAAATATGTGTCACACAGACTTGTCTCATTGCTTTTAGAAAATAAGTTTCTTCAGACTTGTCTCATAGCTTTTAGAAAATAAATTTCATTAGACTTGTCTCATAGCTTTTAAAAAAATAAGTTTCACACAGACTCGTCTCATGGATATTAGAAATAAGTATCCCACAGAGACTTGTCTCATTGTTTTTTGAAAATATGTTTCCCACAGAGACTGTCTCATAGCTTTTAGAAAATAAGTTTCCCACAGAGACTTAACTCACAAAGACTTATCTCATAGCTTTTAGAAACAAAGTTTTACCTAGAGAATTGTCTTATAGCTTTTAGAACTAAGTTTTACATAGAGAATTGTCTCATAGCTTTTAGAAAATAAGTTTCAATTAGAGACTTGTTCATTGCTGTTATAAAATGAGTTTCCAAATAGAATTGTCTTATAGCATTTATAAGATAGGTTTACACAGATACTTGTCTCATAGCTTTTAGAAAATAAGTTTCACAGAACTTGTCTCATAGCTTTTAGAAAATAAGTTTCACCAGTCTGGTCTCATAGCTTTAGAAAATAAGTTTCACACAAACATGTCTCATGGCTTTTAGAAAATAAGTTTCATCAGACTTGTCTCATAGCTTTTAGAAAATAAATTTCATTAGACTTGTCTCATAGCTTTTAAAAATAAGTTTCACACAGACTTGTATCTTAGCTTTTAGAAAATAAGTTTCACACAAACTTGTCTTATGGCTTTTAGAAAATAGGTTTCATCAGACTTGTCTCATAGCTTTTAGAAAATAAGTTTCATCAAACTTCTCTTATAGCTTTTAGAAAATAGTTTCACACAGACTTTTCTCATTGCTTTTCGAAAATAAGTTTCTTCAGACTTGTCTCATAGCTTTTAGAAAATAAATTTCATTAGACTTGTCTCATAGCTTTTAAAAAATAAGTTTCACACAGACTTGTATCTGAGCTTTTAGAAAATAAGTTTCACACAAACTTGTGTCATGGCTTTTAGAAAATAGGTTTCATCAGACTTGTCTCATAGCTTTTAGAAAATAAGTTTCATCAAACTTCTCTTATAGCTTTTAGAAAATAGGTTTCACACAGACTTGTCTCTTAGCTTTTAGAAAATAAGTTTCACACAAATTTCTCTCATGGCTTTTCGAAAATAAGTTTCATCACACTTGTCTCTTAGCTTTTAGAAATAAATTTCATTAGACTTGTCTCATAGCTTTCGAAAAAATAAGTATCACACAGACTTGTATCTTAGCTTTTAGAAAATAGGTTTCACACAAACTTGTCTCATGGCTTTTAGAAAATAGGTTTCATCAGACTTTCTCATAGCTTTCAGAAAATAAGTTTCATCAAACTTCTCTTATAACGTTTAGAAAATAGGTTTCACACAGACTTGTCTCTTAGCTTTTAGAAAATACGTTTCACACAAACTTGTCTCATGGCTTTCAGAAAATAAGTTTCATCAGACTTGTCATTTAGCTTTTAGAAAACAAGTTTCACACAGACTTATCTAATAGCTTTTAGAAAAAAAAGTTCACACAGACTTATGTCATAGCTTTTAGAAAATAATTTTCACACATACTTGTCTCTTTGCTTTTAGAAAATAAGTTCCACACAAACTAGTCTTATAGCTTTTAGAAAATAAGTTTTCTCAGACTTATCTCATAGCTTTTAGAAAATAAGTTTCACACAGACTTGTCTCTTAGCTTTTAGAAAATAAGTTTCACACAAACGTGACTCATGCTTTTAGAGAAAAAGTTTTACCAGACTTGTCTCATAGCTTTTAGAAAATAAGTTTCATCAGACTTTCTCTCAGCTTTGAAAATAAATTTCAAACAGACTTGTCTCTTTATTTTTAGAAAAGATTCACACAGATTGTCTCTTAGCTTTTAGAAAATAAGTTTCACATTAAATTTCTCATTGCTTTTAGAAAATAAGTTTCATCAGACTTATCTCATACTTTTAAAAAATAAGTTTCACACACAGTTGTCTCTTAGCTTTTAGAAATAAGTTTCATACAGACTTGTCTCCTAGCTTTTAGAAAATACGTTTTACACAAACTTGTCTTATGGCTATTAGAAAATAGATTTCATCAGACTTGTCTCATAGCTTTTAGAAAATAAGTTTCATCAAACTTTTCTTAAAGCTTTTAGAAAATAGGTTTCACACAAATTTGTCTCTTAGCTTTTAGAAAAAAAGTTTCACACAAACTTTTCTCATGGCTTTTCGAAAATAAGTTTCATCAGTCTTGTCTCTTAGCTTTTAGAAAATAGATTTCATTACACTCGTCACATAGCTTTTTAAAAAATAAGTTTCACACAAACTTGTCTCATGGCTTTGAGAAAATAGGTTTCATCAGACCTGTCTCATAGCTTTTAGAAAATAAGTTTCATCAAACTTCTCTGATAACGTTTAGAAAATAGTTTTCACCCAGACTTGTCTATTAGCTTTTAGAAAATAAGTTTCATACAGATTTGTGTCATAGCTTTTAGAAAAAAAGTTTTATTCGTCATTTCTCATAGCTTTTAGAAAATAAGTTTCACACAGACTTTTCTCTTAGCTTTTAGAAAACAAGTTTCTCACAGACTTGTCTTTTAGCTTTTAGAAAATAAGTTTCATACAGATTTTTCTCATAGCTTTTAGAAATTAAATTTCACACAGATTTGTGTCTTAGCTTTTAGAAAAAAAGTTTCACACAGACTTGTCTCTTAGCTTGTAGAAAATAAGTTTCACACAGACTTGTCTATTAGCTTTTAGAAAATTAGTTTCACACAAACTAGTCTCATAGCTTTTAGAAAATAAGTTTCACACAAACTTGTCTCATGGTTTTGAGAAAATAAGTTTCATCAGACTTTTCTCACAGCTTTTATAAAATAAGTTTCACACAGAATTGTCTCATGGATATTAGAAATCAAGTATCCCACAGAGACTTGTCTCATTGTTTTTTGAAAATATGTTTCCCACAGAGACGTGTCTCATAGATTTTAGAAAATAAGTTTCGTACAGAGACTTAACTCACAAAGACTTATCTCATAGCTTTTAGAAACTAAGTTTTACCTAGAGAATTGTCTTATAGCATTTAGAAACTAAGTTTTACATAGAAAATTGTCTCATAGCTTTTAGAAAATAATTTTCAATTAGAGACTTGTTGCATTGCTGTTATGAAATGAGTTTCAAATAGAATTGTCATATAGCATTTATAAAATAGGTTTACCACAGATACTTGTCTCATAGCTTTTAGAAAATAAGTTTAACACAAACTTGTCTCAGAGCATTTAGAAAATAAGTTTCACCAGTCTTGTCTCATAGCTTTAAGGAAGTAAGTTTCACACAAACTTGTCTCATGGCATTTAGAAAATAAGTTTCATCAGACTTGTCTCATAGCTTTTAGAAAATAAATTTCATTAGACTTGTGTCAGAGCTTTTAAAAAAAAATAAGTTTTACACAGACTTGTATCTTAGCTTTTAGAAAATAAGTTTCACACAAACTAGTCTTATGGCTTTTAGAAAATAGGTTTCATCAGACTTGTCTCATAGCTTTTAGAAAATAAGTTTCATCAAACTTCTCTTATAGCTTTAGAAAATAGGTTTCACACAGACTTGTCTCATTGCTTTTCGAAAATAAGTTTCTTCAGACTTGTCTCATAGCTTTTAGAAAATAAATTTCATTAGACTTGTCTCAGAGCTTTTAAAGAAATAAGTTTCACACAGAATTGTCTCATGGATATTAGAAATTAAGTATCCCACAGAGACTTGTCTCATTGTTTTTTGAAAATATGTTTCCCACAGAGACGTGTCTCATAGCTTTTAGAAAATAAGTTTCCCACAGAGACTTAACTCACAAAGACTTATCTCATAGCTTTTAGAAACTAAGTTTTACCTAGAGAATTGTCTTATAGCTTTTAGAAACTAAGTTTTACATAGAGAATTGTCTCATAGCTTTTAGAAAATAATTTTCAATTAGAGACTTGTTGCATTGCTGTTATATAATGAGTTTCAAATAGAATTGTCTTATAGCATTTATAAAATAGGTTTTCCACAGATACTTGTCTCATAGCTTTTAGAAAATAAGTTTAACACAAACTTGTCTCAGAGCATTTAGAAAATAAGTTTCACCAGTCTGGTCTCATAGCTTTAAGGAAGTAAGTTTCACACAAACTTGTCTCATGGCTTTTAGAAAATAAGTTTCATCAGACTTGTCTCATAGCTTTTAGGAAATAAATTTCATTAGACTTGTGTCAGAGCTTTTAAAAAAAAATAAGTTTCACACAGACTTGTATCTTAGCTTTTAGAAAATAAGTTTCACACAAACTAGTCTTATGGCTTTTAGAAAATAGGTTTCATCAGACTTGTCTCATAGCTTTTAGAAAATAAGTTTCATCAAACTTCTCTTATAGCTTTTAGAAAATATGTGTCACACAGACTTGTCTCATTGCTTTTCGAAAATAAGTTTCTTCAGACTTGTCTCATAGCTTTTAGAAAATAAATTTCATTAGACTTGTCTCATAGCTTTTAAAAAAATAAGTTTCACACAGACTCGTCTCATGGATATTAGAAATTAAGTATCCCACAGAGACTTGTCTCATTGTTTTTTGAAAATATGTTTCCCACAGAGACGTGTCTCATAGCTTTTAGAAAATAAGTTTCCCACAGAGACTTAACTCACAAAGACTTATCTCATAGCTTTTAGAAACAAAGTTTTACCTAGAGAATTGTCTTATAGCTTTTAGATACTAAGTTTTACATAGAGAATTGTCTCATAGCTTTTAGAAAATAATTTTCAATTAGAGACTTGTTGCATTGCTGTTATAAAATGAGTTCCAAATAGAATTGTCTTATAGCATTTATAAGATAGGTTTACCACAGATACTTGTCTCATAGCTTTTAGAAAATAAGTTTAACACAAACTTGTCTCAGAGCATTTAGAAAATAAGTTTCACCAGTCTGGTCTCATAGCTTTAAGGAAGTAAGTTTCACACAAACATGTCTCATGGCTTTTAGAAAATAAGTTTCATCAGACTTGTCTCATAGCTTTTAGAAAATAAATTTCATTAGACTTGTCTCATAGCTTTTAAAAAAAAATAAGTTTCACACAGACTTGTATCTTAGCTTTTAGAAAATAAGTTTCACACAAACTAGTCTTATGGCTTTTAGAAAATAGGTTTCATCAGACTTGTCTCATAGCTTTTAGAAAATAAGTTTCATCAAACTTCTCTTATAGCTTTTAGAAAATAGGTTTCACACAGACTTTTCTCATTGCTTTTCGAAAATAAGTTTCTTCAGACTTGTCTCATAGCTTTTAGAAAATAAATTTCATTAGACTTGTCTCATAGCTTTTAAAAAATAAGTTTCACACAGACTTGTATCTGAGCTTTTAGAAAATAAGTTTCACACAAACTTGTGTCATGGCTTTTAGAAAATAGGTTTCATCAGACTTGTGTCATAGCTTTTAGAAAATAAGTTTCATCAAACTTCTCTTATAGCTTTTAGAAAATAGGTTTCACACAGACTTGTCTCTTAGCTTTTAGAAAATAAGTTTCACACAAATTTCTCTCATGGCTTTTCGAAAATAAGTTTCATCACACTTGTCTCTTAGCTTTTAGGAAATAAATTTCATTAGACTTGTCTCATAGCTTTCGAAAAAATAAGTATCACACAGACTTGTATCTTAGCTTTTAGAAAATAGGTTTCACACAAACTTGTCTCATGGCTTTTAGAAAATAGGTTTCATCAGACTTTTCTCATAGCTTTCAGAAAATAAGTTTCATCAAACTTCTCTTATAACGTTTAGAAAATAGGTTTCACACAGACTTGTCTCTTAGCTTTTAGAAAATACGTTTCACACAAACTTGTCTCATGGCTTTCAGAAAATAAGTTTCATCAGACTTGTCATTTAGCTTTTAGAAAACAAGTTTCACACAGACTTATCTAATAGCTTTTAGAAAAAAAAGTTCACACAGACTTATGTCATAGCTTTTAGAAAATAATTTTCACACATACTTGTCTCTTTGCTTTTAGAAAATAAGTTCCACACAAACTAGTCTTATAGCTTTTAGAAAATAATTTTCTTCAGACTTATCTCATAGCTTTTAGAAAATAAGTTTCACACAGACTTGTCTCTTAGCTTTTAGAAAATAAGTTTCACACAAACGTGACTCATGGCTTTTAGAGAAAAAGTTTTACCAGACTTGTCTCATAGCTTTTAGAAAATAAGTTATATCAGACTTTTCTCTCAGCTTTGCGAAAATAAATTTCAAACAGACTTGTCTCTTTATTTTTAGAAAAGAACATTCACACAGATTTGTCTCTTAGCTTTTAGAAATAAGTTTCACATTAAATTTTCTCATTGCTTTTAGAAAATAAGTTTCATCAGACTTATCTCATACCTTTTAAAAAATAAGTTTCACACACAGTTGTCTCTTAGCTTTTAGAAATAAGTTTCATACATACTTGTCTCCTAGCTTTTAGAAAATAGGTTTCACACAAACTGTCTCATAGCTTTTGGAAAATAAGTTTCATCAGACATGTCCCTAAGCTTTTAGAAATTAAGTTTCCGACAGACTTAACGCATAGCTTTAAGAAAATAAGTTTCATCAGACTTATCTCATATCTTTTAGAAAATAAGTTTCACACAGACTTGTCTCTTAGCTTTTAGAAATAAGTTTCATACATACTTGTGTCCTAGCTTTTAGAAAATAGGTTTCACACAAACTGTCTCTTAGCCTTCAGAAAATAAGTTTCACACAGACTGGTCTATTACCTTTTAGATAATAAATTTCACACAGAATTGTCATTCAGCTTTTAGAAAATAGGTTGGACACAGACTTGTCTCGTAGCTTCTAGAAAACAAGTTTTACACAGACTGGTCTCATACCTTTAAGAAAATAGATTTAACAAACACCTGTCTCATGGCTTTTAGAAAACAGGCTTTATCAGACTTGTGTCATAGCTTTTAGAAAATAAGTTTCACACAAACTTGTTTCGTAGCTTTTAGAAAATAAGTTTCATACAGACTTGTCTCTTAGCTTTTAGAAAATAAGTTTCACGCAGATTGGTCTCATAGCTTTTAGAAAATAAATTTCACACAAACTTGTGTCATGGCTTTTAGAAAATAAGTTTCATCAGACTTGTCTCATAGCTTTTAGAAAATAAGTTTCATCAGTCATTTCTCATAGCATTTAGAGAATCAGTTTCATCAGACTTGTCTCATAGCTTTTTGAAAATAAGTTTCACACAGACTTGTCTCTCAGGTTTTAGAAAAGAAATTTCTCACAGACTTGTCTCTTAACTTTTAGAAAGTAAGTTCCATACAGATTTGTCTCATATCCTGTAGAAATTAAGTTTCACACACATTTGTGTCTTAGCTTATAGAAAACAAGTTTCACACAGACTTGTCTCTTAGCTTTTAGAAAATAAGTTTCACACAGACATGTCTATTAGCTTTTAGAAAATAAGTTTCACACAGACTGGTCTCATAGCTTTTAGAAAATAAGTTTCACACAAACTTGTGTCATGGCTTTGAGAAAATACGTTTCATCAGACTTTTCTCAGAGCTTTTATAAAATAAGTTTCTCACAGACTTGTCTCATGGATTTTAGAAATTAAGTATCCCACAGAGTCTTGTCTCATTGTTTTTTGAAAATAGGTTTCCCACAGAGATGTGTCTCATAGCTTTTAGAAAATAAGTTTCCTACAGATACTTAACTCAAAAAGACTTATTTCATAGCTTTTAGAAACTAAGTTTTACATAGAGAATTGTCTCATAGCTTTTAGAAAATAATTTTCACTTAGAGACTTGTTGCATTGCTGTTATAAAATAAGTTTCAAATAGAATTGTCTTATAGCATTTATAAAATAGGTTTACCACAAATACTTGTCTCATAGCATTTAGAAAATAAGTTTAACATAAACTTGTCTCATAGCTTTTAGAAAAAAAGTTCCACCAGTCTGGTCTCAAAGCTTTTAGGAAGTAAGTTTCACACAAATTTGTCTCATGGCTTTTATAAAATAAGTTTCATCAGACATATCTCATAGCTTTAAAAAAAAAAGTTTCACACAGACTTGTCTCTTAGCTTTTAGAAAATAAGTTTCGCACAAAATTGTCGCATGGGTTTTAGAAAAAAAAAAGTTTCATCAGACTTGTCCCATAGCTTTTAGAAAATAAGTTACAGCAGACCTGTCTGCTAGCTTTGAAAAAATAAGTTTAACAAATTCTTGTCTCTTAGCTTTTAGAAAATAAGTTTCACACAAAATTGTCTCAAGGCTTTTATAAAAATAAGTTTCATCAGACTTATCTCATAATTTTTAAAAAATAAGTTTCACACAGATTTGTTTCTTAGCTTTTAGAAAATAAGTTTCACACAGAATTGTCTCATAGCTATTAGAAAATAAGTTCCACATAGACTGGTCTCATGGCTTTTAGAAAATACTTTTTATCGGACTTGTCTCATAGCTTTTAGAAAATAAATTTCATTAGACTTGTCTCATAGCTTTTAAAAAAATAAGTATCACACAGACTTGTATCTTAGCTTTTAGAAAAAAAGTTTCACACAAACTTGTCTTATGGCTTTTAGAAAAAAGGTTTCATCAGACTTGTCTCATAGCTTTTAGAAAATAAGTTTCATCAAACTTCTCTTATAGCTTTTAGAAAATATGTTTCACACAGACTTGTATCTTAGCTTTTAGAAAATAAGTTTCACACAAACTTACATCATGGTTTTTCGAAAATAAGTTTCATCAGTCTTTTCTCATAGCTTTTAGAAAATAAATTTCATTAGACTTGTCTCATAGCTTTTAAAAAAAATAAGTTTCACACAGACTTGTCTCTTAATTTTTAGAAAATAAGTTTCATCAAAATTCTCTTATAGTGTTTAGAAAATAGGTTTCACACAGACTTCTCTCTTAGCTTTTAGAAAATAAGTATCACACAAACTTGTCTCATGGCTTTTAGAAAATAAGTTTCATCAGACTTGTCTCTTAGCTTTTAGAAAACAAGTTTCACACAGACTTATTTAATAGCTTTTAGAAAAAAAAGCTCACACAGACTTATGTCATAGCTTTTAGAGAATAATTTTCACACAGACTGGTCTCCTAGCTTTTAGAAAATAAGTTTTACACAAACTTATCTAATAGCTTTTAGAAAATAAGTTCACAAAGACTTTTGTCATAGCTTTTAGAGAATAATTTTCACACAGACTTGTCTCCTAGCTTTTAGAAAATAAGTTTAACACAAACTTGTCTTATGGCTTTTAAAAAATAGATTTCATCAGACTTGTCTCATAGCTTTTAGAAAATAAGATTCCTCAAACTTCTCTTATAGCTTTTAGAAAATAAGTTTCACACAGACTTGTCTCTTAGCTTTTTGAAAATAAGTTTCACACAAACTTTTCTCATGGCTTTTCGAAAATAAGTTTCATCAGACTTGTCTCATAGCTTTTAGAAAATAAATTTAATTAGACTTGTCTCACAGCTTTCGAAAAAATAAGTTTCACTCAGACTTGTATCTTAGCATTTAGAAATTAAGTTTCACACAAACTTGTGTCATGGCTTTTAGAAAATAGGTTTCATCAGACTTGTGTCATAGCTTTTAGAAAATAAGTTTCTTCAAACTTCTCTTATAGCTTCTAGAAAACAGGTTTCACACTGACTTGTCTCTTAGCTTTTAGAAAATAAGTTTCACACAAATTTGTCTCATGGCTTTTCGAAAATAAGTTTCATCACACTTGTCTCTTAGCTTTTAGGAAATAAATTTTATTAGACTTGTCTCATAGCTTTTGAAAAAATAAGTCTCACACAGACTTGTATCTTAGCTTTTAGAAAATAGGTTTCACACAAACTTGTCTCATGGCTTTTAGAAAATAGGTTTCATCTGACTTGTCTCTTAGCTTTTAGAAAATAAGTTTCATCAAACTTCTCTTTTAACGTTTAGAAAATAGGTTTCACACAGACTTGTCTCTTAGCTTTTAGAAAATAAGTTTCCCACAAACTTGTCTCGTGGCTTTCAGAAAATAAGTTTCATCAGACTTGTCTCTCAGGTTTTAGAAAACAAGTTACACACAGACTTATCTAATAGATTTTAGAAAAAAAAGTTCACACAGACTTATGTCATAGCTTTTAGAAAATAATTTTCACACAGACTTGTCTCTTTGCTTTTAGAAAATAAGTTCCACACAAACTAGTCTTATAGCTTTTAGAAAATAAGTTTCTTCAGACTTATCTCATAGCTTTTAGAAAATAAGTTTGTTTAGACTTGTCTCTTAGCTTTTAGAAAATAAGTTTTATACAAACTTGACTCATGGCTTTTAGAGAAAAAGTTTCACCAGTCTTGTCCCATAGCTTTTAGAAAATAATATATATCAGACTTGTGTCTTAGCTTTGCGAAAATAAGTTTCAAACAGACTTGTCTCTTAGATTTTAGAAAAGAAGATTCACACAGACTTGTCTCTTAGCTTTTAGAAATAAGTTTCACATTAAATTTTCTCATCGCTTTTAGAAAATAAGTTTCATCAGACTTATCTCATACCTTTTAGAAAATAAGTTTCACACACACTTGTCTCTTAGCTTTTAGAAATAAGTTTCATACATACTTGTCTCCTAGCTTTTAGAAAATAGGTTTCACACAAACTGTGTCATAGCTTTTAGAAAATAAGTTTCATCAGACATGTCCCTAAGCTTTTAGAAATTAAGTTTCCGACAGACTTAACGCATAACTTTAAGAAAATAAGTTTCATTAGACTTATCTCATACCTTTTAGAAAATAAGTTTCACACAGACTTGTCTCTTAGCTTTTAGAAATAGGTTTCATACATACTTGTCTCCTAGCTTTTAGAAAATATGTTTCACACAAACTGTCTCTTAGCCTTCAAAAATAAGTTTCACACAGACTGTTCTATTCCCTTTTATATAATAAATTTCACACAGAATTGTCATTTAGCTTTTAGAAAATAGGTTTGACACAGACTTGTATCGTAGCTTCTAGAAAACAAGTTTCACACAGACTGGTCTCATACCTTTAAGGAAATAGATTTAACAAACACCTGTCTCATGGCTTTTGGAAAATAGGCTTCATCAGACTTGTCTCATATCTTTTAGAAAATAAGTTTCACACAAACTTGTCTCGTAGCTTTTAGAAAATAAGTTTCATACAGACTTGTCTCTTAGCTTTTAGAAAAAAAGTTTCACGCAGATTGGTCTCATAGCTTTTAGAAAATAAGTTTCACACAAACTTGTGTCACGGCTTTTAGAAAATAAGTTTCATCAGACTTGTCTCATAGCTTTTAGAAAATAAGTTTCATCAGTCTTTTCTCATAGCATTTAGAGAATCAGTTTCATCAGACTTGTCTCATAGCTTTTAGAAAATAAGTTTCATACAGACTTGTCTCTTACCTTTTAGAAAACAAGTTTCTTACAGACTTGTCTCTTAACTTTTAGAAAATAAGTTTCACACAGATTTGTCTCATAGCCTTTAGAAATTAAGTTTCACACAGATTTGTGTCTTAGCTTTTAGAAAACTAGTTTCACACAGACTTGTCTCTTAGCTTTTAGAAAATAAGTTTCACACAGACATGTCTATTAGCTTTTAGAAAATAAGTTTCACACAGACTGGTCTCATAGCTTTTAGAAAATAAGTTTCACACAAACTTGTGTCATGGCTTTGTGAAAATAAGTTTCATCTGACTTTTCTCACAGCTTTTATAAAATAAGTTTCTCACAGACTTGTCTCATGGATTTTAGAAATTAAGTATCCCACAGAGTCTTGTCTCATTGTTTTTTGAAAATAGGTTTCCCACAGAGACGTGTCTCGTAGCTTTTAGAAAATAAGTTTCCTACAGACACTTAACTCACAAAGATTTATCTCATAGCTTTTTGAAACTAAGTTTTACATAGAGAATTGTCTCATAGCTTTTAGAAAATAATTTTCACTTAGAGACTTGTTGCATTGCTGTTGTAAAATAAGTTTCAAATAGAATTGTCTTATAGCATTTATAAAATAGGTTTACCACAGATACTTGTCTCATAGCTTTTAGAAAATAAGTTTAACACAAACTTGTCTCATAGCTTTTAGAAAATAAGTTTCACCAGTCTGGTCTCATAGCTTTTAGGAAGTAAGTTTCACACAAACTTGTCTCATGGCTTTTAGAAAATAAGTTTCATCAGACATATCTCATAGCTTTTAGGAAATAAGTTTCACACAGACTTGTCTCTTAGCTTTTAGAAAATAATATTCACACAAAATTGTATATGGGTTTTAGAAAAAAAAGTTTCATCAGACTAGTCTCATAGCTTTTAGAAAATAAGTTACATCAGACTTGTCCCCTAGCTTTGAAAAAATAAGTTTAACAAAATCTGGTCTCTTAGCTTTTAGAAAATAATTTTCACACAAAATTGTCTCAAGGCTTTTCGAAAATAAGTTTCATCAGACTTATCTCGTAACCCATTGGAGCCTAGACAATTTTTCCTGTGGTGGCAGCTCACAACGTGATCTAACACCTCAGCTCCCTTACAATACTAGTAGCAGAAGATTAAGGGACTAGGTTACGTACGGAGTGAATCTAGTAAGAATGTAATAGTGACTGGCTACTTTCTACTTTCATCCTCCACTCTCTTGGGGCTCAGTATCTGACCGACTCTTCACAGCTGACTAGGATTTTCTGTGGGTGAGTATCACAGTTTGTTGCCTACCTACTCAGTTGGGGGTTTACGATTCCGACCTCCTAACAGGGAGGAAGCGGTTGGTTTATGATTTTGAAATGATTCCTTATAACTTTTCAACATCATACACTTATAAATCCTTTCTCCCTTCCAGCATTTGATTGGTCAGGCCGTCATCCAAAGAGTCGTGGTATGAGGATCACTCAAGAGTCATACAGAACATACATACATGACAGTCTCCAGCCAATTGTACAGGACTTCCACCCACCTAAAGGTGAGTCTGCTACGTTATAAAGCAAAGGTTTGCATCTTGCGTTGGAGCTAATTTAAAATTTGTGAGGAATTTGCATTTTCCATATAATACAAACCTTTAGCTCTTTAATCACACTGGCCCGCCAGCACCAGCCCCTTAATTCCTGGGAGAATTAAATAAAAAGTGACGGTTAGCCACTAACAGTGGGTAGTTAAACCCTGGTTAACTTCAGTTTCAACTTGTTTTCAGCTCTGCCGAGATAACAATTCTATGCTAAAGAGCTACAGGTTTGTATGCTAGGGAAAATACATATTACTCTCAAATTAAGCATATAACTTGGATTTCTTTTTTATCATAGCAACTTGTGTCTTATTTATATTTCATTATAAAAATTATTAACATTTTGGCAATTTATCAAAAGAAATCATAATAACTTTCGATATAACGATATATAAGCAGATATTCAATTTACAAAATCAATAGGGCAATGATTGTAAAGTCATTTTTACTGCCATTCAATGCTGAATACTCGTTACCACACATAGGTCCACATATGTATCTACGGGGTAACTTTTTTTTTTTTTTTTTAATAAACAATAATTGAACTAACATTGACCATTAAATGGGGAAATACCTTTTGTAGTTCTAAAGTTAATTACTGATACTTATTATCAGATAAAAAAGATAACAATAATTAGAATAAAATATATTAACAGGTAATCACACAAATTTTTGAAGCAGAAGTTGCATACAGAAATCACTGTGTTCGTCCAGTGGTTCCAACTACAGCTGATGCGTGGGTTCTGATGTCAAGCCCCTACCCTGGTAGGCATTGTCAGGTGATGGGGGTATTAGGGTAATGTCACTTCCGCTTAGATGGACATGGCTGGTGATTTATAGACTGGGTAGATAATATTATGTTTGTGTCGTCGGTCTAAATCGAAGCCAAGGCTGAAGGAGAGTCTGAACGAATGGGTCTTATACAAAAATCAGAATTCCCAACCTCAACTAACTTCTTTGTTGAATCTAGGTCCTTTCATGGGGGACTATGTGTAAGGTTACGGATATTTTCCTCTAATATTCTTCTGATGGTTGTATTGTTTTATGCATCTTTGCTAATAGGATTAATAATAAGATTAATATTTGTTTCCACATTGCTCGAAGTATACATAGGTAATGTTGGTAATCCTGTGATGAGCACTAAGTTCAAACCGCTTATTCTTTATAGTTTGAAGGAATTACTATACTTTGAAATAATTATTATTAGTCATTTTTTCTTATGACTTATAATTATCATATATTTTATATATGTGCATTATATGTAAGCTTCATTTTGCTTGATAGAGCTTTCAACGTGGGGAAAAAAGATTTAAGGCTATGCATTGTAGCTGCTAGTTAGGGAACTTCGAACAAAATCCTCTGGAATTTGTTGCATCAGTTTTGATGCCGACTGTACCATGCTTCCTATTGCTTTATCTCACACGGTATATTGCCCTGTACCAAACTCCCCATTCAATCATCTCTTACAGTATAATACACTTGAACTATATTTATCTTTAGATAATTTCACTCAGTACTAGAGCCTTGGACCATACCCCATATTCAATCATCTAATATGGTATAATACATTTGTATCCTACTTCCAGTCGGATCATCTCCCACTGTATAATATCAGTGTTCCATCCTACCCATTTGATCGTCTCACATAGTATAGTAAATTTGGACACTACTCCTCATTGGATAATCTCACTGCATAAGAGCCTTGTACCATAATCCCAATTGGATTATCTCACATGGTATAAAAGCCTTGTATCATTCTATCCATTGGATCATCTCATTCGTTATAGTAGCCTTGTACTATACTCCATGTTAGATCATCTTTCATGGTATAAAGCCTTGTTTGATATTTCCCATGGGATCTTCACTTACTATTAGATATTCTAACACAGTATGATTGTCTTTTACTATACTCCCTATTGATCATCTCACATGGCATAATAACCTAGTACTATACTCCTCATTGAATTATCTCACACAATATAAAAGTCTTTTACCATACTACTATCATCTCATCTCATACAGTACTTCTTGAACCATACTCCTCATTGAATTATCTCACACGGCATAATATTCATGTACTATACTCTTCATTGGATCAGCTCTTACGGTATAATAGCTTTGTACCTTACTCCCCAATGGATTATCTCACATGGTATATGAGTCTTGTACCAAACTCCCCTTTGGGTCACCTCACACGATTTACACTTGTACCATGCTCCCATTGGATCATCTAACACAATATAATATCTTTGTACCATATTTCCCATTAGATTATCGTACAGTATATATAAGCCTTGTACCTTATTCCACATTTGGTCACGTCACAAGGTATAGTCTATAACAATACTTTTCATTGGATCATCCCATATTGTATAATAGGCTTGTATCACACTCCCCATTTGATCATCCAACATTTTTAATAGCCTTGTACCATTATTACAATTGGGTCCTATAATACTTTATAATAGCTTTGTCCCATATTCAAAATTGGATCACCTCATATGGTATAATAGCCTTGTAGGCTACAATACTCCCCATTGGAACCTCTCACACATTATAATAGCTTTGTGTCACACCCCCATGTGGATCATCTCACAATACAATAGACTTTCTTCATACTCCTAATTGGATCATATCACACAGTACAATAGCTTTGTACCTTATTTCTCATTGGGTAATCTCACATTGTAAAATAACCGTGTACTATACTCTCCATTTGATGATCTCACACATAATAAGAGCCTTGTATAATACTCACTAATGCATCATCTCATAGGGTATAATATCCTTTTTCCATACCAACTATTCGATCACCTAATATGGTATATTATCATTGCACTATACTCCCCATAGGATCATCTGACCCGGTATAATTGCCTTGTACCATGTTTCCCATTGGATCATATCACACAGTATAATAACCTTGTGCCATACCCCCCATTGAATGACCTCACAACGTATGACTGCCTTATACCATACTCCCCATGGGATCATCTTACATGGTGATATAGCCTTAGACCATTTTCTGCAATGAATTAACCCACTCAGTATAGCCTCATAATATACTTACTATTGGATCATCTCACATAGTACAACAGTGTTGTACTATACTCATCATTGGATCATTTCACACTGTGTAATAGCCTTGAACCATACTTCCCTTTATAATATTTAACAGAGTATAATAGCCTTTTATCATACTCCCCATTGGATCATCTCATGCATCATAATAACCTTGTCCTATAATCGCAATCGGATCTTATCACATGGTATAATATCCTTGTACAATACTCCCATTTTAGTCATCTCACAAGGTATAACTTCGTACCATACTCCTCATTAGATCGTTTCACCCTGTATAATATACTTGTACCAAACTCTGTATTCGATTATCCCACACGTTATAATAGCCTTCTACCATAATCCCCATAGGAGCATCTCACACGGTATAATAGCCTTGTAACATACTTACCATTAGATCATTTCACATGGTATGATATCCTTGTACCATACTTTGCACTTGATCACCTTACATGGTATAATAGCTGTGTATCATAATCCTCATTGGATCATATCTTACGGTGTGATAGACTTGTACCATATTTCCCACTGGATTTTCTCGCACAGTATAATAACCTTGTATTATACTCCAATTTGGATCTGCTCAAATGGTATAATAGTCTTGTACCACATTCAACAATTGATTATTTCCCATGGTATAAAAGCCTTTTACCATACCCTATATTTGATTACCAAAAATATTATAATATACATGTACCATACTTCTAATTGGATCACTTTACTCGGTGTAATAACCTCTTACCATACTCCCCAATGGATTGTCTCACATGGTATAACAACCTTGTACCCTACTCCACACTGCATCATATCATACTTGTAACAGCATTCTACCATACTCACCATTAGACCATCTCACACAGTAAAATAGCCATGTAACATACTCTGCAATAGTTCAACCTACATAGTAGAGTCTTGTATCATACTCTTCATTGGATCATTTCACATAGTACAAAATCCGAGTATAATATTCCCCTTTGGAAAATCTCACACAGTATGATAGCCTTTTACAACACTCACCAGTGGAACCTCACACATAATTGCATAGTTCCATACCCCCAATTGCATGATATTATAGAGTATAACAGCCTGGCTCCATACTTCTCAATGGGTCATCTCACATGGTATAATAGTCATCTTCCATAATCCTTTATGTATCATCTCAAACGGCGTCATAGCCTTTTACCATACTCCCCACTGTATCACCTCACACTGTATAATAGCCTTGTATTACACTTCCCCACTGGATCATCTCAGAGTGTATAGTAGCCTTGTTCCATAATCACCCTT